>NC_139230.1:72923063-73313113 GCF_977018435.1 Lepisma saccharinum
TCCCATGCAACTGTGCAGCACACACAGGCACACATGAATTTCCACAGCACACGACCCACTCGTCACCCCACTCCTCACAAAGGAACACCGAGGACGAAGACTCGCTTTGGCCCACGAAAACGCTGATGGGACATTAGACGATTGGAAAAGAGTGTGTTGGTCTGTTGAATCACGGTTCTTACTACACCACTGTGACGGGCGTGTGCGTGTGTGGCGCCTACATCACGAGGCTATGGACCCTTCCTGCATGGTGAGTCCTGTACAGGCGAGTGGGGGCAGCTGTATGGTGTGAGGTTGTTTTTGTTGGCATGGACTGGGACTAATGGTGCGTTCGTTCAGCTGTCACGAGCAGCGTTTGACTGGACGCTCTCCCCGCAGTTACTTTACGTACACCCTTGCAAGTCTGCCTCTTGATGGTCGTTAACCCGTTTTCTTGCCACTCTCTGTACACCTTCACTACACTAGAACAAGCGCATCTGATCAGTGTCGCTGTCTGGGTTATTGATGCACGTGATGCCCGGGCACCCACAATCACCCTCTTTTGGAACGACGTTAAATCATGCTCTTCTGGAACGACGTTAAATCATGCTCTTTTAGAACGACGTTAAATCCTGAACGCCTCGCATTTTAACGTGAGCTGTTCGAAAAATATGTAGCGTTTTATCTATACATTCACCAGAATACTTCCAGTCGGGGTGATCAAGTGATCAGAGCAGCTGCTGGGCCGTTCCTTGTTGTTTGAAGGGGTGGTCGTAATTCAGTGAGCACTCAGTGTAGATTAATTTTAGAGATAAAAGAATAGCATATTTAAATAATTATATCGACAAAGTCAATTGTGTTCTTTAGATATGTGTTTCTCAACAGCCGGGCAGCGACCCAGCAACGTGCACTGGCATCAATTATAACAGGTCGTGAGGGTTTTTTCTTATAGTTGTTGTTTTAGATTGCAAAGCAATTATCATTAACAAACATTTATATTTGTCAAAAAGTTTAGACATAATCGAACTGTTATTATTCATGATTATTCCATAATTTATTTATTAATATTTAATTTCAAGGGCAGATATTTATTATGGTACAAAGTTTCAAAAATTAGAAAAGTATTTACGAGTAAGATTGTTGGGATCGGGGCATCGGCAGGTAATGTAACAACATGCAAAAGTGTCTGTCGCAAAATTGTCGGAATGGAAGTAGGTGAATTTGTTGTGTTAGTTCCTGTTGCTGTGAACCCACACATTAGTTAATGTGAAATTACTGAGGCAGTGAAATCAGTCAAAGTAGTGTAATTCGCATAGTTCATCGTAACAAATTTCATCCTTATCATGTGTCCCGACACCAGGAATTACATGGAAATGACTTTCAGATTTATGTTAAATCTCTGTGAATGGGCAATAACAGAGAATGCATTGGAGTCTTGCCTGTTTACCGATGAAGAACGTTTCACAAATCAGAGAGGAGTGAACCCTCGAAACATATCCACAGAATATCTTCGTTGGATTCGACAGGTAGAGTGACAGCGACCGTGGAGTGTAAATGTATGGTGCGGAATAATTGGCGACCATCCCATTGGGCCTTACTTCATTGAAGACACCCAAACAGCCGCAAAGTGTGTTGAATTCCTACAAAATGATCTGCCACCTTTGTTACAAAATGTCCCTCTGGAAACTTGCACAGGGATGTGGTATCAGAACGATCGATGTCCAACGCACACTGGTCCTCCCAGATGGGGCAGTGGTTGCGTCGTCGCCTTGTAATCAGGGGGTCCCAGGTTCGATACCCGGTGGGAGCACATAGTTGTTTGGATCCCACTTCAAACTGTAGGTCCAGTCCCCATTAGCCTTTCTGTGAATAAAGTGTACTTAAATCAACAAATCAATGAATCCAGCGCACTCTGCAAGGGTGAACTTTGACAGAATGTTCGATGGGAGTTTTATAGGACGTGGTGGTCGCATAAATTGGCCAGCCCGTTTCCCGATCTTGCACCTTTAGACTTCTTTTTGAGGGGTAAGTTATAGATGGAAGTCCATACTGATGTGCCTACAACCTCAGAGGAGATGAAATGTTGCATTGAGGGAGCCTGTGGTAAGATAACATCAGCCACTCTACACCATGGTATCATCGATTGGAAGTATGTGTGTGGCAAATTATGAGGAAAACTTGGAACATTTATTGTCCTAACATTTTTAGTTTTCTGTAATAGAATATGTGCAATTCTTTGACAAAGAGAATCCATACTATAGAATAAAAATACTATTAAAGTTTATGTGTACATGTGTGATTTAAATTCCTTCCTAAACCGTTCATATTTCTGCATAATAAAAGTTACATTTTATCACTCTATTTATTCTTGATGCTGTTCCTCCATACATACATGAATGAACTGCTACGGTTCATCTTGGTCGTTCTATATCCGGCTTAACTTCACGTTACAATTACTTGGCAATTAATTGACTTATGAAAATGTATCAAACGCCATTCCTAATGTCTTTTTTTCATCTTTAAATTGGCCTAATATCATGAGGTTTCCATAAAATAAAAGTTTGCTTTGAAAATCATACTTCCTTACGTTTTTCAGTATTTTGTGTTGTTCACGAAATATGTTCGTTGGTAATGTTAAGTGTCCCACCCTGTGTTTTGCTATATCATAGAACGAATCATATCGTATTGTGTCATCAGTTTTGGATATTATCCACCCTTGTAAAATAAATTCTATATTTTGGGCACTGCAATATTATCAGTATAGTTTTTCATTTTATAATATTGTGATGCTCTCACAATATTCTACGGAATGAGAAAAACAATGTCAATTGGGTTCTTTGGTGTGCTCATTAAACAATCTTGATCTTTTTCGTATTTCTACTATAAGGTGA
This sequence comes from Lepisma saccharinum, assembly GCF_977018435.1. NCBI lineage: Eukaryota > Metazoa > Arthropoda > Insecta > Zygentoma > Lepismatidae > Lepisma > Lepisma saccharinum. The sequence continues at coordinate 72,925,934 of NC_139230.1, forward strand.
ACTACAACGATGCAAATGAGAAATCTTAGCAGCCTGGATAGATGAACCTAGAACTCACCCACCTCTATTCACGAACATTGTCCGCAAATCTGGACTACTGCGTCTCTCTCTCTCTCTTTTCTGTGTGTGTGTTTGGGGGGCGGGGTTGTGGGGGAGTGTGTGTGTGTGTGTGTGTGTGTGTGAACGCCAGTGTGTAATAAGTTTCTTTTTTTAAGATTGCAGCCTATTCAAAAAATAAATGCATTATCTGTTTGTATTCAAGCAACAACCCTATCTCTTATCTGTATTTATTTATAATATATATATATATATATATATATATATATATATCTTTTCCCATACGAATAAATTTCGTTCAAGTTGCAAAACTAACCACAAACATCCACCCCTGACACCTCACTTCAGCAAGTCTCGTCGTTTTATTGGTGAATTTGATGAATTGGTTTGTCTCTTCTGGTTCTCGGAGTTTCAGCCTTGGGAACACCATTGCGAGATTTCCTTCTTTTGCTGTAAGTAGAAAGAAAAGGCATGTTAGTTCTAATTATGTTACTTACGTAACGTACATCAGTTATTAATAATGAACTGAAACCGGTTTCTGCTTTAAGACTACCAGAAGTGGACTTTTCAATTCCTGTAAGTTTATTAATAACTAATAAGTTCATTAATTACTGGTAAATTAAAAAAAATAAGCGAGGTGTAATGGGCGGCACTCTCTGAAGACAACAAAGTATCAACCTTCCTTGCACGTAGTACAGTCAGGACTGCGTATTGCAGACTAGCGAGGCTCTGGCATCTTGACTTAGAGCCAGTATAATCCCCTGTGAGACTCGTGTTTAGATGCCTATATATGTTTGTGATGGTCCTTTCACCCATCTCATCTTATCACCGTCCATCAACATTTTCGCGATTAACCAAAAGTGGTAGAAAAGTGAAGAAAAATAAACTAATCAACCAAACAAAATTTAAGCAAAGTGTCAATTTAAGCACTATAGAACTTTGGAACACAACAGGGGTGCCCATCCACCCCCAAGGCCCATGACGCACTCTCTCCCCAAAAAGGTAGAACATCCCCCCCCCCCCCCCGTTCATGCCGAATTAATTACTCAAATTATTTTTGTCGGACAAAATTTGCGGAAAAATATAATACCAAAGGTGTTACCACGAATTTTGGTCTGGGGAGGGGGATCAAGTACCAAGATAAACGTACCAATAATAATATTAATAATGGCTTTATTATGATCATTATACTACCAGTAGTAGTAGTAGTAGTAGTAGTAGTATCAAAGACGATATTATCCTGATAAATTACGCAAAAAGGGGGTAGAAGTCTGTGCTAAAGCATTTGTTTGGAACAAACAATTTGAAATATTTTTTTCAACACCGTCAGTTTCACATTAGCTAATAATGGAAATCAAGCACACAAACTGTATTTTTGAATGGCAGAAAATGAATGATAAATGCATTCCAAAGATACATGTGTAACTTTCATTACAACATATGTTTTACACATATCCAACATGGAGCGACATAAAATAAGAAAATACATATGCAACAAGCTAACACTAAATTGTGTACGTATTCAAAGCTAATTCGATGCAAATATACAACACATATTATTTAAATACATTACTTTACAGAAAACAAGCAGATTGCGAGCGAAGTGAACAAGAAAATTTCTAGATCCAATTTTTACAATTGACAACAATATTGATTCAAAAGGGCACAAATAATTTCAATGGACGCCATGGCATTCTCTCTTTTACAACTTTTTTTTATATCTTTCGGCGCCCATGGCCGACTCCCGCCGCCTGTAGCTACAGCTCTGGACTTGACGAAAACGAGAAAAGCAGATAATGCGAGCGAAGCAAGCAAGAAAATTTTACAAAATGTATTTTTATTTGCATAAAATTTGAAATCAAAGGGATAATTGCTTCTCTGTGCCCCCCCCCCTCCTTTGCAGGTGTCCTTGGCCGTCAATGTTTGACCCCTATTTGCCCCTAATACGGCGCAAATATTATCACGGGGCGCCAAGACATTCTCACTTTCGCAACTATTTTTTTTCATTTTGATCATTCGGCGACCATGGCCGACTCCCGCCGCCCCTAGCTACAGCTCTGAACATGAAGAAAACGAGAAGAACAGATAATGCCAGCGAAGCAAGCAAGAAAGTTTTACAAAATGAATTTTTATTTGCATAAAATTTGAAATCAAAGGGGTAATTGTTGCTCTGTGCCCCCCCCACCCTGCAGGTGCCCTTGGCCATCAATGTTTGTCCCACCTCCCCCCCTAGAATTGACTTCCGTCGAAAGTTGAGGAAGGCAATGACCCCCTTGACCCCCTTATGTTTGCGTCACTGTATAATACAGACCTAGTTAATAGAAAGTATTTCTTTGTTTTCTTCTACACCATACTTTTGCTATTTTCGGCCGATGGCAATGTTGAAGAAGAATGGTGATGATTTGAAGCGGAACAAGGGGTAATCAGAAAGATGCATGGAAAAGGGACAGCAAAGAAACGGTGGAGAGGATTAAACTAACTGTGAGTCAAGGCGCCAGAATCTCGTTAGGCTACCAAAAAAGGAAGAGGGGTTGATTTTCGATTGTTTTTTCAAATTGCCTTGCACTTCCGTTTCGTAGTTTATCTTACGTCGTTTTTCTACCACTTTTATCTATTCACGACAATGACGATGAGTGATGATTAGATAAAATTGATGAAGGAACACTCAGGAAGAACACCCATGGTCAAATCGGGACTCAAACCTAGGAACGTCGATTGGGAGATAAAGAGTCTACTACTTAACACGTTGCTGGCTGTGGTTATTAATCTTATGAATAACAAACAGAAGTAATAGAGGATGGCAGTGGGGACGATTGGGTTCCAATAATGGGAGACAAGGTGCCAATGCGGAGGGGGAGGGGCAAGGACAGTTTACTATCCCTTGGTAAATAAGGTTTAGCACAGTGCGGGGGCAAAAATGGCCAAAAGTGAGGCGGCAACTCCGGCTTCCCTTATCGCCGCCACTGGTTGATGGAAAGACATCCTTACTTTAGAATCTAGAACTCTCTTAACTCATAGTGCTCTACGATAACCACTCCGCCACAGAGGTAGTTCAACAGGAATAGGAATTAACCTTGAATAACGAAATATGCAATAAAATAAGATATTTGCAGGAACAATTGTTTTGCTTACCTCTATGACCTGAAACCTGCTCTACGGAGGGCGAGTGGCCTGTAGAATGAACACACAACTACACACTGCAAGAGACTGTTGTCTTCTGCTCCTTTCCTGCTATGCCCTGCAGTCTTCCATAATCCGATGCATGAGCTTTATGGCATGTTTTGAGTAACACGATCATTGTCCACTGCATTGAGAATACACAATGTGTGGAGGGGAAGTTGCACTTAAGATAATGCCAGGTGACTAATATTCTGCATGTTCAGAGACAAAGGATACACATTGGTACATCTAATGAAATCAAAAATAATCGACAAAGGGTGATATGGCTCCAGGAGTAACCTGACTCCTTCCTGTTTACATTCCGGTGAATAAATCCGTATTCATTGCTGAATTCTTGCACGTAACGTATCCAAATAAGTCGGACAGATAATCTAGTGCACTTGTATTTGTAGATAATCCAGTCCCTGTAATAGAGTCCCGCAAAAATTTTAGTTATGATTTGTTTAACCAATGGAACCTAGTAGAATACATGTGGGAGAGTCAGAAAAACTTGGGTAGACATCACCATATTCTGGACCGGGTGTTTTAGACGCCATTTTCCAAAATGGCCGACAGCGACAATATTTTGCTTTTATTTCCGCTCCTGAAACCGTTAAAGTCATAATTTTGGTGTCTAAATATATGTTTTGAAGGGTGAGGAATCGAATAAAATGGTTCTTGAAGTTGTCTGATTGTTATTTATTTCAGAATATCTGTTGTTTTTTCAATCTATAAAGGATAATGTGAATAAAAACTGACCAATTATTTGGAAAGTTACATTTACACAACATAAAGGATTTGAAAAATATGCAATAAAATAAACCACACATTAAAAGCATTATATTCCAATAAAGCACACATTATAATTATGAAAACTGAGAACTTAAATGCTTTTTTTATTTTGTCTTCTTTTGTAGTCAGTGCGTCATCCCTCGATGCAGTGGCGTAGAAAGAGGTGGGCGAAGTGGGGTTCTCGTGTCTCATGGGGCAGATGCAAAAATGTAATAAATAGAAATGAGAAAATATATGGAAAAGGATAATTTTTGTGGACAATGACACTACTACATTGTATTTTGATTATACAGGGTGAGGCAAAAGTCCAGCACCACACTTGTAATTTGAAAACGGCTTGACGGAGGAAAACGAAACTTCGGATATGGGTAATGGTGGCATACCAGATGGGGCTAGTATACATCATGGCGACCACCTTGAAAGTCGCCATCTTGGAATTACCTCCGGGTCATTCCATGTCAAATCATCCAGAATTTTGGGAAAATGTAACCTACCATCCCCGATTTTGATGAAATTCGGTATACCTATAGAACCTTTGATGCTGATTACAAAAATGACAACTTTTTTAAAATTAGTCGAGGGGTTCAGAAGTTACGCTCTTCTTAAAATCACCATATACGCCACATGCGGCTTCACTTTGAATGATACGCATTAGATTATAAATGATCGTATCTTCCATCAGGCTTGCCGTAGAACCTTCAAGTTTATTTTCTTTTGTTCAGAATAGTGAACATCAATATGCCATTTACATTAGATGTGGTGAAAAAAAATACGGAACATAAAATGTAGCCTGAAATGTACTGAAAGCAATGTTTTATACCCCAGATTTCTATATTTTTTCTTATCTGAGGTATCATAATTATCGCAACTGTCTGCATAGGCCAAAAATGTTGCAAGTCATGAAACAAAAATGGCCGCCATTTTCAAACGAAGTCTAGTCTTAGAAAAAATAATGTCTGTTTTGAACTATTCTTGTACATATAGGGGTTAAAACGAGAAACAAATGAAAAAAATTAAAAATTGTCGAGCGACCAGTGCTGGACCATTTGGAACGGATTGACCCTGAAATTTTAGGCAATTTTCAAACAACGTAAAATTGTCGTTAGAAGGAATAAAAAGACCAAAAATTTTATTTTATGTGGAGAAAGAGCATGTCTTTGCAATGATTTTCAACATGAGAAGTTTTTGGTTCCATCATACCCACATGATGAAAATTCAGATTTTCGTAACTTAGTTTTCCCACCACAAAATTAGGCTACAAGTCCATTATTTGTCTTTTTATAGGCATTTGTAATTTTTTTGAGTGCTGATGTATTTTTTCTGAAGTCCTCATTATTTCATTGAACTTTGTGTAAAATTTCAAAGAGATCTGATGATTGGTTAAGGAGAAAAGAAATAAAATGTAAGCAAGGTTATCTTGTGTCGAGGGTCTCAAGAGTGACAGACAACACTGATTTGATGACATATCAAAGTGCTGTAAAATGAAAACCATTTGAGATAAAGTGAAAAAAATTTAGGGGGTTTCTTTCAACCATAATGGAAGGGAGTATATCAAATTTCATCGAAATCGGAGTTGGTGGGTGTCATGATCTCGTTGAAATGTCGTGGAATGACCCTACGTTGACCTGAACGGTGAACTAGCAAGACGTTCACAGCGAGTACAAAATGCATGTGTGCCTTTTATTTATAATATCAAATATGTTGACTACCTTACCCCAGCTTTGAAAGACCTAGGCTCGATTGACCTTTTCACTGGCCTCCGCTTCCAGCGCTCTACAAAATAGTGCATTCAAGAGAATAGCCTTACCTACTTCACGATTTTAACAATTTGCTCAGCACACACCTTTGCCACCCGTTCGCGAGATAATTCTCTGCTGAGCATCCCCTCCCACAAGACAACGTTTTATGGAAATTCCTTCACAGTCACTGCTACCAGAGCGTGGAACGACCTCCTTAATGACATAAGAAACTTCTTTTCTCGCCAATTCAAATCAAAATTAAGAAATCATCTTCTGGAGTCAACTTACCAGTACTGAAAAGAGGGAAAGACAATAACACTAAACCTTTCTTGATGTAAATTTATAGGACAAACACTGACTTACATTTCTGAATTTTTAGTATTTTTGCTGTGTGTGCGTGTTCATGCTTTACTTGTCTCTTTTTACTTTTCTTACAGTGTATCTGTGTTTTTGTGTTTCTCTTTTTGTGTTTTTTTCTTATTTGTGATATTTTTATCTTTTCTTTGGTATTTTGATGTTTTTAGCTTTTATGTATCTCGCAAACTGTTAGCTATTCAAATCAATTTGTTGATGGATTGATTTGGTGTTTTAAGTCTACTTTATGCACAGAAAGGCTAATTGGGAATGGACATACAGTTTAAAGTGGGATCCGAACCACTATGTGCTCCCACAGGGTATCGAACCCGGGGCCACAAACCAATTTGTAAAATGTAAAGTACAGATTGTTAAGTGGAAGAGAAGGCTTGTGCCTTAACTTCGCCATCCAAAACAATAAATAAATGAATAAGTGTAAGGTTTCATTCAAATAATCTTTCAGAAGATTGTACCAATAACCATGTATTTTTTATGTACAGTTTTATGTATTTATTTACAAAAACAAATAACTAACTTCATCGGCAAATTTCATGCATTCCCCCATCCCCTCAATTTCTCTCGAATTTTATATATAGAGTGTGTACTAATGCCTGATGAATAAATTGGGATGGGCTGTTAAGAGACAGGGTGATAAAAAGATCGTTTTCATATAATGACGTTAAATATTAATCTTATTAAAAATACTGATGTATTTAGCACAAAGCCTAAAGTACAATATGCTTTAAAGTATAATATTCAAAATTGCTATTCACTATGTGTGAAGGTAAGCATAATCATAACCTGGCGGGGAAAAAGGGAAACTCTTGTCCCCTAAAATATATAGGTTAAAAGTTAAGTATATTTTGTTAACCTCCTAGCACTTGAGGGGCAACAAATAAAGAATTTTAAATGCGATTTTGCAAATATATTTAGCAAATAATCCTGAACACTATTTTTATGGAATATAAAATTTCTTGATTCTCTCACTCCAAATATAGTTCCATAGTTTCGCCCATGAAGGTGATACCTAATGATACTAACTCTATTGCATGTGGATTCCCAAAATTTCAGTACTATAAATTTGCTATTCTCATTTGGAATAATATTTTGACCATTTCAAACGTACTAATGTATTTGACTTATCACTAACTACAAATGTTTTTCCATTTGTGTTGTAAATGCCCACTGAACACAGAATACTTTGTGGCCAGTAGTAAGAAGGTGATGGACCACGTTAATGCATGAAGTTAATTGCTGCATCTGCTAATTTCACGTGGATTTCTGAAGTAATCCTATAAACAAGTTTGAGTCGCATACATGCTACTACATAACTGTGTAGATTTCGAATTCGAAAAGCCACTTCTTTACAGCTGTCAAAACATACAGTTATACAAAAGGTATTTCATTAGCACTAATGAACAACTAACTACAACTAAACAACAACTACCTACTTTTAATAGTAAATAACTCTAAGATTAACAACAGCAATAGAGTTACTTCTTGCAATAGAGAAAGAACTAATTTTGACAACTCTGTTCCCAACTATAAAAAACATGTGCCTTCTCTGGATGCTAAGTGAAAGGAATTTCTTGTAATAGCCTGGCAAGGAAGTTATGCTTTGTTGCATTTGCTAGATTTAGAACATCATTTCTAATTTTATGTGAAAATTTCAGTGTTTTTGGTGGACTGCTGCGTTCATTTGGAATTTGGTATCGAGCTATTAAAACGTATTTGTCGAGGGAGTGAATCTTTGGATCTTGTTGAACTTGGAATGGAGGGGAAAGAAATAGGTGGAAGTACAATCAATGACACCACATTCAAAATACCGTGGTCAGCATACAAGTGATTTCTTAATTAAAATGGTTCAAGAAAGGATGACTCTATGTTCCATAATTTATTCTCGGTAATAATATAAATCTTGAAAGACATGTTATGTACTAGAAACATAAGTAATACCACGCAAGTCTTCATGAACATTGATTGTGTGAAATTTGTTATTAAATATCTTTCATTTGATACCAATAATGACAAGCTTGCTACTAAAATTTCCTCTGTAGCGACTAAAGTTTGACCGCGCGCACGCGCTTTCACTCACCTTGTGCGCTCCCCACTTCTCTCGCAAAAATGCACACATTTTTATGATTTTCGTTCATGTGTGCTACATTTAAACAATATTTTTAATGTTTTGTAACATTTTATAGTAGCCCATGTGCTGTATATGGATAGAATATACAATTTGAATTGTCTTATTTGGAAAATATTAAAATGACCTGTTGTATGCAAATATTTGCATTACTTACCTTAGAAAAATATCATTCTTGTCTGCCATTCTCATATTGTTGAACTCTACACATGATTGTTTCAAGTACTTTTTCGCAGCATAGTTACACGCTGCACCGGGAATCTGCGTTTCAGCGCCGTGCACATAGGCAGAGAAGGGGAGAAAGCGAGTGGACGGAAAAGAACAGTGCACGCTGCTGTCAGCAGTTGGTAGCTGAGCCTGAGTTTCTCCTCCATGAACTCACGCACTCATTGGTCGAACCCACTCGAGTCCTACTTGCACAGAGTACTTGTTATTGTTTTTCTTGCTCCAGAGTTTCCCGGGCCAGAGTGTATCATATCTAGTACACTTTGAAAATATTCTTCATTTTATTTACACCTACGTACAATATTTAGAGGGGTCTATGATATTCTACAACTAATGTTGAGAATATAGTTAATATTCTTGAGCAAACACTAGAGAATTGTGGCAATAAAGTCTGTTGCAGTGCTCGCACATATAGCCCAATCAATAAAGGTTTCATGTCGGGAATAATTCCGTAACAGCTGAATTTTGGTCAGTTGTTAGAACACTATTAGTAGTGTAAAAAAAATGATTCAGTTTAATGTTTCGATAATGCCGGTGGTCTGTCGAATCCAAGAATTTAGTAAAATATCCCTCGGGGATTTCCCGTGAAAAGTACGACCTCCCTCATATTGATTTGGCTACACGTACGAAAGCTGCATCTGTCAGATTGTTGTCCATAGGATCGTAAAAAAATATGGCCCTCTTGGTATTGTTTTGGCTATACTTAAAACTAAGCCCCGTAGGTAATAAGCTTATATAAGCATCTTGACATAGTTTTAAGTATAGCCAAACCAATCTGAGGGGGGGTCGTACTTTTGTGTTCCAGTAATAGTACATATTATACTACTTGAGGAAGAAATACGAAGATTTGGAGAAACTTAAGAAGCGACGTTGCCAAGTTTTTTCTCGAACGAAGATTCGTTTACGCTAGAAGGATGTCAATGGAAGCTCGAGGGGTTACTTCCGTGCGACTTTGAAGACAGCAAAGGAGACCCGATTAACAGTGATAGAGGGACGCTGGAAATCTGAGAGTCGTACTTCTAGAAGAGCACACCGATAACGAGTAGATGTGGCCACGCCTGACTGCGATTTGAACTTTAAGGTAGGTGCCAAGTGAAGTTTTTTTGCCAAATATTACGTAACTCTGTGAACTAGTCTAAACGGGGAGCTAATGAAAGAACACGTAAAGTTGCGTAACACGTCAAAGAGTTAAATGAAAATATATAAGAACAGTAGATAAGCAAGTGCAAGTTATATAATTGACGAGAACTTTGTGCAAGAAAAAATTCTCTCTCTGTATGCGTTTAATCAATGGGCTACGTCTTCCATAATTTACGAGGCAAGAAACGAGTTATAGTTCCTCTTCATCAACGATATCGTGGAGGAAATAACGCAGAGGGACACGGATCCACCAACGATATCCGACGTAAAGGTACCACTTTTGTTATACGCAGACGACCTGGTACTGATTTCGAACACAACAGCAGGTCTACAGAACGGTCTAGACACGTTACACGGGTATTGCGGGAAATGGGCCATGCGAGTAAATATGAAGAAGACCAAAATAATGGTATTTAAGAACGGGTACGTATTTGGTAAGGATGAACAATGGAAATACGGAGAGACAAGTGTCGATAGGGTGAAACAGTACGATTATTTAGGCATGGTGATGACAATGACGGGTAGGTGGGCAAGGCACGTACACAGGAATAAATGTAAAGCAATTTTTGCGTTAGAGAAAACAAGGAAAATAAAATACAAAGTACCAAATATTCCAATCAAAATTCTGGAGGGGGTCTACGAGGCCACAGTTAAGGCAACACTATTTTATGGCATCGAACTATGGGTCTGGGAGGGAGGGGAAACCGTAAACGTCGTACAGTCTAGATTCCTAAAACAAGGGCTAGGAGTAGGGAGGGGTACGCCAACATGTGGGGCACTTAGGGAAATGGGAAAATTAATAGAGGAAGTGGATGCCAAAATGAGGAGCATTAAATACTGGGCAAAACTGATCACCATGGAGGGGGGAAATTTGAAGAAACTCTGTGTACAATCACAGATAAGGGGGGGTAATGGGAGGCAATGGGTAGCAAAAATAAAGACGGAATTATACAGTATAGGGCTAGGATGGGTGTGGGAAGAGGGAATAGAGGGGAGAATTGATATGCAGATGCTAGGGGCCATACGTGCCAGGCTGGAAGATATTACCAAACAGAAAATTTTGGCAGAATGCGACGCAAAAATATCGTTAACATCGGCGAAAATAGTAGATACGGATCGAGAATGGGGAAGGAGGAACTACGTAGATTTGTGTGGGGCAAAAGAAAGGTCAGGATTGGCCTGGTTCAGACTGGGGGGATGGGCACAAGTTAGACTTAAACGGGAGGACGGGAGCGTAGAATGCCCGTTATGCGGCGAAGACGAGACGAAATTTCACATTCTCCTTCAGTGTAAAGAAACAGGGGAGGCAAGACAAAAATATATCAGGGAAATAAATGAAGATAACATTGAGAATATAATGACAAGCGTTATTAGGAGGGAGAGACCGAGAGGGGGGGAGGCGCAAATACGGAATCTGGGAACTTTCCTACACTACGCCTGGGTAAAGAGAGCAAAGAAGCTCAGTGGGGACAGCGAACATGTGTGAAAGGGGGGAGGGTACCAAATAAATAAAGTAATAAATATATTTGAGAAAATTTAGGAACCACTCGGGTAACAGTGCAAGTATAGGGAAAGATTTGAAGTGAAATAGTGTTTGTGAACTCCCAAGCAGTGTGAAGTTGGAAGCAGTCTAAAAGGAGGAAGGGTGTAAGGAAAGTGCACGAAAATTTTTAACTTGTATGGTATGTATAGCTGTAAGGCTCATACTGGAAATAAATTCTATTCTATTCTATTCTAGTTTGATAATGTTCTCCCATTTCGTTTTATTTGTTCACTTCAAATTAAATTCAAACGAAATGAGCGTTTATTATGGTAAATCAGGCAAAAAACGATTAATGAGTGGATTTAATTGTGCAAATGAGTAATTGTCTAAAATTGAGATTACAAAAAATCAACAAAATAATAATACTGTATTAGTATTTAGCGGGACGAAGTATTAAATTTCTTATTAACCAAAGGAATGAGTGAACTGTTCTTATTGGATTTGATGATATGGAATTAATTGCATTATTGTGCGTGCACTGTAGACCTACGTTGCGGGCAATATAGTTGGTATTAAAGATTTACTTGTTAATGCTTGTTAAATTAAATTTTAATATTGTTGAATACAGACACTGCCTCATTGGAATTATATGAAACTTGTACCAGAGATTGTTGCGAAGTTTGCAAATTGGGAATAATAAACAATTGTTAAGATTTACAAATATTAGCAAAACGTTCTTTCACATATTGTATTTCAGAGATAGATGCATATTTGCTCATACAACATTATGGAAGTCTTGGTAAGATGAGATACGTAAGATTGTGGTACTATTTGTAGTTTTAAGTAGTGTATACTAATGTAAAGACTGAAATTCTCTATAGTTTAGCGTGGTTAGTCAAAATACAATTTAAACAACTACACATTTTACTATTTCAGTTGTTAAGTTTATGTAACAATCACATTCATAACTTATAATATCATTAATTAAATAAATGGCAGAAATATGAGATTATCAGTTTTATAAGGCTTAAATAACGCTAGAATGAAGAGAGCAGTTATGGTAAGAGCTGAGTATGCGGAAAACCAGTAAATTAGTCAATGAAACGGGCTGCAGACCATTAATGACTAAAATAAGTGCTGGGATTATAAGGATTATAATATAGAAAATAAATAATAACGAAAATAACAGTGGATATATATTAAGTTCTCAGAAAATTATAAAGTTCAAATAAAAATATTTCATATAGAAATAATATAAAAATCAAGATTGCTTTTATAATTATACGCATTCTACCTTAAGATTATTTTGTGTATCTTACTTACATAACTTTACATAAATGATAAGTTTGAAATCTAATACGAAGATCAATAAGTAAATTAGTAGCGTAAGAGAAATAAGCAGCATTCGTACATATAGTTACGATCATAAGTTTATCAGGAGCCTCTTGTCAACCTTACTAACATATTAACGTAACAGTGATGAAACGAATTATGATAGCATTGAAGAAGTAAAGTAGCCTTCATTAAACATGTACATTAAAATGATCCATCTAATTGGGTGATATTTCATTCCACATTTTATTCCAGAATTCGTTTATCGAGTGTTATCATCAACTTGCTTTGAGTACTTCCTACTTTCTTTTTTTCTCCGCAGTCGCATAGTGTTGTGGCATGGTAGAAATTTCCCATCCTGTCAAAATTCCCACCTACCATAAAAATTTCCCTCACATGTATTTCACATCTTGAGAGCGATATTGAACGTTTGCTTCAAACGTCTTCATGGTAAACATAACGACCCTAAGCTACAAGAGTTTTCATACTTGTAATATCTACAGGTATTACGTATCGATAATAAGGGTGAATATAATATAATATAATATATAATATATATATATATATATATATATATAATAAGTCTTAACAAAACCTCTACACATACTGACACATATTAAGTTCTCTCTCATACACAACATTGCACTAACGATCAGGGGGAAATGCCTGACCGGGATATAATGCAAATTTCCTTTGCACAACCTACCTGAACTGACTCTCAGATAATTAAAATTGTAAAGGTGAAATGAAAATTTTATAACTATTTTGAAACCATGTTAAAAATCCACAAATCAGCTTTTTCACAGATGTCAACGTCCATAAATGGTCACCAGCTAGAACCTTGGAGAAATAACAAATCAACGAAACCTACACCTGGAGGACGCAGAGGAATTAGTTGCCCTACGAACTCCCTTAACAATTTGTTAATATTTTTCGACACGATGGACCATAATTCACAACTAGAAATTATATCATTCTTATTTAGTAGTGGTATTGACTGTATTATAAACTCAAGAAAGTATGAACCCCCCTCAAGCAGATTTGGCTATACTTAAAACAAGCTCAACATGCCCATATGAGCTTTTTGCTCAAGTGTGGAACCCTGCCTAATCCAAGATTTTTGTAAAAATGCCCTCGGGAATTTCTCAGAAAGTATGAACCCCCTCAGATTGATTTGTTTACACTTACAAACGGCACTTCTGTGAGATTGTTGTCCATAAACCTGTCAAAAATATGCCCCTCTTGATATTTTTTTAGCCATACTTAAAACTAGGCCAAGCTGCTTATAAGAGCCACCTACACACACACCCATACATATTTACTTCTGGTTTAAGTTCAATTGGATACCAGCTTCAATTTGTTTATTAAAAAAAATGCAATATGCAGAGACCCTCTAGAATTGTTCTGTGACTCTCTCATTTCTTACATCATAAATATATGATTTTTCACCTATGAGAATAACACTACATATGGTGTCATCAGGTAATGCCTCATGGAATTCACAGATAATTTTAATGTTTGTCCTGTCATTCACCACAACTTGTTTCCTTTTTGAGGTGTTGATGACAAACATGGGCCTCTGTGCTTTGAATTCATCTGGTGTGTAATACATGTCAGTATTGCCAATTGTAGAAAACAGTAAACAAAATTTGCCTGTTTTAGAGATATTCCAAAAAAATATATATATTTGATAAGCAACAACAACAGGGCCATCTATGTGCAAATGTCTGAACTCGGTGAACACTTGGGAACAAGTCAATTTTTTTCAATATGTCAATATTTTTAACTCTTTTTGCCAGTAATAGGGAATGGTAGTAAGCATTAGACAAAGTACTTTGGAGCCGAATATGCCTTTCTTAAGACGTCGTATATTGCTAAAATATCTTTAATTCACATATTTCTCATACCGCCGTATCTTGTTCTATTAGGCCTCTTCAAGAAAATTGCCAATTAGTGAAAATTAATTGAGCACAACAGCAAAAGAGGTACTAATAGGGCAAGCATACAATGATATGGGGATATGTGAATTGTTGGTTTCTTCGATTCAGATAAATGGATTGAATTGAAACTGGGATATTTTGCATTTTTTTATACAAAATCTGATATTTGTTACATCCAGCTTGTTTGTTGTAATCTATTCATATTTAGAGTCAGGCCTATATCTGTCTAAGTTGTTATATAAAATCAATATACATGGCATTAGGTCAGTGCCTTCTGGGACATGCATGTCTGTGCAGGTATTTGTGCTAGGTCAGTGCCTCTGAACGCCGCTGAAAAAAAGCCTGCAGCACGGCCAGTTCCTCTGCACGGATCAATACTCGGGGCAGTTTCTCAGATTCCCGCGCCGTGGAGTTGTGGGATTAATATTCCCCGCCCGGGCAGTTTTATTCCCGCCAAAGTGGTTCCTAAATACAAAATCTCAAGAACTAATTGACATAGAGCTATGCAGTTTTTTTTGTCTGTACTGAACCCAACTGATATTTTTTATTAAGCATAGAATTTTGATTTGAACCCCAAGAAATTTTATATATATATTTATATATATATTTATATTTTATAATACCAAAGCCAAAAATATTAAGTGTATACACACATACACACATACACACACACATATATACATATGAACACACACAAAGCACAGTGCTGAACCCAGCTGATATTTTTTATCCAGCATAGATTTTTGATTTGAATCCCAGGAAATTGTATATAATTACCAAAGCCAAAAATATTAAGTGTATACACACATACACACATACACACACACACAAAGCACAGTGCTGAACCCAACTGATATTTTTTATCCAGCATAGAGTTTTGATTTGAATCCCAGGAAATTGTATATAATTACCAAAGCCAAAAATATTAAGTGTATACACACATACACACACACACAAAGCACAGTGCTGAACCCAACTGATATTTTTATCCAGCATAGAATTTTGATTTGAATCCCAGGAAATTGTATATAATAAACAACAACAAAAATGCCAAGTCAAAAATATTGTAATCAATGCAATAAGAATATATCCAGCCCCAATTGGGCCAAGCACCAAAAGATTTGTAACCCGGACAAATACAGAACTCCCACAAAAATATGCCCCAAATGCCATAGAAAATATAACATGCAATACTTCACATATAAACATAAAGATACTTGCTCTGCACAGTTATCAACATTGCCCTGACAACCATCTACTTCTGGTCTGAAAAGAAAGCATGAAGAACCTGTTAATGCTAGAGCAGCAAAGCAGCCACGCCATGCACCCATCCATAGCAGTTTTAATGGCCAATTAAGAGATCACCGGTTTGTATCAGAGCCAAGATGTGGCATTAATAATTTTTTGAACAGTATAAATTCTGATCTGCAGGCAATTCTAAATGCACAAAATGGGTCTTATAAGCTGTCCCTCAAATTGTTTACACAATATAAAAAGCCAAATGGCACAAAATTTACACAGCCCCACATAACAGAAACTGTACCTGTATATTCAAATGCAAATTTGGACAGAATAATAAGCAGGTTGATGGAACAATTGAATATTAAACACTCTGAATTTGCAGCAAAAGAGTCTGGATGGAGCCTATGCGGTTCTCCACACAAGTTATATGTTAATATTTCTGAATTCAGCTCATTACAAGGATCTACTTATGTGCCATTACCTGCAAATATTAAAAACAAAAGAGCCGTGGTTAATATAGAAAATACCGACCAGAAATGCTTTTTGTGGTGTATATTAGCTGTTTTGTTTCCAGTTTCAAGGAATCCTGAGAGAATAACTTATTATAAACAATATGAACACAATTTCGATGAGCCAATGGAGGGTTTAGAATATCCAATGTCTGTTCAGAATATTGATAAATTTGAAAAAAGGGCCAAGCATATCAATGGCAAACAATTATCTATTAATGTATTTACTTGTTCTACTGGCAATTGCTTGATAGCACCTCTCAGAATCAGTACACTTGATGATGAATCTGCTATTCCGATTGATCTGCTCTTAATTGAAAAGGATGGCACATATCATTACACTCTGATACACAGTCTTGAAGCTTTGGTGAGAACACAACTAGACAAATCCAATACAATATTCAAGTTGTGCAGAAGATGCTTAACTGTATTTTATGGTCAAAAAATGGTGAATGGGGTTCGGGAAGAGAATGCAGAAATTGCTAAAAACAAGTTAATTGAGCATCTGAAATACTGTAAAAATCATAAACCTGTTCATATGGTGATGCCCAATCCAAGTGAAAATTGCAAATTCAAAAAGTTTGAAGCCTTGTCGGAACACCCAGCATATATTGTCTGTGATTTTGAATCAAACCTCAAACCTCTTGCATTCTGCAATCCAGATCCTGAAGAATCTTCAATTACACCATACCAGCTACATGAACCTTCCAGCTTTTGTTATATAGTTATACGGGATGGTGTAGCTAGTGAGCCACACTTATACATGGGACCAAATGCCATCAAAGAATTTGCACATAGAATAGAAAATGAGTGCCGTGACATAGCATCTAATATTTTATTAAAATCAAAGCCTATGTTGCCTTTAACAGAGAAACAGATTGAAGATTTCAACAAAGCAGAAAAATGCCCGGTATGTGATTCTGAATTTTCAGATACAAATATCAAGGTTCATCACCATTCTCATACAGATGGTAAATTCTTAATGGCCCTGTGTAATAGCTGCAATATTCAGATCAAGAGACCAAAATTTGTCCCCATATTTTGCCATGGAGCATCCAATTATGATTTCCATCATCTGATCAGGTACGAGGGGTTTGACAAGCAGAATATAAATATTTTAGCTGAAAATGATGAGAAATATATATCTATTAGCAAGATAATTAAAGTTAATGGTGTTCCTATTCACATAAGATTTGTTGATTCTTACAGAATTTTATCTGCTAGCCTGGCTACACTGGCAAATCAATTATCTGATGATCAATTCAAAATCACACGTGCATTGTTTCCAAATCAGAACCTGAAATTAATTAGGCGGAAGGGTGTATATCCATATGACTATGTTACAGATTTTTCTAAATTTGATGAGTGTTCTCTGCCACCACAAGAAGAGTTTTACAGCAAAATCAGAGGATCTGGAATCACTGATGAAGATTATCACCATGCCCAATTGATGTGGAACAATTTAAATTGCCAGACATTTGGTGATTATCACATGGCATATTTAAAACTTGATGTCACCCTCTTAGCTGATATATTGCAGGCATTCAGAAAATCTTCCATGCAAAATTATAGACTGGATCCAATATATTTTTTCAGTGCCCCGAGCCTAGCATGGTCTGCAACGTTTTTGAACACTAACATGCATTTGGATCTGATCCACGATCAAGATAAGTATCTGTTTATGGAGAAATGTATAAGAGGGGGGATGGTGCAATGTTCTCAGAGATATGCCAGAGCAAATAACAAATATATGCCTGATTATGATCCAGCACGGCCATCAAATTATATAGCGTATGTAGATGCCAACAGCCTCTATGGTTATGCTATGATGGATAAACTGCCATATGCAGGGCTTGAGTGGGTTGAAGATTTCAATATTGAAGATCTTAAGGACTTTGATGACAGTGACTATGGCCTCTTCTTAGAGGCTGATCTGACAATTCCTGATGATTTGCACAATACATTTTCTGATCTGCCCCCAATTCCCGAGGTTCAGTGCTCACCTGGCTCTAAACAGAAGAAGCTCATGATGACTCTGGAGCCGAAACAAGGCTATGTCATATATTACAAAAACCTCCAGTTCCTGATGAAACATGGTGTTCAAGTGACCAAAGTTGGCAAAGTTTTGAGGTTCAGGCACTCAGAATGGTTGAAACCATACATTGATACAAACACAGAGCTTCGAACATCTGCAAAGAGCCAATTTGATAAGAGCTTGTTTAAATTGATGGTCAATTCTGTGTATGGCAAAACAATTGAAAATGTCAGAAAGCATACCGATGTTAAAATAATTACTGACCCCAGCCTGAGCAAAAAATTGGTTGCAAAGCCTAATTTCAATTATAGAAGAATTTATGATGAAAATATGGCACTTTTCAACATGAAAAAAACAAAGATTAAGTTTGATAAACCTATTTATGTAGGGGCTGTGATATTGGAATTGGCCAAATTACATATGTTAACATTGTATTATGATGTGTTGAAACCTTTTTATGGTGATAATATAAAATTGATGTACATGGACACGGATAGTTTTATTCTTGATATTAAAACAGAAAATGTTTATCAAGATATGTCACAGCCTGAATTGTTTAAATATTTTGATACCAGTGAACATACAATAATTCAACCCCACAACAAAAAGGTGCCTGGCAAATTAAAAGATGAAACACTTGGTGATGTTATTGTGAAATTTGTTGGGTTAAGTGCCAAGATGTACACTTTTGAAACATGTAGTGGCGCTGTTGCCAAAAAGGCCAAGGGCATTGGCAGAGTGACTGTGGAAAAAGAGTTTGTATTTGAAGATTATAAAAATTGCCTCAAATCCCAGAATTTAATCAAAACATCAGAATCCAGAATTCAGAGTGTGGATCACTTATTGACTTCAAATATTGTAAGAAAAGTGGCCCTGGACCCACATGATGATAAGAGATGCATTTTATCATGTGGCATACATACTCTACCATGGGGGCATTGTGATTTGAAAAATGGAAATCAATGCCCAATTACAGAGCATGATTTGAAATAAATAAACATGCCTATGAACTTATTTGGGTTCAAAAAACAGGCTATTATGGATCTGCCAACACCACAACCCTCTTCTGATATGATGTCTAAACTGAGTGGCTTGTTAATTATTCATCTGAACAGCATACTTACAGATGTTGATGATGAAACAGGTAAAATATTGTACATATTTAACAATAATTTAAATCATTACCAATTACCTGTAGGTGGGCAATTGCAATTTATTACAACCCCTGAGGGTGATGTTAAAATTTCAGTAGGGAGAAATATTTATAGAATCAAGCACTCAAACATGATTTCTGGCACTGTATATACTGTTTCTGCTGGTGACTGCTTATATATTGAGGTCCCTGGATCATATGACAAGCTTATACCCTTTTTTATAGAATTAAGAATCAGATACTCTATAATAAATAACCACTAAAACAAAAATGCCTAATGATATATTTGGCCATACAAGACATGAAGATCACAGTGATGAGATTCTGATGCTTGATGTCAGAGTCAAGAAATTAAGAAGTGATTTACAAGCTTTACAAACTACACTCAATGCCAGTCTTCAATTAGAAATTACAAATTTGCAATCACAATGCATGGACCCTCTTCTTAAAATTGATTCTGAACTCAAATTGTTGCTTCAAAAATATACTGATCTGGCAACATTGGATAATTTTCAAAGTTTAGAAGAAGCTGTAGCAGCTCTTCAAGCCAAATTTAAGAGCCAGGCTAACAACTCCGAGCAATTGAAACAGCAATGGGAAGAGCAGATAAATAATGTCCAGGCACAGCTCCAAACAATTGTCAAAAGCATAAAATCACAAGAAGATTTTGATCTAGTGATTTCCACTCTAAAAGAACAGATTCAGTCACTCCAAATACCTAATCTGGATCCTCTGCACAATGCCATAGCCGAGGTTAAAGAAAAAATTGAGACACTTGAAAATTTTATGAACAATTTGCCATCTTCTGACGCTTTGAATGCAATAACTCGGAGTGTAGCAAATATTAAGCTGCAACTTGAAACATATGAAGATTTTGGAAAAATTCAAAGTTCCATAACCCATCTTGAAGGTACAATAGCAGCAGTGCAAAGTGATTTGGCAAATGTACTAGAATCCAGATTGCCTGGGATTGTAGATACCCTTGTCAGTGTCCAGGAACAGATCACAAAGCTTGAAAACCTCAACACTGAATCTGAACTATCTCATTTTCATCACTTGATAGATGATATCCAAACAAAGCTTGAAATTTTACAACAATCAACACCCTCTCAGGCAGATATAGCCCTGCTCCAAAATGCTATGCAAAATGTGGCTGATGCTTCTGAATTAAACAATGTAAAATTGGCACTTGAATTTTTGCAGAATACTGTATCAAATCTTCCTACATCACAGGAACTTAAAAATATTAAGAGAGCTGTGAATCGCATATTGAAATCAGAAGATATCAAGAATATCCAGGCAGAGATCAAACAACTCACTCAGACAGTTGCCACTCTTCCAACCAATCAACATATTAATGAATTGCATGCCCTGTTTGAGGATATCAGAAGACAGGTCCATGATCTTACTGCTCAAAATTCAAAATTGGCAGTTGTTGAAAATTTGCAACAAATTGTAGCTAATATCAAGCAACAGCTAGGGACCATGGAATCCAATCAAGCAAATGCTCTGTCTGTTTTTGCCACCCAGCTTCAAGAGATTGTGCAACAATACAAGAAACTTGTTGTGGACATAAAGATCAAGCCAGGCCATGATGATGTTGTTAGGACCATCAATGAGCACCTTGAATCTGTAACAAGCAGATTGCTTACAGCAGAAAAAGAAATAACAGGCATAATCGAGAATCCAAAACATACAGTAATTCTTGAATTGTACAGCATCCCCAACAAAGAATATGATTCACCATTTACACCAGGTGGCAAAATATATATGCTGTCCCCTGCACAATTTTATTACCAATTTTTTGTTGGGGGCACATTGAGACCAATCAAGATCAAATATTGGCTTCAACCACAGGCACACCACTACCCCACCTTATCAATAACAAATGCTGATAACAAAGTGAAAATCACCAGTGTAGAATTGGAGGATTTTACAGATCCCAATACATTAGAAACAGCCTATACTGAAGATGATGGCTCTCTGGAATTTAAAATACAAATAGGGGACAAATTATATTTAGAAAATCCTGTAGTATCAGCTGCTGAACACCCCATAGTTGCAATATTCTTATTTTCATATTATGTCTAGACAAATTATTGTTGATGAATTACACAGACAAGCCAGACATAATTATAAGAGACTGCCAGTGGTTACAAAAGGCATAGATGATTTATGGCAGAGCGACTTGATTGAAATGGCAAGTGGACAGCTGAAAAACTTAGACAAAATCAACAAGGGCTACAAGTATCTACTCACTGTAATAGACACATTTTCAAAATTTGCCTGGGCTGTGCCACTCAAATCCAAGACTGGAAAATGTGTTACAGAAGCCATCAGGACAATCATCAATCAGAGTGGAAGATCACCGCGCTATTTGCAAACAGATAATGGCAAAGAATTTTATAATTCAGTGTTTCAACAATTTATTAAAAGCCAGGCAATAAAACATTACTCGAGTTACAGTGATCTCAAAGCCTCAATTGTAGAGAGATTCAACAAAACACTAAAAAATCTTATGTATAAACAATTTACCCTCCAAGGTTATTATAAATGGATTAATATTCTTCCAGAACTTCTACATAAATATAACAACTCGGTCCATTCCACAATCAACATGAAACCCTCTGAAGTAACTCCATCTGATGAGCAAAAATTGATCAGGACTGTTTATTATCCTAGATACCAGCCAACAACAAGAAAGGCCAAATACAGGGTGGGTGATCAAGTAAGAATCAGCAAATATAAGCACTTATTCAAAAGAGGCTTTACAAGAAACTGGAGCACTGAATTATTTACAGTGGTTCAAGTTAAACCCGGGACCCTTAACACATATATAATAAAAGATCATCGAGGAGAAATTCTCAAAGGCCGATTCTATGAACAAGAACTCAGCAAAACTAAACAGCCTACATATCTCATAGAAAAAATCATCCGCAGAAAAGGCAACAAGATACTTGTCAAATGGCTAGGACTCCCAGAACACAGCTGGATCGATGCAGACAAAGTGATAATATGAACACCTGGGATGTTATAAAAAGGCTGCCAGAACCTGAACAGCAGAATAAGAGAAATGGCAACTTGCTGCCTGATAATCTTAGATGTCTTATTGTTGGGCCATCGGCTTGTGGTAAAACTACACTAATGATTGATAATTTTTTATTGGCACCCAACTGGTTAGACTGGAAAAACAGGCACTTGTATGTCTTCTCTAAGAGCTTGGAACAATTAAAATATCAGCAGCTGATGAAGCTATATGATGGATTGGATATTGCCACTTTTGAACCAGATGTTAAGCCACTTCATGACTGTCTCGATAATTCTGTTGTTGTGTTTGATGACATTATACTGGATAATCAAAACAAGGTTAGAAATTTTTTTACACAGGGCCGACACAAAAACATTGATTGCTTCTACCTGGCACAGACTTTTTCTAAAATACCGAAGCAGCTGATCCGAGACAACAGCAATTTTATATGTGTGTTTCATCAAGATCATACCAACCTCAAACACATACATGATGAATATGTAGGTGGGGACTTGAGCTACAATGATTTTTCCAAGTTTTGCAGTAGGTGCTGGAACCAGGACAGTTATGGGTTTGTCACTATTGATATGACAAGAACACCCAATAGTGGCAAATACAGAAATAAAATCAACAATTTTCTAGACATTGAAATATAAATAAATAAACATGAAAAGGCCAATCATTGATGATCTTAAGTTAAGAGATTATCTTGTAAAAAGATTTAAGGGATGGAAATCAGAGAACCGAGGAATTTATGAACAACACAAACAAACAGAACAGCCTATCATTGATGCTATTAATAATTTAGGTAAGAATATCAAAACTGTTACAGAGCAAAATCAAAATTTGATCACAGAGCTTGTACCTGTAGCTGCAAGAAACATATTAGATTATCCATTTACCCCACTTTCCAGTATTCATACACCTAGTCCTATTGCTCCTAGAAGAATTGAAGCTACTCAGGATCCAATTGAATTGGGTCTGCTTGCTCAAAAATATTTAACCACACCTAAAGACAATAAAGATGAGGTGTTTGGCTTATATGCTGACACAGAGCTTGATGTCAGCATCATACATAGAATTGGCAATTTCAGAGTAACATTTATGGGGGATGATCTGATTGTTTATTCAGAATCTCGTCTCGGAGAAAAAGGTGCTTTTGTTAAGTACCCCGGCACACCTGGGTTGTGGGAACTGATGACTAGGAAAAGGCCTGGCAGCTATACAGATCAAGATTATGAATATTACAAAGAAATATTAATAAAATCAGATGCTCTGTACCAGAACAATGATCCCACACAAAAAAGAGTCAAGTCTAGCAGTGGGGCAAAATACAATAATTTAATCAAGCCCATATGGTCACAGATCAAGACTGGCAGTGGAATCAAACAATACAACACCCTGCCTAAGGAATTTGTGTGGGTTGATGATGTCAGGAAACTTGTAGATAGGTTATTGGTGATAGCTGGGGAGGAAAATGCTGGCAACCACAATTTTTACAATGAAAAGGTTGGAATTATGGACATGATAAGCACCAAATTGTCTAATTTTATAGTGAATAACACTAAGGGGATTGGATATCTTATAAAAATTATTAATACTCTACCCCCCAAATTTTGGAATATTTCTGAGGGTCGGGGGTTGGTTAATGACATTACAAACAAGCTGCCATTTGAACTACATATTCCAGGCTATCAGTATTGTGGTCCCGGTACAAAACTGGACCATAGATTAAACAGAGGTGATCCTGGTGTTAATCCTTTAGATGCTGCTTGTAGAGACCATGACATAGCATACAACACACATTCTGATCTTGACAAGAGACATGTTGCAGACAAGAAATTAGAAGAGGCTGCATTTGGTAGATTTGTAAGCAAAGATGCTTCTTTAAGTGAAAAAATAGCAGCATTGGGGACCACCATAGTTATGAACACCAAACAAAAACTGGGGTGGGGGCTGTGAATATGTATATAATAAACCTAGAATGAAGGCCAAGGGTGTTATGTATCAAATACCTTATGCAGGTCTTAAATCTCTTAAAACTATTGATAGCCTTTTAACCAAAAAGCAGCGCAAGAAAAAAAGCTCTTGTATTGCCAAGGGACATGGTATGAAATTGTTGCTTAGTACCCCCCAATTAAAAAAATTACAACAATCCAGGAAAAAATCACATGTGGGGGGATTCATATTTACTATCCCGGCCATCTTAGCTGCTCTCGGGGCTGTTGGGAGCTTGGCTGGGGGATCAGCTGCCATAGCAAAAACAGTAATAGATGCCAAGAAAAATAGGGCAGAATTAGATGAGCAGAGGCGCCATAACCTGGCCATGGAGAAAAAAGGCAAAGGTGTTAAGAGAGCCATGAATAAGTTTAAAAAAAACAAGAGCCGCTTACAAACCAAGATATTGAAGCTTTAATCAAGCCACTGGGCATCAAAAATTTTAGAGGTGTGTACATGTCTGATTCTTTACCAGAGCAACCACTCAACAAAGAGTGTGGCATTGTTAATTTGGATAAGTACAAAAATCAGGGCACTCACTGGATTTGTTATCTTAAATATTTAAACAATGAGGCATTCGTGTTTGATTCATTTGGAGGTGTTCCACCTGAAAATTTAATAAAATATTTAAAATCACCTAATCTTTATTACAATAATGCCCGTGTTCAAAACTTCAAAGATGTTAATTGTGGACATTTGTGTTTATCTGTTCTTAGATATATGTCTCAAATAAATAAACCATCAATTGAAAATTTTCAAAAGGCCTTGTGGTATTTAAAACATCATGGGGGTATTCCATCTCACCAGCCAAAATTCAATATTGAAACTCAAATTGCATGATGACATAGTGTATCCCAAAACAATAGCTCTCAGAGCATTTTACGGCATGTACTTGATCCCTAATATTACACACCACAACAACAAAATTGCAGTAGGGGATCAAAAAATTGTCATCACTCCAGGGCAATATAATCTGTCCACTCTAAATGCTCAATTACCCAGAGGTGTAGTGTTAAGTCAAAATTCTGTCACTCACAGAGTAGAGATTGTATCTGCTACAGAAACAGTGGATCTGGGTACTATAGGAGAGCTGTTAGGATTTGAGAACAACACAAAACTTGAAGCAGGCATCAAACACACTGCTATGAATATACCTAAATTCTTAGCCATAGAGACTCTGAATATTCACTGTAATGTGGCCGAGGGTATGATCACCAAATCAAATGGCATAGGCACTCACAAACAAACCGGCATCATTGCAACATTCAAACCTAATTCTGAATTTATGGAGCCAATCATCTACAATCCATCCCCAACATTATATTTTCCTGTGTGCCATAATAGAATAGATTATATTGAATTGATGGTCACTAATGAAAAAGAAGAATTAGTTGATTTTGCTGGAGCCACAACAACTGCTATCATAGAGATTAATATTTAAATAAAAATACATACAATGGAAAATATTGAGAGTTATGAGCTACAATCATTCCCTCCAAACAGGAGGACATTTGCAAATTTAAATCAACCCAACACAGAAATTGAAGTTGATCTTGATGTTGGGGATGGATTTATACACCCTCACAGAGCAGATCTATACATCAAATTTGATGTTGTAAAGCTCAATGGAACAGATTATCCGGCAAATTCAAATATAAGATTGGTAGATAATTTTGTGCCGCATCTGTTCTCTGAAATTGAGATCAGAAAGCATGGTGTTGTTATAAACAGAGTGGATTATCCCGGCATTACCTCCACAGCTTTGGCCACATTAAAATTATCCAAAACCGAGGCTTCTTACTACAAAATAGGTGGATTTGAGGCTGGTGATAAAATTATATCTAAGAACCACACAGTGCTGTTCCCCATGCGCCTGTTGCCAGGATTCTTCTCAGATTGCAAAGATATTATGTGGAAGGGTGGTTTAAGAATTACATTTAGAAGAGCTGCCAATGATAATAATGCTTTGATGAGGTACAGCACATTAAACCCTACAGGAGAAGCTATGCCTAATACCCTACCTGATGCAGGCAAATGCATTATTCAGACTATGGAGCTAAGAATCCCGGTTGTTGAATATGAAGCCAGTTATGCTCTTAAATACAAAGGAGATATAATAAAAAATCCACAGGTTCTTTTGCAATTTTATACATATCAATGTGTACAGAAGCCCGCAACTGGTTCTTATTATGAGTTTGATGCTACAAATTCATTCTCCAGCATACAATATGACATGCCTGATTTTGTGGTGGTATTGTTTCAGACTGGAAGACACAACAATCAGGAAAAAAATTCAAGTAGATTTGATAACTGCAACATCAAGAACATATATCTTAAAAATGGCAGAAATGAGGTATTCCCTAGAGAAAATTACAATTTAGACATGTCCAAGAATGATTTCCTCAAATTATATGAGGCATTTACGGCATTCAAAAGGGTCACTACTGGCAATACTGACATGTATTACACACCAGATGAATTCAAAGCACAGAGACCCATGTTTGTAATCAACACCTCAAAAAGGAAACAAGTTGTGGTGAATGACAGGACAAACATTAAAATTATCTGTGAATTCCACGAGGCATTACCTGATGACACCATATGTAGTGTTATTCTCATAGGTGAAAAATCATATGTTTATGATGTAAGAAATGAGAGAGTCACAGAACAATTCTAGAGGGTCTCTGCATATTGCATTTTTTTTAATAAACAAATTGAAGCTGGTATCCAATTGAACTTAAACCAGAAGTAAATATGTATGGGTGTGTGTGTAGGTGGCTCTTATAAGCAGCTTGGCCTAGTTTTAAGTATGGCTAAAAAAATATCAAGAGGGGCATATTTTTGACAGGTTTATGGACAACAATCTCACAGAAGTGCCTTTTGTAAGTGTAAACAAATCAATCTGAGGGGGTTCATACTTTCTGAGAAATTCCCGAGGGCATTTTTACAAAAATCTTGGATTAGGCAGGGTTCCACACTTGAGCAAAAAGCTCATATGGGCATGTTGAGCTTGTTTTAAGTATAGCCAAATCTGCTTGAGGGGGGTTCATACTTTCTTGAGTTTATAATACAGTCAATACCACTACTTTATTTCAACAATACAGCGGAATCAATTTTGAAATACCAAATTGTGCAACACGGATCTCATTCATTTTGCTATAATTAACTCCTACTGAAGACAGGTGGTAGCGAGACCTGACATTCAACGCTGATGAATACATACATTGATTTAAAGAAATATTTATATACGTATAACTAAATACTTCCCATTCATATTTCGACGATATGCAGTTCTCTACCGCATGTTTTCATCAATGATCATTTTCGAAGCTGCAGAAGTTCATGCATCAGAGTGTGAAAAGAGGTTTCACGCAGAAAAGGAACTAATACATATATACGTTGTTTGGTTCAAGAAGAAATTCATCTCGATAGGAAGAGACTATCATGTGCTGTTAACAAGAGTGAATTATGGGATTTTATCTGAACTCTTTGTAAGAATCCGGATCAGTCAAGGATGATTTTATGCACAAAATGCTAGTGATTTATTATATAGAACACTATTATGTAACTATTTTCCACATAAATAAATTCCAATTCCAAATATATATATATATATATATATATATATATATATATATATATATATATATATATATATATATTGTTGCTTAAGGACAGTTATAGACATAGTGTATATATTTTGAGTAACATCAAAGTTCTCTAATTAAATATTTCCTTTGATAGTTGACATATACTTTTAGGCCAAGCGAGTGATGATTTTTGCAAGAGGATTGATGAATAGCTACGCCAACCAAGAGACTATTCAGGGTCTCTGGTTCGATCCCGACGCAACAATAAGATTGCGATACGAAGGTTACGAACTTCATCTAGATGTTTGTATTTACTCCTCAATTCAAACAAGTCAAGAATAAACT
This sequence comes from Lepisma saccharinum, assembly GCF_977018435.1. Classification (NCBI taxonomy): domain Eukaryota; kingdom Metazoa; phylum Arthropoda; class Insecta; order Zygentoma; family Lepismatidae; genus Lepisma; species Lepisma saccharinum. Next base: position 72,954,198 of record NC_139230.1, read on the forward strand.
TTCTTTCCCATATGCAATCAATTTTTCTTGAAAGAATCTTCCTTGGCTGAAGATGGCTGCCTGATCTTTTGCATCAGATGATAAGAATTTTTACTGCTTCTGTCTTTCCCAACGCCATCCCCCCTCAAAAAAGAAACCCTTTCATAGCCGTGATGATCTCGTTCAATGAGTTTTCGAATACTTCTTTCTATTGTAGTATAATAACATACTACAGGTTTATCCGTTGTTCTCGCATTCACTGAAATGTACCATACAGAGTTATTCGGTGGAATGCTTCAATTATTAATTATACATTTTAATTATTCTATAAATTTAGGGGGGAAAGCGCTTCCATTTGCTCCATCTAGGTTACGGATATGCTTACCTTCACATAGTGAATAGAAATTTTGAATATTTTACTTTAAACCATATTGTACTTTAGGCTTTGTGCTAAACACATAAACATTTTAAATAAGATTAATTTTTAACGTCAATTGATGCAAATGATATTTTTATCACCCTGTCTCTTAGGCGCCCATCCTAATTTATTCATCAGGCATTAGTACACACTCTGAGCTACCTATATAAAAAATTCGACTGAAATTGAAGGGGGAGGGGAATGCATGAAATTTGCTGTTTTAGTTAGTCATTTGTTTTTCTAAAAGAATACATAAAACTGTACATCTGTATCATCTGAGACCTTATTTGAATTATACCTTACACTATTCTGAACCAAAGAAAATAAACTTGAAGATTGTACGGCAAGCCTGAGGAAAGATACTGTCATTTATAACCTAATGCGTGTCAATAAAAGAAAAGCCGCATGTGGAGTATACTTAAATTTTAAAAAGCGCGTACCTTCTGGACCCCTTGACAAATTTTTAGAAAAGTTGTCATTTTTTAATCAGCATCAAAAGTTCTATTGGTATACCGAATTTCATCAAAATCAAAATTCACCATATCCTCCAGAATCGAAACATGTCTGGTTATTTATTAAACTGGAAGAAAAATATAATAAATATACAGAGTTAGCTGGTTGATTTGTCCGTCAGTCCAATCATAAATATAAAATTCTATGACCATCAAGCATGTTGAAAAATGTAAAAGTAGTGTAAAAGTATATAGGATAAGGACAACAAATGAAGAGCCCATTTGATTAACAGACCCGATTTGGCTGCACTTGAAACTATGTCAAATTGCCCATATGGGTCAATTGCCCCAAGTGTGCTATGCTGTCAATCCCAAGAATCCTGAATCCTAGTGTACAAATGAAGAACCCTTAATAGATTAATTTGGCTACACTTAAAATTATCTCAAGTTGTCCATGTGATCTTATTGCTTACAGTGTGCTACTTTGTCAAAATCCCAAGAATCCCGAATTCTAGTGTACAAATGAAGAAGCCTCAACAGATTGATTTGGCCATGTGTGCAAAAGCTACATCTGTGAGATTGTTGTCCATAAGCTTGTCAAAAATATGCCCCTCTTGATATTGTTTTGGCCACACTTAAAACTAAGCCAAGATACACCCACCTACACTCACCCACACCCACCCACACCTACCCACATACACCCACACCCACACACACCCACACATATTTACTTCCGGTCCACTTCCGGTCCACTTCCGGTCCACTTCCGGTTTACTTCCGGTCTACTTTCGGGTTACTTCCGGTTTAAATTCAGAGTAGTAATATGTTAACCCGAATATTTTAATTGGGCACCAGGCCCAACTTGTTTATCTAGTACTAAGACAATGCATTGTGCAGAGGTCTTCTAGAATTGCTCTGTAACTCTCTTATTTCTTACATCATAAACATATGATTTTTCACCTATAAGAATAACACTACATATGGTGTCATCAGGAAGTGTATCATGGAATTCACAGATAATTTTAATGTTTGTCCTGTCATTAACCACAAACTGTTTCCTTTTTCAAAAATTTAAAAATTGTGATGCCAATTGTGTTGAGAATGTTATGAAAACTGTTGTTTGTAATAAATGCAACTGTGGGAAAAAATTAAGCGCTATACCTCTGCTCTTGGATATACCCAAATGCACAAATGTTATTTTTTGAGAGAAGAGGTATTGCAAGGTATATTAGATCTGAATCACTTGTTGATGGTTTCAAAATTAGATTCTCAGCACTCTCAGAGCATGCCATGTTTGCAATTAACAATGAAACAGAGTTTCACTGGGCACTTGACAGCACACACAGTTTCAAATATCTCAACTTGAGATGCATTACAGATTTTGAGTGTAACAAGTATAACACCTGCAGGAGAATTGTAGAGTATTTTGTTGTTTTTTATTATTGTATTAATTTTGCCTATTATGGGAGATGGTTTACAAATCATGCAAAGCCAAGGGGATTCTATGATTTTGAGATGCTTCCCAATCAGAGCTCAAATTGGAAACATTTTAGATTTTTGCAGCTGCATCTGGACAGGTTCCATAGGTCAGAATTTGTTACCACAGACAGTGGAATGTTGTATAGTGGTGCAGATTTTAATCATCACCTGCATCACTTTGATGAATACAATTCTCAAAGGATGAACATCAATGAGATAATCATGTATCTTATTCAGCAGAAATTTAAAAATTGCAGCATTGGGTGCTTTAATAGGATAATGCAATCATGTAATATTTTTACAGAATGTAAGTGCGGGAAGCCACTGAGCTGTATGCCTCTGCTGTTGACATAGCATAGAATGTTTGCAGGTTTACAAGATGCAAACATTTTTTGAAAGAAGGGGCATTTCCAGATACATCAAATCTAAATCTCTTGTTTCTGAATTTAGGCTGAGATTCTCAAAATTGTCAAAGTGTGACTTGATGTCTGTTGAGAATGAGACTGAGTTTCAGTGGGTGCTGGACAGTGAGCACAGCTTTGAGTATTTGAATTTGAAAGGGATCAGTCACTTTGAGTTGGATGTGTATTTTACAGCAAGAAGAATTGTTGGGTACTTTGTAAATTTTTATTATTCTGATGATTCTTATTGTCCCGGCTATGGCTGGTGGTTTACAAGCATTGCACCTTGTAAAATTTACAATTTCTTCATGTACACCATGCAGAGTTTAAACTGGGTACACTACAAGTATCAGGAAACTATGTTTGAATTGCCATTCCTTAACATTGAATTTGCAACAACAGAGAGTGGGCTGCTTTATAGGGGTAGAAATTTTATCTATTCATATGACTATGGTAGGGATGATCACAAGTATCATATAAATGAAATTATTTTATATTTTCTAAAGCAAAAATTTAGAAATTGCAGCCTTGATTGTCTTAGGGAGGTTGTGCCTTCTCAATACATGTATATACCTTGTATTTGTGGAAAGCAGTTGAGCAGTATTCCTGTATAATTTCCAGATGCAAACTTATTTTGAAAGAAGAAACATCTCAAGATTTATCAAATCCAAGTCTCTTGTTGAGGATTTCAGGATCAGGTTGCAAGATGTTACAGAATATGACCTGTTTGCAATTGTTATTGACACAGAGTTGCACTGGGTGTTGAACATTGATAGGAGTTTCAGATATTTGAGATTGAAAAATATTACAATATTTGAAGATTATGTTTATAATGATTGCAGGAGAATTGTTGGATTTTTTGTTGGCTACAGTATATGTGTAGGGAAGCAATGGTATTCAAGTTACTGCATAGATAATGGAATTGATCGCCATGTTTAACTAACTAACTCTCTAGCCTTCTTAAACCCGAAGGTTCATGGCTGCAGCAACACAGGCCTTCCATCTGTCCCTATCTTGAGCAAGATCTATATACTCTTTTCCATCCCTACCGATTTCCTTTAGGTCCATCTCAACGTTGTCCCTCCATCTTCGTCTTGGCCTTCCTACAGGTCTCTTACCATCTGGTTTCCCAACAAGAATCCTGTAAACTCCTCTTTCCTCTCCCATTCGTGCCACATGGCCTGCCCACCTAAGTCTTCTTGATTTAATTATTCTAATAATATCTGGACATGAATACAAATTATGTAGTTCTAAATTATGTAACCTTCTCCACTCACCTGTCTCCTCATCCCTTTTAGGTCCAAATATTTTCCTAAGAATCTTATTTTCAAATACTCTCAATTTATGTTCCTCTTTTAAAGTAAGGGACCAAGTTTCACACCCGTATAATACTACAGGCAAAATTACTGTTTTGTATATTTTAACTTTTAGTTTCTTAGATATTAAACGAGAAGACAAAAGTTTATGAAGAGAGAAGAAACATGCATTTCCTGAATTAAGCCTACTTTTAATTTCCTCTTTAATATAATTTTCATTTGTTAATATTACTCCTAAGTATTTGAATTTGGAAACTGGTTCAAACGAGTTGTTATCAATAATTAGATTTTGATTATTACCTAACACTTGGTTTCGGCCTGTAAGCATATATTTAGTTTTCTCTTTGTTAACTTCCAAACCTATCTCTTTAGCAGTTTTGAAAAATATTTTAGCATTATTCTTAATCGTATTTATATCATCCCCCAGTAAGTCTACATCATCTGCATATGCTAACAACTGAGTCACACCATTTAATTTTAGTCCTTCTTCAGTTTCTTTTACCTTCCGAACAGCATATTCTAAGGCAAAATTAAAGAGCAATGGAGATAATGCATCTCCTTGTTTTAACCCATCATGAATTATAAATTTGTCAGACATATTATTACCCACACGAATTTTACTTTCTGTTTCACTGGTGCATATTTTTATCATACTAACAAGCTTCTTAGGTATTCCAAACTCTACTAATATATTATATAATTTATCTCTTTTGACCGAATCATATGCTTTTTTGAAATCAATGAATAGATGATGGACATTTTGATTATATTCCCACTTTTTTTCAAGTGTCTGTCTGATGTGAAAAATTTGATCTGTAGTTGATCTGTTACGTTTAAATCCACATTGATAATCACCTATAATTTCATTAGCATATGGGGTTAGTCTTGTTAAAAGAATGTTAGACAATATTTTGTATGTTGTTGAGAGTAGAGAAATTCCACGGTAATTATTGCAGTTCATTTTATCACCTTTTTTAAACACAGGAACAATTATGGATTCTTTCCACTGTTGAGGGATTTCTTCTTTATTCCATATTAAACAAATTAATTTATGAATTTGACATATTAATGAATTTCCACCATATTTAATTAACTCAGCTGGTATTAAATCAATGCCAGGTGCTTTGTTATTCTTAAGCCTTTTAATAGCATCTTTAACTTCAGTCAAGTTAGGTTCTGGAACTAAAGGTTCTGCTGTGTGTACTTCATTCACTTCTGATTTATCTCCTACATGGACATTTAAAAGGTCATTAAAGTAGTTCTTCCATCTATTTAGAATATCGCTTGGGTCAGCTAGAAAATCACCGTCTTTATCTTTTATCAAGTTTACTTTAGGTTGCCACCCCTTTCGAAATTCATTTACCCCTTTATATAAATCTCTGATATTTTTATTTTTGCTGTTTGTTTCAATTTCGTTAATTTTGCTTTTCAAGTAATCTCTTTTTTTACTTCTAAACGTGCGGTTAACTTCTCGCTTTATTGTATTATAATTGCTTAGATTTGTATCATCCGAGTTATTTAACCACCTAAGTCTAGCCTGATTTCTTATTTCTATTAGATTATGACATTCATTATCAAACCATGGCTTACTTTTTCTTGGTTTATGGTATCCTATAGTTTCTTTAGCTGCTGATTCTATTGCATTACGTATGTGCTCCCAATTCTTATTTACGTCTGTTTCATTTATATTTTCATCATCACTTAAATCCTGCAAAACATCAAATCTATTTGACAGTTTAATTTGGTAATCTTTCTTAATTCTTTCATCAGCAAACTTTCCTGTATCAAATTTTATAACTTTTAGATTTTGTTGCTTATGATTTATCACTGAGAGTCTTTCTCTTAATTTAGCAATTACTAAATAATGGTCACTGGCACAGTCAGCACCTCTATGTGTACGAACGTCAATTATACTAGTATGCCTTCTCTTATCAATGAGAATATGATCTATCTGATTATGAGTTTTACCATCTGGAGAAGACCAGGTATATTTATGGATATCTTTATGTTTAAAAGTGGTACTTTTCACAATTAAATTCTTTGAGGTTGCAAAAGTAATCAATCTTATACCATTATCATTACTTAATTCATGAAGACTTTCTTTACCAATCGTGGGTTTAAATGTCTCTTCTTTGCCAATCTGTGCATTACAGTCACCTAACAGAATTTTCATATCATACTGAGAAAATTTATCAAAGACCTGTTCTAACTCTGTATAAAAATCATCTTTAGTATTATCATCTTTATCTTCCGTTGGTGCATGTATGTTTATTAAAATAATTTTACACCACCTACCCTGTAAAACTGCATATGATATCCTATCATTAATAAATTCTATTGTTTTAAGAGCCGAGATAATTCTATTATTTATGATAAAGCCTGTTCCAAAATTATGATTTTCAGTACCACCATAGAAAAAAGTATAATTTTTAGTTTTACAATTCCCTTCTCCTGGCCACCTAACTTCCTGGACAGCTACTACATCTAATTTATACTTCACTATCTCATTAACTGTACACTGAAATGCCCCAGGCCGGTAAAGGCTCAGAACATTCCAGGTGCCTAATTTAATATCCTTATTCCTAACGTAGATCTTATCCTTAGTCCAGGGACCTCCCAAAGTAGTCCCCACCCGGAGATCCGAACGGGGGACTATTTTACCTCCGGAATATTTTACCTTGGGAACATCCATGGCCTTATATTTCTGTTTCTTGACATGTCTTTTTACAGTGCAGAGTTGTCAGCTCTACGCCTAACCCCCGATATGAATGGAGGAACTACTACACAAGACAAACACAAACATATTAGACAGCACAATTACTACACAAGACGAACACAAACACATTAGACAGCATAACTACTACACAAGACACACACAAACACATCACAACTACTACACAAGACACACACAAACACATCACAGTTTAAAGTGGAATCCGAACCACTTGTGCCTCCAGCGGTATAGTGGATGCACCAAGAGGAGATGAGAATGCTGTCTAGTCTCCTCTTCAATCGAAATAATAGATATACTAACTAACTCTCTCGCATTCCTAAACCAGAATGTATATTGCCGCAACATTACGTTTTAGAATAGGAAGCGCTTCAATTAAAGCAAAAGTGCACAAAGCTGTAGCCTCCAACTAACGTATAAATGAATCCGATATTGGATATACAGATATGATATCCTATCATTACATGTTTACATTCCTAATTTCTATATTCTAGATAAAAATTATTACAAGCAACTGAACTTTTATCTGGAACATGTAATGTACAGGGGCTCTGATTTCTATACTTCAAGTCTATTTGATTTTGACAATAATCTATTGAATATGAATGAGATTTTAATGTATTTCATGTGGCAGAAATTTGGTGACTGTAATATGTGCTGCTTGATAAAAATTTTAAATTATGGCCTGTTTGATAGAAAATGTTACTGTGGCAAACAACTGTGCTTGCAATAAAATCCATGTGTTGTTTGCAGGTTGACAAGATGCAAACATTTTTTGAAAGAATGATAGGATTATTTTCCTGGTAGAAATTTAGGTAGTGCAATATAGATTGCATGATGTATATTTTAAGGTATGGTCTCTTTGAGACCAGGTGCTACTGCAGGAAACAACTGTGCATAACTTTGTCATAATTTGTATTCTAGATGCAAACTTATTTTGACAGAAGAAACATCTCAAGATACATAAAATCAAAGTCAGTTGTTGAGGATTTCAGGATGAGGTTGCAGGATGTAACAGAGTATAACCTGTTTGCCATAAACAATGAAACAGAGTTTCTCATTTGTAACCTGGTAATCATGCAGGAAAATAATCCTATCATTTATTAAGCAGTTTGCATGCAATCTCTCTCCCAGATATATATAAAAATAAATAAAAAATCCAATAATTCTTCTGTGATCATCATATATATGCTCTTCATATATTGTAATGTCTCCCAGGCTTATATACTTGAAGCACTTGTCACTGTTCAACACCCAGTGCAACTCTGTTTCATTGACAGCAGCAAACAGCTCATATTCTGTTACCCCCTGAAACCTAATCCTGAAATCCTCAACAATTGACTTGGATTTGATATATCTTGAGATGTTTCTTCTGTCAAAGTAAGTTTGGATCTAGAAATACAAATTATTGAAATCAGCTGTTTTCTGCAGTAAGGGGCCTCTTGCAAGATTTTTGTGAGTACCTTAAAATTTCTAACAAGCAATCTGTATTGCAGTCCCTAAATATTTGCCACATGGAATACAACATAATCTCATTTATATTCACAAGCCTCCTCTTAAACTTAGATAAACTTGAAATCTGAACATCATAGAAATTATACAGTATATTCTGATGAAGATGAAACCCTAGTTGCTTGAAATAATCTTTATCATGTATAATATGAAAATCATGCAGGTGAAGGCAGTGGGCAACCCCATGATATACAGCAATGCCATTAGAATCCAGTATTAAATTGAAACCAACAAAAAATACAACAATTCTCCTGCACTTGTTATATGCATGCTCTTCAAATATTGTGATATTTTTCAAGCTCATATACTTGAAATTTTTATTGTTGTTCAACACCCAGTGCAACTCTGTTTCATTGTTGACAGCAAACAGGTCATACTCTGATACATTTTGCAACGTAATCTTAAAATCCTCAACAAGTGACTTGGATTCTATGTATCTTGAGATATTTCTTCTGTCAAAAAAAGTTCCCATCTATAAAAAAAATTACAAATTTTATTGCAAGATTGTGTACAGTTGTTCTCAACAGGAGCATTTTGTTTCCCATACCTCAAAATTTATATTGCAGTCCCTAAATTTTTGATATCTAATGCAACTAAAGCAAACAGGTCATATTCTAATCCTGAAATCCTCAACAATTGTCTTGTATTCAAGTTCTGTAAATTGTTTATATAGGAATGTTGCTCAATTTCTTGCCACACATGCATAGTGTATTCATGTACTGAGATTGCAGAACCCTCTCAACACACTCAATGCTGCAATTTATATACTTTTGCCTTAACAAATATAGAAAAATTTCATTTGTATTGTATTCATGATCTATGCCATAGTCTTGTGAATTCATAAAATCCTCACCCATATAGAGCAACCCACTATGTGTTGTTACAAATTTAGAATGAATAGCTAACAATTCATAAAATACATTTTTATACTTGTAGTGTATCCAGTTCATACCCTGAATGGGGTTTATGAATAAATTGTAAATTCTCTCAGGCATAATGCTTGTAAACCACAGGCTATAGGAATACTCAAAAAAGGTGTAAAAAAAATGAAAATTTACAAAGAACCCAACAATTCTTCTTCTCCTGCAATACAACAACATCTCAGAATCACCGAGGCCTTTAAAATTAAAATACCCAAAGCTGTGCTCACTGTCCAGCACCCACTGAAACTCAGTTTCATTCTCAACAGACATCAGGTCCCATTCTGACAATTTTGAGAATCTCAGCCTAAATTCAGAAACAAGAGATTTAGATTTGATGTATCTTGAAATGCCTCTTCTTTCAAAAAATGTTTGCATCTTGTCAACCTGCAAACAACACAGATCTTGTTAAACATCCTAGGCTATTGCAAGCACAGGCATTTCTATCTTCTTTCAAAATCTTTAAATTATACAGGAATATTGCTCAATTTCTTGCCACACATGCATCGTGTATCCATGTAATCATATTGCAGAACCCTCCCAACACACTCAATGCTGCAATTTATATACTTTTGCCTTAAAAAATACAGAATAACTTCATTTATATTAAACTTGCCATCTTTGCCATATTCATGATGTATAAAATCCCTACCCCTATAGAGCAACCCACTGTGTGTTGTTACAAATTCATAATTGAAAAAAAACACTCATAGTGTACTTATAGTATACCAAGTTCAGACCCTGAATGGGGTTTATGATTAAATTGTAAATTCTCTCAGGCATAATGCTTGTGAACCACAGGCTATAGGAATAGTCAAAATAATAAGTAAAAAAATAAAAATTTACAAAGTAACCAACAATTCTTCTTTTCTTGCAATACAATTCCAGCTCAAAATCATTGATGCAAACTCAAATACCCAAAGCTGTGCTTACTGCCCAGCACCCACTGAAACCCAAATTTCATTCTCAACAGACATCAGGTTACACTCTGACAATTTTGAGAATCTCTACTTAAATTCAGAAACAAGAGATTTAGATTTGATGTATCTGGAAATGCCCCTTCTTTCAAAAAATGTTTGCATCTTGTGAACCTGCAAACAACACATGGATTTTATTGCAAGCACAGTTTTTTTGCCACAGTAACATTTTCTATCAAACAGGCCATAATTTAAAATTTTTATCAAGCAGCACATGTTACGGTCACCAAATTTCTGCCACATGAAATACATTAAAATCTCATTCATATTCAATAGATTATTGTCAAAATCAAATAGACTTGAAGTATAGAAATCAGAGCCCCTGTACATTACATGTTCCAGATAAAAGTTCAGTTGCTTGTAATAATTTTTATCTAGAATATAGAAATTATGCATGTATACATGGCGATCAATTCCATTATCCATGCAGTAACTTGAATACCATTGCTTCCCTACACATATACTGTAGCAAACAAAAAATCCAACAATTCTCCTGCAATCATTATAAACATAATCTTCAAATATTTATAACGACTTTGACAGTATAATTCAAACTCAGTATCAGCACAATAGGTAGCTATGGTGCTGTATTGAAAAGGAAATTTAAATTTGCATATACTGATAACTTTATAATTATTATATTGATAAAAATAAAAAAAACTATAAACAACAAAAATTACAATAGCATCAAATTATGCATATGTTTACAAGAACATTTATAAGATATCAATGCTATACATAAAAAAAATATATCTTTGTTATCTCCTTCCAGGATAAAGCAAGTCTTCGTATCTACAATTCTGAGCTTCAGTTTTGGAAATTCATCATCTGATCAAATCACCTCCAAACGTAGAACATATAAGTGTCACTCTATGCGACCTTCCTCAAAGCACTCATTGGAGGAACTGTAACATTTACAAGCCTGCCCGTTAAGGAAGATGAAAACAGATACCTATTCACTGCTTCCAATTCAACATGGCATCTATTATACATATCAGTGTCATTCCACAACTTTCGAATCTTTATAAGATTATATCATATTCAAAGTTCATTCGAGTCATAAAAGGCTTCTATATAACTTAAACATCCAAGTTATTATAACATTGCCCAGTTTAATGCTTTAAAAGCAACAATTATTGTACAAATATATCACCATTCCATATTGCTAAATCTGTACTTATCTTTTTTCCATCCTGAGATCATTTTAAAGTCACAGACAACTAGTATTAGAGCAACTAGTTCAAGCCAGATTTTTTAGTATGAGTTATCTTCAATTGTTTTTGTTTTATATTTTTGTCCATAAGTGCTTAACAGCTTGAATGTTTGTGTAGTAAATGTACATATTTGCTCTGTTACAGCTATTTTACTATGTATATCACAATATACTTATCTAATGATTACAATTACCATTTTTTGAATGTTGATACAAAATACCAAGTATGACATCATATTATCCATTGAACAATTTTAAAGAGTTGACCTTTGTATATAAACCTTGATGCCAATGCAAATGTACATAATTTCAATAAATTTAATTATAAATTTGAATGCATCATATCTTTCTTGTCTGAAAGAACATATGTTTTTCATTTTGTCAGTCAAAAATAACTGTTATGAATATGAATTCAATATATTGCACAATTTGATAATTTTGTCATTATATACAAATTGACTTTTTTAAACATCATATTTAATAAAATTAGTTTAAATAATAATTTCAGACATTTAATTGCATTATATGAATAAATTTTGAGTAATCATATGACTAAATTATTATAAATATTGCACAAATGTGAAAATTTGAACTTAGCCTAACCATTTTCAAATGTAGTTATGACAATGTATTATATTTATTGTCATACTGGCGCTCAACAAGGGACGAACCCACAACAGATCTGAGCCCTACTGAGACTTTTAACATATAATAATTAATGTAATGCCTCTATATTTACAATCTGTTTACATGTTCAGCATTATAATCAATTGAGTGTGACTGAATATTTGTTTTCCAACAATACAACAAGAACTTGTTCATCATGATACAATATGCATAATGAATTTTTAGTACATAATAATATTGAAAAAATGAAATTCAAGTTCGACATACCAACAATTATTATCTAGTGAAGTAACCATTTTTACATAAACAATGTACCTACATAACATTATTATTTATTATCAACCAATGAAACACCATTCAGAACTTCAATCTCAATCTGAGAGCATAATTTCTATATTAATCTTTATTTAGCCAAAAAAATATATTAATAATAATTTTCTACATGCAGAGTAAGTTACCTCTGATCTAAATTTCCCATTAGGAATTCATCCATTTATCTGGTAAGATCAGCTAACAAGACAAAAATCTAAGTCCCTGCATCAAGAAGGAAACATCCTCAGATTTACGGAGTGTTGAATATACGATTTTTTACATCACAAATGAATTCATGCAAGAAATGTATAAATTATGATGTGCGCACAAAAATTATAAATCATAAATAATTGTTGTTCCTGAACTCGCAGCGTCACGGCTCGAACTTACTATTCAGCCCTTTGTGAACACATTTTGGAGCCATAATGCATTCTAGCATTTTTAAAGGAAACAACTACTTGACTGAAGCTTGGATCAACACGTGAATCACTTTGCTCTTTGTCAAGTTCATTCCTATTTGAGCCTACGATTCAATTCTTGGAATCTTTGTGCTCTAGTAAATATTTTTCAAGCCAAAGCTAAATCTTAGCATTCAAAATTATTATGCACATGCCATCACATTATATTATACATTTTTTGCACTCCAAAATACAAATAACAAAGAATATTTGTTATATCAAATTTTTCCACCGTTCAACACAACTAAGGATCAAGAAATATGAATGAGGACCAATGTCGGATCATGAAGATCAACTTAAGGCAAACTTTACAGAGGAATACTTCACACCTGAACTAATGTTTCAAACTCAAGGAAAGAAGCACGAAAAAGAGAAAATTTTTACATTGACAGCCGACAAAAGAAATATTCTTCACAAAGTACTGTGACTCACAGTACCACCTTTAACCAACATCCTAAGAAGAAGAACTCAACCAACCAACCCTCACGGGTATGGTTGTGAAATGAAGCAGTATCTTTTTTCCTTCAAACCAACAAAATAAACAACAAGTTAGCATAAGCAATTTCATAATGCCAAAATTAATATACGAAGAATGAAAAAATAAAGAACTGAGGTCTTATATACCACCCTTGACACTCAGTCAATAAGAAACTACCAACCAACCAACCCTTTACGCTTACTTAATCTTACATCTTCACTACAGAAATATCTGTTTCCTTTGAAGATCTGACAAGTATGTCATCTACCTTGCATCCTTGCAACAATATCTTTATTAGCTCCTCATGTGACTTGTTGCAGTTTTGCAAAATTTCTAGCCATTTATACCTTTTGGCATTAGAACACTTCCACACTTTGAGGTGTTCAATGGCCACTTGACTCACAGGATTACCAGTGTTGCATTCTAACAATGTAACTGTTGAATTATCATGATTCTCAACACACAAATAAGGTCCTTCAAACAAGAAGCAGTATATCTTAATGGGATTATTTTCTAAATCTTTATGTCTGTTTCTAACAAGCAACAAATCACCAACTAATATGGAAACTTTATCTTGTTGTTTTTGGTTGATTCGGTTTGTTTTCTTACTTCTGGCCTCAAAACTTTTTAGATGTGCCATGTGAATTTTATTATCCCATGACATTACTTCATCTTCAGTGATATTATTGAATATGCTCATGTTAGGTTCCATATTTAATCGCAGTTCTATAGGAGCATAACCTGTTTGAGATGAAATTGCATTATTTAAACAATGAAGGGCAACATTAACCTGACACAAAACTCTCATTAAGCGGTTAAGCTCTGCATGATATATCTCAACCATATTGGAGGACAGATGATATGGAGGAGTGAACACTAACATGGTGCCTAAGTGTTTCATTTTATCTGCAAACTGATGAGATCTGAATTGAGGTCCATTATCGGCAATCAATTTTTCAGGAATACCCAAATGGACAAAATAACAATTGATAAGCTTTATGATGACTGTATTTGCATTACTGTTGACAATAGGATAAGCCAACAAGTACCGACTTGCAGCATCCAACACTGTCAACAAAAATCTCTCCTGCTTAGAACCCATGACGAATGGACCTTGCAAATCCACAAAAAGGACTTTTCCAGGTTTACTGGTCAGGTGTATTTTAACTAAATGTTTTGCAGCATGTTTATTGGGCTTTGACCTGACACAAGTATCGCAATCAGCAACATATTGTTTTATATCTTTAAACATGTTTTTCCATCGGAAATTTCTATATATTTGTGCCATTGTCCGAGATGCACCGAAATTACCACTCTCATCATGAAACTTGATGAGCATATTACCAATTAAGGAGGCAGGTAAGCATATCCTTAACTTTTCTGGTCTGTGAAAATCCCTGACACATAATATGTTCTCCCTGAGACAATACTGTTTCCGCCAATTCCTACAGCGAGAATTATCAGTATCAACATCTCCAGAGAGATAGGAAATGATCTCATTCAATTCGATATCATTTCTCTGTGCATTCGCAAGTTCCTTACAGTCACACAAAGGTTGCAGCATTAATTCCAACTCGGAGTAGTTGACATGATAATGCATGTCCAACTGCCAAGGAAAAGATCGACTTAGCAAATCAGCGATTACATTTTCCTTGCCTTTGCAATATTGAACATCAAAAGAATACATCTGTAACTGGATGAAGCAGCGAGTGAGACGAGCATTCCACGTGTGGGCAGTTTCCAACCACGTGAGGGCTTTATCATCTGTAATAATGACAAAATGCCTCCCTTTTAGTATAGAAGCAAATTTGTCTATAGTATATAGGATCGCCAACACCTCCATTTCAGTAGATGTATAAGATTTCTCATAATCTTTTAACAACCTGCTGACAAATCCAAGAGGCTTGAACCCTCCTTCTATGATCTGGAAACAATAACCCGCTACTCCAATAATCGAAGCATCAGTTTGAACAAAGAAATTATGTTCAAAATCGGGAAATGCAAGCATTACTTGTTCAGCAATTTTTTCCTTCAAAAGCTGAAATGCTTCAGATGCCTCTTTATTCCAACACCATTTTTGTTTAGCTTTGAGAAGCTCATACATGGGTTGGGCAAACATTGCATAATTTTTTATGTATTTACTAATCCAATTTAAGGAACCTAATATCTTTTGCAATTGTTTAATTGAGCTAGGTTCCGGTAACTCTATTATAGACTTGACAAAAACTGGATCTTTATGATACCCTTCTGGGGTAATGATGTGACCCAAAAACTTTATCTTCCTGCAGCAGAATTTACATTTCTCTATTTTAAGGGTCATGCCTGCTTTCAGTAGACAATTAAATACACTTTCAACATGAGTCAGATGAGAATCAAAGTCTTTGGATCTTATAATGATATCATCCACATACACCACTACAAAATCCTTACAATCAGCCAAAACTCTATTCATTGCATCTACAAAGACAGCGGTGCCATTCACTGATCCAAATACAACACGTTTAAATTGATATAACACGCCTTCGAATGAAAATGCTGTGTATTTTCTACTTTGTTCATCCAAAGCAATTTGATAAAAGGCATTACCTAAATCTATAGATGAGAAATAATTACAACCTTGAAACTGTACTAATAACTCATCTATTTTTACGGGATGAATTTGCATCAACTTTACATGCTTATTTATCCCTTTTAGATCAACACACATTCTTATCCCTCCACCTGGCTTAGGTACAACCAATAGAGGGGATAAGTATTCAGAGTTGGACAATTCAATCACGTCCCATTCCAACATGGTGTTGATCTGTTGTCTAACTTCGTCCCGGTATGCAAATGGAATAGGATAGTTTCGACCTACCACGGGTTTGTCTGTATCCAGTTCCATTGTGTGCACATAATTTTTACATCAACCTGGTTTAATGGAAAACAATTTTTTATATTTATACAATATATTTAAAAATTTCTGTTTTTCAACTACCGACAACATCTCAGTTTGATCCAACTGACCAGAAATTTTTAATATTGTTTCATCACCCACCTTATTACCCTCAGAACTTGACACAAAATAACATTCATAATAATGATCCACATCTACAGTATTTTCCAATGGAACGAAACGGGCAAGTACATCATATTTATCATTATCACATACAAGTGCCTTCTTAGAGAAATTTAAGGTACCTTTCAATGCATATAGGACATCTAAGCCCAAGATCATATCCACCTGCAGATTCTGAACCACTAAAAATTGTACCAACAAACTTTGCAAACCGATAACAATCATAAGCCTAGTTAAACCTAAAACTTTGTTCTCTTTAGAGCCTGTAAAATCCACTAGTCTAATGTTTTTAGTACTCAATAATCTTGGCCTACTGGCTGTAGAAGAGATATTTTTCCACACCTGATAGGAAAGCAAACTAATTTCAGCTCCACTATCACATAGAGCCAAATGTTTATGATCTAGTATATTAACCCAAATTTTTCCAGTATTCGAACCATTAGGAACATTATTGATTGGTCTGTAATTTTCTTTCATGTAATTTTGATCTTCAGTTTCTAAGCCTTTTTCCCAATCCCCAACATTAACAACTGCTATGGCAGGGTTTATAGCATACCCTCTGTCACCTGCCTCAAGGCAAAGGGAATTGACTAGTTTTTTTGATCTTCAGGAACATGAGATCTTCCCTGATTTAAGTGTAAAATCTTGTTACGCTCTTTGTCAGCTATCTCAGTTGCATGAACTGACACTTCAGTCTTAAAAGTATTATGCACACTTTTGACAAGCAACTGCATATTTTGGATGACACTCATACTATATAAAAATTGCAACAACTTGCACATGCCCGCACGATTCCAATGAATCATATCCAGACGATTTTGTATACGAGGACCAATGTACTGTTCATACAGAGTTTCATTTATCTTGTCATCATCATCAAAGAAAGGAGGAGCAATATTTAGCACTTTGACCTTATCCTCATTTTGAAGAGATAACAGGTGAGAATTGTAACTTTGCCATCTGACCCATTCTGGATCCCCTCTAGAATGCATAACTTTCGGAATTGGTGGTAAGGTAAGTACAATTATATTCCTTGTCTTATTTTTCATGACCTGTATCAGTCTGTTAAAACTTTGTTTGATATCATCCTCATTTCTCCGTTTCAGTAGATCATTCGTGCCAATCATTAACATTACCTGGTCTCATAACTTATTATAAGATTCCATTCTTTGTCTTAGCTGATCTATTGTTTGACCTGAAACACATAATCCAATGTGCCGTGTACCATCCTTTTCCACCTTCACAGATTCACCTAAGATATTTGGTGAAAGTCTAAGCATCATGCTATCTCCTACTAATTGATTATTGTCAAGTATAGGAGTTAGAATGTGTGTTTCTATTGTGTTTCTATTATAGGCAAATCTATTCTTATTTGGAGGCTTTAATACATTATTAGCACCCATGTTACCTCCCCCAACATGAGTCCTCATCAGTTTTCCGCTTGGGAAACAACACCATTAGCTACTGTGGGAATCTTATCTGTTCCGCAATTTTAGCTCTTAACCCCAAGGTTTGTTTTGTCATAGTTCCTATGAAAATTAGTTCTTGTGTAATTTGATTTGCGAGAGTATGTATTCTCTTTATCTGCACTAGATGCTTGTTCCACAGCCACTTGTGCTGCTTTAGCTTTGAAGTTTCGATTTTTTACACCATATTCTGAATTGCTCATCCTAAGTGGGATGTCTCTAAGCGATTCAAAATTCTCTGTGGCTTGCAATGCTCTTTGCAATGTCTCAACATAATTTACCACAAAGTGCTCTCTGATCTTAAATGGCAAAAGCGTAGCCACTTGTGCAATCAAATGTGCTTCCTCCGCATGAGGCTGGATGGATTTGAGCAATTTATAATTCTTGTTTACAAATTTCTGTAAGTTACCATGTGCAGCTCTAGAAAATTGAGTATTCGGTATCCGAGTCAATGTGACACTCTTCCACCTAGAATTCTCATAGTGAGACAGAAAGGTCTTTTTAAAATCATGGTAAGTATTGAAGGAAGATTTATTCTGAGTGTACCAACTTTTTGCACAGTCTTTGAGTAACTTAGGTATATATTGCGTGTAATCCTTTTCCTTGATATTGTAAATATCCATCATTTCCTCAACTTTCTCCAAAAATTCCGATTGCATACTGTCCATCGAGATTCCATCAAACTGTGGAAACTTGCACAATTCTTGTGGCTTTATGAAAGATTGTCGGTGTGCTAAAGAGTTGTCATATTGAGTACTAGTCGCAAAAGTTGCACTTTGAGAAGGACCATTTACATCACTCTTATTTATGTACTTATTATGATGCAAACAAGAATCACCTTTTACATAATCTTGGCGATGACCAGATGGTGTTCCTCTACGGTCATTAGTAGAATCAAATAACCTTTCTTCTGAGCCAGATGACTCCGTTTCAGTATTAGTGGCTTTATCACATACCTTAGATACATGCCTGCGCACTACATCCTCATCAACACAACTATCAGAACTATTCACTACTGTAGGAACTTTTGCACGTTTTCTCTTTGTAAGAGTTGTTCTGCCAGCTGATTTTAACCTACACTGACTAATGGGTGACAACACTTCTTTTACCAATGTTAAAACTTCTAGCTTTACACCCATTATTTGTTCCTGCAGAACCTGGTCCTGAGAGAGATCATTATTCACTAATTTGCAATCACTTGTCACAAGTCCTTGCATGGTTTGAATAAGTTCATTAGGCATATTTTCTGCTGAACCATCCTCTTCATTATGAAGCACTTTGTACTGAAATTGATAAGAATTCATCTCTTGATTAGGTTGAATTTGTGGAGAAGAAGCAACATCACACACTGAAGGTTTAGGTAAACTTGAAAGAGAGGACAAAGTATTTGCTAAATGCTGTTTAGTTTCACACCATTCCTTTTGCATGTGTCTCATATCAACATGCAGTCGCTCTGCCAAATCTGCATGTGCTTCTTGTACAGCACCAACCTGCTTACCCAAATTTTCCATCTTTTGTTCCACAACATAGGATACTGCAGAAATATCAGTATCCACTTTCATGGATAATGCTTTTATATGAGATTCCACTTTCTCTGTTCTTATCAAACACTCCTTCTTATATTGAGCAAGATCAATTCTAATTTCTTTTAATTGAGTATCAGAAGATTGCTGAAGAGTTGTCAGCCGAGATTTAAGCACCATCTGGCTAGCATTCAGCTCTATCAATTGAGCATCAGTCTTTTCCTGATTAGCTTTGAGATCCTCCTGATTAGCTTTGAACTCTGTTTGGCCATCCTTGATAGCATTGAGAGCAGCCATAACATCTGCCAAGCAGAAATCCCCCTTTGGATCTGACATATTTAAATGTAAAAACACCTAACCTCAGAAACCAGAACAAGAAGCAAAACAATACAAAGATTATTATAAGCTTGAACCTTTTCAACTAATCACCTGACGTCTCATAATCTTAAATATATAACGACTTTGTCAGTATAATTCAAACTCAGTATCAGCACAATAGGTAGCTATGGTGCTATATTGAAAAGGAAATTTAAATTTGCATATACTGATAACTTTATAATTATTATATTGATAAAAATTAAAAAAACTATAAACAACAAAAATTACAATAGCATCAAATTATGCATATGTTTACAAGAACATTTATAAGATATCAATGCTATACATAAAAAAAATATATCTTTGTTATCTCCTTCCAGGATAAAGCAAGTCTTTGTATCTACAATTCTGAGCTTCAGTTTTGGAAATTCATCATCTGATCAAATCACCTCCAAACGTAGAACATATAAGTGTCACTCTATGCGACCTTCCTCAAAGCACTCATTGGAGGAACTGTAACATTTACAAGCCTGCCCGTTAAGGAAGATGAAAACAGATACCTATTCACTGCTTCCAATTCAACATGGCATCTATTATACATATCAGTGTCATTCCACAACTTTCGAATCTTTATAAGATTATATCATATTCAAAGTTCATTCGAGTCATAAAAGGCTTCTATATAACTTAAACATCCAAGTTATTATAACATTGCCCAGTTTAATGCTTTAAAAGCAACAATTATTGTACAAATATATCACCATTCCATATTGCTAAATCTGTACTTATCTTTTTTCCATCCTGAGATCATTTTAAAGTCACAGACAACTAGTATTAGAGCAACTAGTTCAAGCCAGATTTTTTAGTATGAGTTATCTTCAATTGTTTTTGTTTTATATTTTTGTCCATAAGTGCTTAACAGCTTGAATGTTTGTGTAGTAAATGTACATATTTGCTCTGTTACAGCTATTTTACTATGTATATCACAATATACTTATCTAATGATTACAATTACCATTTTTTGAATGTTGATACAAAATACCAAGTATGACATCATATTATCCATTGAACAATTTTAAAGAGTTGACCTTTGTATATAAACCTTGATGCCAATGCAAATGTACATAATTTCAATAAATTTAATTATAAATTTGAATGCATCATATCTTTCTTGTCTGAAAGAACATATGTTTTTCATTTTGTCAGTCAAAAATAACTGTTATGAATATGAATTCAATATATTGCACAATTTGATAATTTTGTCATTATATACAAATTGACTTTTTTAAACATCATATTTAATAAAATTAGTTTAAATAATAATTTCAGACATTTAATTGCATTATATGAATAAATTTTGAGTAATCATATGACTAAATTATTATAAATATTGCACAAATGTGAAAATTTGTACTTAGCCTAACCATTTTCAAAAGTAGTTATGACAATGTATTATATTTATTGTCATACTGGCGCTCAACAAGGGACGAACCCACAACAGATCTGAGCCCTACTGAGACTTTTAACATATAATAATTAATGTAATGCCTCTATATTTACAATCTGTTTACATGTTCAGCATTATAATCAATTGAGTGTGACTGAATATTTGTTTTCCAACAATACAACAAGAACTTGTTCATCATGATACAATATGCATAATGAATTTTTAGTACATAATAATATTGAAAAAATGAAATTCAAGTTCGACATACCAACAATTATTATCTAGTGAAGTAACCATTTTTACATAAACAATGTACCTACATAACATTATTATTTATTATCAACCAATGAAACACCATTCAGAACTTCAATCTCAATCTGAGAGCATAATTTCTATATTAATCTTTATTTAGCCAAAAAAATATATTAATAATAATTTTCTACATGCAGAGTAAGTTACCTCTGATCTAAATTTCCCATTAGGAATTCATCCATTTATCTGGTAAGATCAGCTAACAAGACAAAAATCTAAGTCCCTGCATCAAGAAGGAAACATCCTCAGATTTACGGAGTGTTGAATATACGATTTTTTACATCACAAATGAATTCATGCAAGAAATGTATAAATTATGATGTGCGCACAAAAATTATAAATCATAAATAATTGTTGTTCCTGAACTCGCAGCGTCACGGCTCGAACTTACTATTCAGCCCTTTGTGAACACATTTTGGAGCCATAATGCATTCTAGCATTTTTAAAGGAAACAACTACTTGACTGAAGCTTGGATCAACACGTGAATCACTTTGCTCTTTGTCAAGTTCATTCCTATTTGAGCCTACGATTCAATTCTTGGAATCTTTGTGCTCTAGTAAATATTTTTCAAGCCAAAGCTAAATCTTAGCATTCAAAATTATTATGCACATGCCATCACATTATATTATACATTTTTTGCACTCCAAAATACAAATAACAAAGAATATTTGTTATATCAAATTTTTCCACCGTTCAACACAACTAAGGATCAAGAAATATGAATGAGGACCAATGTCGGATCATGAAGATCAACTTAAGGCAAACTTTACAGAGGAATACTTCACACCTGAACTAATGTTTCAAACTCAAGGAAAGAAGCACGAAAAAGAGAAAATTTTTACATTGACAGCCGACAAAAGAAATATTCTTCACAAAGTACTGTGACTCACAGTACCACCTTTAACCAACATCCTAAGAAGAAGAACTCAACCAACCAACCCTCACGGGTATGGTTGTGAAATGAAGCAGTATATTTTTTCCTTCAAACCAACAAAATAAACAACAAGTTAGCATAAGCAATTTCATAATGCCAAAATTAATATACGAAGAATGAAAAAATAAAGAACTGAGGTCTTATATACCACCCTTGACACTCAGTCAATAAGAAACTACCAACCAACCAACCCTTTACGCTTGCTTAATCTTACATCTTCACTACAGAAATATCTGTTTCCTTTGAAGATCTGACAAGTATGTCATCTACCTTGCATCCTTGCAACAATATCTTTATTAGCTCCTCATGTGACTTGTTGCAGTTTTGCAAAATTTCTAGCCATTTATACCTTTTGGCATTAGAACACTTCCACACTTTGATGTGTTCAATGGCCACTTGA
This sequence comes from Lepisma saccharinum, assembly GCF_977018435.1. Lineage (NCBI taxonomy): Eukaryota > Metazoa > Arthropoda > Insecta > Zygentoma > Lepismatidae > Lepisma > Lepisma saccharinum. The sequence continues at coordinate 72,976,930 of NC_139230.1, forward strand.
CTCACAGGATTACCAGTGTTGCATTCTAACAATGTAACTGTTGAATTATCATGATTCTCAACACACAAATAAGGTCCTTCAAACAAGAAGCAGTATATCTTAATGGGATTATTTTCTAAATCTTTATGTCTGTTTCTAACAAGCAACAAATCACCAACTAATATGGAAACTTTATCTTGTTGTTTTTGGTTGATTCGGTTTGTTTTCTTACTTCTGGCCTCAAAACTTTTTAGATGTGCCATGTGAATTTTATTATCCCATGACATTACTTCATCTTCAGTGATATTATTGAATATGCTCATGTTAGGTTCCATATTTAATCGCAGTTCTATAGGAGCATAACCTGTTTGAGATGAAATTGCATTATTTAAACAATGAAGGGCAACATTAACCTGACACAAAACTCTCATTAAGCGGTTAAGCTCTGCATGATATATCTCAACCATATTGGAGGACAGATGATATGGAGGAGTGAACACTAACATGGTGCCTAAGTGTTTCATTTTATCTGCAAACTGATGAGATCTGAATTGAGGTCCATTATCGGCAATCAATTTTTCAGGAATACCCAAATGGACAAAATAACAATTGATAAGCTTTATGATGACTGTATTTGCATTACTGTTGACAATAGGATAAGCCAACAAGTACCGACTTGCAGCATCCAACACTGTCAACAAAAATCTCTCCTGCTTAGAACCCATGACGAATGGACCTTGCAAATCCACAAAAAGGACTTTTCCAGGTTTACTGGTCAGGTGTATTTTAACTAAATGTTTTGCAGCATGTTTATTGGGCTTTGACCTGACACAAGTATCGCAATCAGCAACATATTGTTTTATATCTTTAAACATGTTTTTCCATCGGAAATTTCTATATATTTGTGCCATTGTCCGAGATGCACCGAAATTACCACTCTCATCATGAAACTTGATGAGCATATTACCAATTAAGGAGGCAGGTAAGCATATCCTTAACTTTTCTGGTCTGTGAAAATCCCTGACACATAATATGTTCTCCCTGAGACAATACTGTTTCCGCCAATTCCTACAGCGAGAATTATCAGTATCAACATCTCCAGAGAGATAGGAAATGATCTCATTCAATTCGATATCATTTCTCTGTGCATTCGCAAGTTCCTTACAGTCACACAAAGGTTGCAGCATTAATTCCAACTCGGAGTAGTTGACATGATAATGCATGTCCAACTGCCAAGGAAAAGATCGACTTAGCAAATCAGCGATTACATTTTCCTTGCCTTTGCAATATTGAACATCAAAAGAATACATCTGTAACTGGATGAAGCAGCGAGTGAGACGAGCATTCCACGTGTGGGCAGTTTCCAACCACGTGAGGGCTTTATCATCTGTAATAATGACAAAATGCCTCCCTTTTAGTATAGAAGCAAATTTGTCTATAGTATATAGGATCGCCAACACCTCCATTTCAGTAGATGTATAAGATTTCTCATAATCTTTTAACAACCTGCTGACAAATCCAAGAGGCTTGAACCCTCCTTCTATGATCTGGAAACAATAACCCGCTACTCCAATAATCGAAGCATCAGTTTGAACAAAGAAATTATGTTCAAAATCGGGAAATGCAAGCATTACTTGTTCAGCAATTTTTTCCTTCAAAAGCTGAAATGCTTCAGATGCCTCTTTATTCCAACACCATTTTTGTTTAGCTTTGAGAAGCTCATACATGGGTTGGGCAAACATTGCATAATTTTTTATGTATTTACTAATCCAATTTAAGGAACCTAATATCTTTTGCAATTGTTTAATTGAGCTAGGTTCCGGTAACTCTATTATAGACTTGACAAAAACTGGATCTTTATGATACCCTTCTGGGGTAATGATGTGACCCAAAAACTTTATCTTCCTGCAGCAGAATTTACATTTCTCTATTTTAAGGGTCATGCCTGCTTTCAGTAGACAATTAAATACACTTTCAACATGAGTCAGATGAGAATCAAAGTCTTTGGATCTTATAATGATATCATCCACATACACCACTACAAAATCCTTACAATCAGCCAAAACTCTATTCATTGCATCTACAAAGACAGCGGTGCCATTCACTGATCCAAATACAACACGTTTAAATTGATATAACACGCCTTCGAATGAAAATGCTGTGTATTTTCTACTTTGTTCATCCAAAGCAATTTGATAAAAGGCATTACCTAAATCTATAGATGAGAAATAATTACAACCTTGAAACTGTACTAATAACTCATCTATTTTTACGGGATGAATTTGCATCAACTTTACATGCTTATTTATCCCTTTTAGATCAACACACATTCTTATCCCTCCACCTGGCTTAGGTACAACCAATAGAGGGGATAAGTATTCAGAGTTGGACAATTCAATCACGTCCCATTCCAACATGGTGTTGATCTGTTGTCTAACTTCGTCCCGGTATGCAAATGGAATAGGATAGTTTCGACCTACCACGGGTTTGTCTGTATCCAGTTCCATTGTGTGCACATAATTTTTACATCAACCTGGTTTAATGGAAAACAATTTTTTATATTTATACAATATATTTAAAAATTTCTGTTTTTCAACTACCGACAACATCTCAGTTTGATCCAACTGACCAGAAATTTTTAATATTGTTTCATCACCCACCTTATTACCCTCAGAACTTGACACAAAAGAACATTCATAATAATGATCCACATCTACAGTATTTTCCAATGGAACGAAACGGGCAAGTACATCATATTTATCATTATCACATACAAGTGCCTTCTTAGAGAAATTTAAGGTACCTTTCAATGCATATAGGACATCTAAGCCCAAGATCATATCCACCTGCAGATTCTGAACCACTAAAAATTGTACCAACAAACTTTGCAAACCGATAACAATCATAAGCCTAGTTAAACCTAAAACTTTGTTCTCTTTAGAGCCTGTAAAATCCACTAGTCTAATGTTTTTAGTACTCAATAATCTTGGCCTACTGGCTGTAGAAGAGATATTTTTCCACACCTGATAGGAAAGCAAACTAATTTCAGCTCCACTATCACATAGAGCCAAATGTTTATGATCTAGTATATTAACCCAAATTTTTCCAGTATTCGAACCATTAGGAACATTATTGATTGGTCTGTAATTTTCTTTCATGTAATTTTGATCTTCAGTTTCTAAGCCTTTTTCCCAATCCCCAACATTAACAACTGCTATGGCAGGGTTTATAGCATACCCTCTGTCACCTGCCTCAAGGCAAAGGGAATTGACTAGTTTTTTTGATCTTCAGGAACATGAGATCTTCCCTGATTTAAGTGTAAAATCTTGTTACGCTCTTTGTCAGCTATCTCAGTTGCATGAACTGACACTTCAGTCTTAAAAGTATTATGCACACTTTTGACAAGCAACTGCATATTTTGGATGACACTCATACTATATAAAAATTGCAACAACTTGCACATGCCCGCACGATTCCAATGAATCATATCCAGACGATTTTGTATACGAGGACCAATGTACTGTTCATACAGAGTTTCATTTATCTTGTCATCATCATCAAAGAAAGGAGGAGCAATATTTAGCACTTTGACCTTATCCTCATTTTGAAGAGATAACAGGTGAGAATTGTAACTTTGCCATCTGACCCATTCTGGATCCCCTCTAGAATGCATAACTTTCGGAATTGGTGGTAAGGTAAGTACAATTATATTCCTTGTCTTATTTTTCATGACCTGTATCAGTCTGTTAAAACTTTGTTTGATATCATCCTCATTTCTCCGTTTCAGTAGATCATTCGTGCCAATCATTAACATTACCTGGTCTCATAACTTATTATAAGATTCCATTCTTTGTCTTAGCTGATCTATTGTTTGACCTGAAACACATAATCCAATGTGCCGTGTACCATCCTTTTCCACCTTCACAGATTCACCTAAGATATTTGGTGAAAGTCTAAGCATCATGCTATCTCCTACTAATTGATTATTGTCAAGTATAGGAGTTAGAATGTGTGTTTCTATTGTGTTTCTATTATAGGCAAATCTATTCTTATTTGGAGGCTTTAATACATTATTAGCACCCATGTTACCTCCCCCAACATGAGTCCTCATCAGTTTTCCGCTTGGGAAACAACACCATTAGCTACTGTGGGAATCTTATCTGTTCCGCAATTTTAGCTCTTAACCCCAAGGTTTGTTTTGTCATAGTTCCTATGAAAATTAGTTCTTGTGTAATTTGATTTGCGAGAGTATGTATTCTCTTTATCTGCACTAGATGCTTGTTCCACAGCCACTTGTGCTGCTTTAGCTTTGAAGTTTCGATTTTTTACACCATATTCTGAATTGCTCATCCTAAGTGGGATGTCTCTAAGCGATTCAAAATTCTCTGTGGCTTGCAATGCTCTTTGCAATGTCTCAACATAATTTACCACAAAGTGCTCTCTGATCTTAAATGGCAAAAGCGTAGCCACTTGTGCAATCAAATGTGCTTCCTCCGCATGAGGCTGGATGGATTTGAGCAATTTATAATTCTTGTTTACAAATTTCTGTAAGTTACCATGTGCAGCTCTAGAAAATTGAGTATTCGGTATCCGAGTCAATGTGACACTCTTCCACCTAGAATTCTCATAGTGAGACAGAAAGGTCTTTTTAAAATCATGGTAAGTATTGAAGGAAGATTTATTCTGAGTGTACCAACTTTTTGCACAGTCTTTGAGTAACTTAGGTATATATTGCGTGTAATCCTTTTCCTTGATATTGTAAATATCCATCATTTCCTCAACTTTCTCCAAAAATTCCGATTGCATACTGTCCATCGAGATTCCATCAAACTGTGGAAACTTGCACAATTCTTGTGGCTTTATGAAAGATTGTCGGTGTGCTAAAGAGTTGTCATATTGAGTACTAGTCGCAAAAGTTGCACTTTGAGAAGGACCATTTACATCACTCTTATTTATGTACTTATTATGATGCAAACAAGAATCACCTTTTACATAATCTTGGCGATGACCAGATGGTGTTCCTCTACGGTCATTAGTAGAATCAAATAACCTTTCTTCTGAGCCAGATGACTCCGTTTCAGTATTAGTGGCTTTATCACATACCTTAGATACATGCCTGCGCACTACATCCTCATCAACACAACTATCAGAACTATTCACTACTGTAGGAACTTTTGCACGTTTTCTCTTTGTAAGAGTTGTTCTGCCAGCTGATTTTAACCTACACTGACTAATGGGTGACAACACTTCTTTTACCAATGTTAAAACTTCTAGCTTTACACCCATTATTTGTTCCTGCAGAACCTGGTCCTGAGAGAGATCATTATTCACTAATTTGCAATCACTTGTCACAAGTCCTTGCATGGTTTGAATAAGTTCATTAGGCATATTTTCTGCTGAACCATCCTCTTCATTATGAAGCACTTTGTACTGAAATTGATAAGAATTCATCTCTTGATTAGGTTGAATTTGTGGAGAAGAAGCAACATCACACACTGAAGGTTTAGGTAAACTTGAAAGAGAGGACAAAGTATTTGCTAAATGCTGTTTAGTTTCACACCATTCCTTTTGCATGTGTCTCATATCAACATGCAGTCGCTCTGCCAAATCTGCATGTGCTTCTTGTACAGCACCAACCTGCTTACCCAAATTTTCCATCTTTTGTTCCACAACATAGGATACTGCAGAAATATCAGTATCCACTTTCATGGATAATGCTTTTATATGAGATTCCACTTTCTCTGTTCTTATCAAACACTCCTTCTTATATTGAGCAAGATCAATTCTAATTTCTTTTAATTGAGTATCAGAAGATTGCTGAAGAGTTGTCAGCCGAGATTTAAGCACCATCTGGCTAGCATTCAGCTCTATCAATTGAGCATCAGTCTTTTCCTGATTAGCTTTGAGATCCTCCTGATTAGCTTTGAACTCTGTTTGGCCATCCTTGATAGCATTGAGAGCAGCCATAACATCTGCCAAGCAGAAATCCCCCTTTGGATCTGACATATTTAAATGTAAAAACACCTAACCTCAGAAACCAGAACAAGAAGCAAAACAATACAAAGATTATTATAAGCTTGAACCTTTTCAACTAATCACCTGACGTCTCATAATCTTAAATATATAACGACTTTGTCAGTATAATTCAAACTCAGTATCAGCACAATAGGTAGCTATGGTGCTATATTGAAAAGGAAATTTAAATTTGCATATACTGATAACTTTATAATTATTATATTGATAAAAATTAAAAAAACTATAAACAACAAAAATTACAATAGCATCAAATTATGCATATGTTTACAAGAACATTTATAAGATATCAATGCTATACATAAAAAAAATATATCTTTGTTATCTCCTTCCAGGATAAAGCAAGTCTTTGTATCTACAATTCTGAGCTTCAGTTTTGGAAATTCATCATCTGATCAAATCACCTCCAAACGTAGAACATATAAGTGTCACTCTATGCGACCTTCCTCAAAGCACTCATTGGAGGAACTGTAACATTTACAAGCCTGCCCGTTAAGGAAGATGAAAACAGATACCTATTCACTGCTTCCAATTCAACATGGCATCTATTATACATATCAGTGTCATTCCACAACTTTCGAATCTTTATAAGATTATATCATATTCAAAGTTCATTCGAGTCATAAAAGGCTTCTATATAACTTAAACATCCAAGTTATTATAACATTGCCCAGTTTAATGCTTTAAAAGCAACAATTATTGTACAAATATATCACCATTCCATATTGCTAAATCTGTACTTATCTTTTTTCCATCCTGAGATCATTTTAAAGTCACAGACAACTAGTATTAGAGCAACTAGTTCAAGCCAGATTTTTTAGTATGAGTTATCTTCAATTGTTTTTGTTTTATATTTTTGTCCATAAGTGCTTAACAGCTTGAATGTTTGTGTAGTAAATGTACATATTTGCTCTGTTACAGCTATTTTACTATGTATATCACAATATACTTATCTAATGATTACAATTACCATTTTTTGAATGTTGATACAAAATACCAAGTATGACATCATATTATCCATTGAACAATTTTAAAGAGTTGACCTTTGTATATAAACCTTGATGCCAATGCAAATGTACATAATTTCAATAAATTTAATTATAAATTTGAATGCATCATATCTTTCTTGTCTGAAAGAACATATGTTTTTCATTTTGTCAGTCAAAAATAACTGTTATGAATATGAATTCAATATATTGCACAATTTGATAATTTTGTCATTATATACAAATTGACTTTTTTAAACATCATATATAATAAAATTAGTTTAAATAATAATTTCAGACATTTAATTGCATTATATGAATAAATTTTGAGTAATCATATGACTAAATTATTATAAATATTGCACAAATGTGAAAATTTGTACTTAGCCTAACCATTTTCAAATGTAGTTATGACAATGTATTATATTTATTGTCATACTGGCGCTCAACAAGGGACGAACCCACAACAGATCTGAGCCCTACTGAGACTTTTAACATATAATAATTAATGTAATGCCTCTATATTTACAATCTGTTTACATGTTCAGCATTATAATCAATTGAGTGTGACTGAATATTTGTTTTCCAACAATACAACAAGAACTTGTTCATCATGATACAATATGCATAATGAATTTTTAGTACATAATAATATTGAAAAAATGAAATTCAAGTTCGACATACCAACAATTATTATCTAGTGAAGTAACCATTTTTACATAAACAATGTACCTACATAACATTATTATTTATTATCAACCAATGAAACACCATTCAGAACTTCAATCTCAATCTGAGAGCATAATTTCTATATTAATCTTTATTTAGCCAAAAAAATATATTAATAATAATTTTCTACATGCAGAGTAAGTTACCTCTGATCTAAATTTCCCATTAGGAATTCATCCATTTATCTGGTAAGATCAGCTAACAAGACAAAAATCTAAGTCCCTGCATCAAGAAGGAAACATCCTCAGATTTACCGGAGTGTTGAATATACGATTTTTTACATCACAAATGAATTCATGCAAGAAATGTATAAATTATGATGTGCGCACAAAAATTATAAATCATAAATAATTGTTGTTCCTGAACTCGCAGCGTCACGGCTCGAACTTACTATTCAGCCCTTTGTGAACACATTTTGGAGCCATAATGCATTCTAGCATTTTAAAGGAAACAACTACTTGACTGAAGCTTGGATCAACACGTGAATCACTTTGCTCTTTGTCAAGTTCATTCCTATTTGAGCCTACGATTCAATTCTTGGAATCTTTGTGCTCTAGTAAATATTTTTCAAGCCAAAGCTAAATCTTAGCATTCAAAATTATTATGCACATGCCATCACATTATATTATACATTTTTTGCACTCCAAAATACAAATAACAAAGAATATTTGTTATATCAAATTTTTCCACCGTTCAACACAACTAAGGATCAAGAAATATGAATGAGGACCAATGTCGGATCATGAAGATCAACTTAAGGCAAACTTTACAGAGGAATACTTCACACCTGAACTAATGTTTCAAACTCAAGGAAAGAAGCACGAAAAAGAGAAAATTTTTACATTGACAGCCGACAAAAGAAATATTCTTCACAAAGTACTGTGACTCACAGTACCACCTTTAACCAACATCCTAAGAAGAAGAACTCAACCAACCAACCCTCACGGGTATGGTTGTGAAATGAAGCAGTATATTTTTTCCTTCAAACCAACAAAATAAACAACAAGTTAGCATAAGCAATTTCATAATGCCAAAATTAATATACGAAGAATGAAAAAATAAAGAACTGAGGTCTTATATACCACCCTTGACACTCAGTCAATAAGAAACTACCAACCAACCAACCCTTTACGCTTACTTAATCTTACATCTTCACTACAGAAATATCTGTTTCCTTTGAAGATCTGACAAGTATGTCATCTACCTTGCATCCTTGCAACAATATCTTTATTAGCTCCTCATGTGACTTGTTGCAGTTTTGCAAAATTTCTAGCCATTTATACCTTTTGGCATTAGAACACTTCCACACTTTGATGTGTTCAATGGCCACTTGACTCACAGGATTACCAGTGTTGCATTCTAACAATGTAACTGTTGAATTATCATGATTCTCAACACACAAATAAGGTCCTTCAAACAAGAAGCAGTATATCTTAATGGGATTATTTTCTAAATCTTTATGTCTGTTTCTAACAAGCAACAAATCACCAACTAATATGGAAACTTTATCTTGTTGTTTTTGGTTGATTCTGTTTGTTTTCTTACTTCTGGCCTCAAAACTTTTTAGATGTGCCATGTGAATTTTATTATCCCATGACATTACTTCATCTTCAGTGATATTATTGAATATGCTCATGTTAGGTTCCATATTTAATCGCAGTTCTATAGGAGCATAACCTGTTTGAGATGAAATTGCATTATTTAAACAATGAAGGGCAACATTAACCTGACACAAAACTCTCATTAAGCGGTTAAGCTCTGCATGATATATCTCAACCATATTGGAGGACAGATGATATGGAGGAGTGAACACTAACATGGTGCCTAAGTGTTTCATTTTATCTGCAAACTGATGAGATCTGAATTGAGGTCCATTATCGGCAATCAATTTTTCAGGAATACCCAAATGGACAAAATAACAATTGATAAGCTTTATGATGACTGTATTTGCATTACTGTTGACAATAGGATAAGCCAACAAGTACCGACTTGCAGCATCCAACACTGTCAACAAAAATCTCTCCTGCTTAGAACCCATGACGAATGGACCTTGCAAATCCACAAAAAGGACTTTTCCAGGTTTACTGGTCAGGTGTATTTTAACTAAATGTTTTGCAGCATGTTTATTGGGCTTTGACCTGACACAAGTATCGCAATCAGCAACATATTGTTTTATATCTTTAAACATGTTTTTCCATCGGAAATTTCTATATATTTGTGCCATTGTCCGAGATGCACCGAAATTACCACTCTCATCATGAAACTTGATGAGCATATTACCAATTAAGGAGGCAGGTAAGCATATCCTTAACTTTTCTGGTCTGTGAAAATCCCTGACACATAATATGTTCTCCCTGAGACAATACTGTTTCCGCCAATTCCTACAGCGAGAATTATCAGTATCAACATCTCCAGAGAGATAGGAAATGATCTCATTCAATTCGATATCATTTCTCTGTGCATTCGCAAGTTCCTTACAGTCACACAAAGGTTGCAGCATTAATTCCAACTCGGAGTAGTTGACATGATAATGCATGTCCAACTGCCAAGGAAAAGATCGACTTAGCAAATCAGCGATTACATTTTCCTTGCCTTTGCAATATTGAACATCAAAAGAATACATCTGTAACTGGATGAAGCAGCGAGTGAGACGAGCATTCCACGTGTGGGCAGTTTCCAACCACGTGAGGGCTTTATCATCTGTAATAATGACAAAATGCCTCCCTTTTAGTATAGAAGCAAATTTGTCTATAGTATATAGGATCGCCAACACCTCCATTTCAGTAGATGTATAAGATTTCTCATAATCTTTTAACAACCTGCTGACAAATCCAAGAGGCTTGAACCCTCCTTCTATGATCTGGAAACAATAACCCGCTACTCCAATAATCGAAGCATCAGTTTGAACAAAGAAATTATGTTCAAAATCGGGAAATGCAAGCATTACTTGTTCAGCAATTTTTTCCTTCAAAAGCTGAAATGCTTCAGATGCCTCTTTATTCCAACACCATTTTTGTTTAGCTTTGAGAAGCTCATACATGGGTTGGGCAAACATTGCATAATTTTTTATGTATTTACTAATCCAATTTAAGGAACCTAATATCTTTTGCAATTGTTTAATTGAGCTAGGTTCCGGTAACTCTATTATAGACTTGACAAAAACTGGATCTTTATGATACCCTTCTGGGGTAATGATGTGACCCAAAAACTTTATCTTCCTGCAGCAGAATTTACATTTCTCTATTTTAAGGGTCATGCCTGCTTTCAGTAGACAATTAAATACACTTTCAACATGAGTCAGATGAGAATCAAAGTCTTTGGATCTTATAATGATATCATCCACATACACCACTACAAAATCCTTACAATCAGCCAAAACTCTATTCATTGCATCTACAAAGACAGCGGTGCCATTCACTGATCCAAATACAACACGTTTAAATTGATATAACACGCCTTCGAATGAAAATGCTGTGTATTTTCTACTTTGTTCATCCAAAGCAATTTGATAAAAGGCATTACCTAAATCTATAGATGAGAAATAATTACAACCTTGAAACTGTACTAATAACTCATCTATTTTTACGGGATGAATTTGCATCAACTTTACATGCTTATTTATCCCTTTTAGATCAACACACATTCTTATCCCTCCACCTGGCTTAGGTACAACCAATAGAGGGGATAAGTATTCAGAGTTGGACAATTCAATCACGTCCCATTCCAACATGGTGTTGATCTGTTGTCTAACTTCGTCCCGGTATGCAAATGGAATAGGATAGTTTCGACCTACCACGGGTTTGTCTGTATCCAGTTCCATTGTGTGCACATAATTTTTACATCAACCTGGTTTAATGGAAAACAATTTTTTATATTTATACAATATATTTAAAAATTTCTGTTTTTCAACTACCGACAACATCTCAGTTTGATCCAACTGACCAGAAATTTTTAATATTGTTTCATCACCCACCTTATTACCCTCAGAACTTGACACAAAAGAACATTCATAATAATGATCCACATCTACAGTATTTTCCAATGGAACGAAACGGGCAAGTACATCATATTTATCATTATCACATACAAGTGCCTTCTTAGAGAAATTTAAGGTACCTTTCAATGCATATAGGACATCTAAGCCCAAGATCATATCCACCTGCAGATTCTGAACCACTAAAAATTGTACCAACAAACTTTGCAAACCGATAACAATCATAAGCCTAGTTAAACCTAAAACTTTGTTCTCTTTAGAGCCTGTAAAATCCACTAGTCTAATGTTTTTAGTACTCAATAATCTTGGCCTACTGGCTGTAGAAGAGATATTTTTCCACACCTGATAGGAAAGCAAACTAATTTCAGCTCCACTATCACATAGAGCCAAATGTTTATGATCTAGTATATTAACCCAAATTTTTCCAGTATTCGAACCATTAGGAACATTATTGATTGGTCTGTAATTTTCTTTCATGTAATTTTGATCTTCAGTTTCTAAGCCTTTTTCCCAATCCCCAACATTAACAACTGCTATGGCAGGGTTTATAGCATACCCTCTGTCACCTGCCTCAAGGCAAAGGGAATTGACTAGTTTTTTTGATCTTCAGGAACATGAGATCTTCCCTGATTTAAGTGTAAAATCTTGTTACGCTCTTTGTCAGCTATCTCAGTTGCATGAACTGACACTTCAGTCTTAAAAGTATTATGCACACTTTTGACAAGCAACTGCATATTTTGGATGACACTCATACTATATAAAAATTGCAACAACTTGCACATGCCCGCACGATTCCAATGAATCATATCCAGACGATTTTGTATACGAGGACCAATGTACTGTTCATACAGAGTTTCATTTATCTTGTCATCATCATCAAAGAAAGGAGGAGCAATATTTAGCACTTTGACCTTATCCTCATTTTGAAGAGATAACAGGTGAGAATTGTAACTTTGCCATCTGACCCATTCTGGATCCCCTCTAGAATGCATAACTTTCGGAATTGGTGGTAAGGTAAGTACAATTATATTCCTTGTCTTATTTTTCATGACCTGTATCAGTCTGTTAAAACTTTGTTTGATATCATCCTCATTTCTCCGTTTCAGTAGATCATTCGTGCCAATCATTAACATTACCTGGTCTCATAACTTATTATAAGATTCCATTCTTTGTCTTAGCTGATCTATTGTTTGACCTGAAACACATAATCCAATGTGCCGTGTACCATCCTTTTCCACCTTCACAGATTCACCTAAGATATTTGGTGAAAGTCTAAGCATCATGCTATCTCCTACTAATTGATTATTGTCAAGTATAGGAGTTAGAATGTGTGTTTCTATTGTGTTTCTATTATAGGCAAATCTATTCTTATTTGGAGGCTTTAATACATTATTAGCACCCATGTTACCTCCCCCAACATGAGTCCTCATCAGTTTTCCGCTTGGGAAACAACACCATTAGCTACTGTGGGAATCTTATCTGTTCCGCAATTTTAGCTCTTAACCCCAAGGTTTGTTTTGTCATAGTTCCTATGAAAATTAGTTCTTGTGTAATTTGATTTGCGAGAGTATGTATTCTCTTTATCTGCACTAGATGCTTGTTCCACAGCCACTTGTGCTGCTTTAGCTTTGAAGTTTCGATTTTTTACACCATATTCTGAATTGCTCATCCTAAGTGGGATGTCTCTAAGCGATTCAAAATTCTCTGTGGCTTGCAATGCTCTTTGCAATGTCTCAACATAATTTACCACAAAGTGCTCTCTGATCTTAAATGGCAAAAGCGTAGCCACTTGTGCAATCAAATGTGCTTCCTCCGCATGAGGCTGGATGGATTTGAGCAATTTATAATTCTTGTTTACAAATTTCTGTAAGTTACCATGTGCAGCTCTAGAAAATTGAGTATTCGGTATCCGAGTCAATGTGACACTCTTCCACCTAGAATTCTCATAGTGAGACAGAAAGGTCTTTTTAAAATCATGGTAAGTATTGAAGGAAGATTTATTCTGAGTGTACCAACTTTTTGCACAGTCTTTGAGTAACTTAGGTATATATTGCGTGTAATCCTTTTCCTTGATATTGTAAATATCCATCATTTCCTCAACTTTCTCCAAAAATTCCGATTGCATACTGTCCATCGAGATTCCATCAAACTGTGGAAACTTGCACAATTCTTGTGGCTTTATGAAAGATTGTCGGTGTGCTAAAGAGTTGTCATATTGAGTACTAGTCGCAAAAGTTGCACTTTGAGAAGGACCATTTACATCACTCTTATTTATGTACTTATTATGATGCAAACAAGAATCACCTTTTACATAATCTTGGCGATGACCAGATGGTGTTCCTCTACGGTCATTAGTAGAATCAAATAACCTTTCTTCTGAGCCAGATGACTCCGTTTCAGTATTAGTGGCTTTATCACATACCTTAGATACATGCCTGCGCACTACATCCTCATCAACACAACTATCAGAACTATTCACTACTGTAGGAACTTTTGCACGTTTTCTCTTTGTAAGAGTTGTTCTGCCAGCTGATTTTAACCTACACTGACTAATGGGTGACAACACTTCTTTTACCAATGTTAAAACTTCTAGCTTTACACCCATTATTTGTTCCTGCAGAACCTGGTCCTGAGAGAGATCATTATTCACTAATTTGCAATCACTTGTCACAAGTCCTTGCATGGTTTGAATAAGTTCATTAGGCATATTTTCTGCTGAACCATCCTCTTCATTATGAAGCACTTTGTACTGAAATTGATAAGAATTCATCTCTTGATTAGGTTGAATTTGTGGAGAAGAAGCAACATCACACACTGAAGGTTTAGGTAAACTTGAAAGAGAGGACAAAGTATTTGCTAAATGCTGTTTAGTTTCACACCATTCCTTTTGCATGTGTCTCATATCAACATGCAGTCGCTCTGCCAAATCTGCATGTGCTTCTTGTACAGCACCAACCTGCTTACCCAAATTTTCCATCTTTTGTTCCACAACATAGGATACTGCAGAAATATCAGTATCCACTTTCATGGATAATGCTTTTATATGAGATTCCACTTTCTCTGTTCTTATCAAACACTCCTTCTTATATTGAGCAAGATCAATTCTAATTTCTTTTAATTGAGTATCAGAAGATTGCTGAAGAGTTGTCAGCCGAGATTTAAGCACCATCTGGCTAGCATTCAGCTCTATCAATTGAGCATCAGTCTTTTCCTGATTAGCTTTGAGATCCTCCTGATTAGCTTTGAACTCTGTTTGGCCATCCTTGATAGCATTGAGAGCAGCCATAACATCTGCCAAGCAGAAATCCCCCTTTGGATCTGACATATTTAAATGTAAAAACACCTAACCTCAGAAACCAGAACAAGAAGCAAAACAATACAAAGATTATTATAAGCTTGAACCTTTTCAACTAATCACCTGACGTCTCATAATCTTAAATATATAACGACTTTGTCAGTATAATTCAAACTCAGTATCAGCACAATAGGTAGCTATGGTGCTATATTGAAAAGGAAATTTAAATTTGCATATACTGATAACTTTATAATTATTATATTGATAAAAATTAAAAAAACTATAAACAACAAAAATTACAATAGCATCAAATTATGCATATGTTTACAAGAACATTTATAAGATATCAATGCTATACATAAAAAAAATATATCTTTGTTATCTCCTTCCAGGATAAAGCAAGTCTTTGTATCTACAATTCTGAGCTTCAGTTTTGGAAATTCATCATCTGATCAAATCACCTCCAAACGTAGAACATATAAGTGTCACTCTATGCGACCTTCCTCAAAGCACTCATTGGAGGAACTGTAACATTTACAAGCCTGCCCGTTAAGGAAGATGAAAACAGATACCTATTCACTGCTTCCAATTCAACATGGCATCTATTATACATATCAGTGTCATTCCACAACTTTCGAATCTTTATAAGATTATATCATATTCAAAGTTCATTCGAGTCATAAAAGGCTTCTATATAACTTAAACATCCAAGTTATTATAACATTGCCCAGTTTAATGCTTTAAAAGCAACAATTATTGTACAAATATATCACCATTCCATATTGCTAAATCTGTACTTATCTTTTTTCCATCCTGAGATCATTTTAAAGTCACAGACAACTAGTATTAGAGCAACTAGTTCAAGCCAGATTTTTTAGTATGAGTTATCTTCAATTGTTTTTGTTTTATATTTTTGTCCATAAGTGCTTAACAGCTTGAATGTTTGTGTAGTAAATGTACATATTTGCTCTGTTACAGCTATTTTACTATGTATATCACAATATACTTATCTAATGATTACAATTACCATTTTTTGAATGTTGATACAAAATACCAAGTATGACATCATATTATCCATTGAACAATTTTAAAGAGTTGACCTTTGTATATAAACCTTGATGCCAATGCAAATGTACATAATTTCAATAAATTTAATTATAAATTTGAATGCATCATATCTTTCTTGTCTGAAAGAACATATGTTTTTCATTTTGTCAGTCAAAAATAACTGTTATGAATATGAATTCAATATATTGCACAATTTGATAATTTTGTCATTATATACAAATTGACTTTTTTAAACATCATATTTAATAAAATTAGTTTAAATAATAATTTCAGACATTTAATTGCATTATATGAATAAATTTTGAGTAATCATATGACTAAATTATTATAAATATTGCACAAATGTGAAAATTTGTACTTAGCCTAACCATTTTCAAATGTAGTTATGACAATGTATTATATTTATTGTCATACTGGCGCTCAACAAGGGACGAACCCACAACAGATCTGAGCCCTACTGAGACTTTTAACATATAATAATTAATGTAATGCCTCTATATTTACAATCTGTTTACATGTTCAGCATTATAATCAATTGAGTGTGACTGAATATTTGTTTTCCAACAATACAACAAGAACTTGTTCATCATGATACAATATGCATAATGAATTTTTAGTACATAATAATATTGAAAAAATGAAATTCAAGTTCGACATACCAACAATTATTATCTAGTGAAGTAACCATTTTTACATAAACAATGTACCTACATAACATTATTATTTATTATCAACCAATGAAACACCATTCAGAACTTCAATCTCAATCTGAGAGCATAATTTCTATATTAATCTTTATTTAGCCAAAAAAATATATTAATAATAATTTTCTACATGCAGAGTAAGTTACCTCTGATCTAAATTTCCCATTAGGAATTCATCCATTTATCTGGTAAGATCAGCTAACAAGACAAAAATCTAAGTCCCTGCATCAAGAAGGAAACATCCTCAGATTTACGGAGTGTTGAATATACGATTTTTTACATCACAAATGAATTCATGCAAGAAATGTATAAATTATGATGTGCGCACAAAAATTATAAATCATAAATAATTGTTGTTCCTGAACTCGCAGCGTCACGGCTCGAACTTACTATTCAGCCCTTTGTGAACACATTTTGGAGCCATAATGCATTCTAGCATTTTTAAAGGAAACAACTACTTGACTGAAGCTTGGATCAACACGTGAATCACTTTGCTCTTTGTCAAGTTCATTCCTATTTGAGCCTACGATTCAATTCTTGGAATCTTTGTGCTCTAGTAAATATTTTTCAAGCCAAAGCTAAATCTTAGCATTCAAAATTATTATGCACATGCCATCACATTATATTATACATTTTTTGCACTCCAAAATACAAATAACAAAGAATATTTGTTATATCAAATTTTTCCACCGTTCAACACAACTAAGGATCAAGAAATATGAATGAGGACCAATGTCGGATCATGAAGATCAACTTAAGGCAAACTTTACAGAGGAATACTTCACACCTGAACTAATGTTTCAAACTCAAGGAAAGAAGCACGAAAAAGAGAAAATTTTTACATTGACAGCCGACAAAAGAAATATTCTTCACAAAGTACTGTGACTCACAGTACCACCTTTAACCAACATCCTAAGAAGAAGAACTCAACCAACCAACCCTCACGGGTATGGTTGTGAAATGAAGCAGTATATTTTTTCCTTCAAACCAACAAAATAAACAACAAGTTAGCATAAGCAATTTCATAATGCCAAAATTAATATACGAAGAATGAAAAAATAAAGAACTGAGGTCTTATATACCACCCTTGACACTCAGTCAATAAGAAACTACCAACCAACCAACCCTTTACGCTTACTTAATCTTACATCTTCACTACAGAAATATCTGTTTCCTTTGAAGATCTGACAAGTATGTCATCTACCTTGCATCCTTGCAACAATATCTTTATTAGCTCCTCATGTGACTTGTTGCAGTTTTGCAAAATTTCTAGCCATTTATACCTTTTGGCATTAGAACACTTCCACACTTTGATGTGTTCAATGGCCACTTGACTCACAGGATTACCAGTGTTGCATTCTAACAATGTAACTGTTGAATTATCATGATTCTCAACACACAAATAAGGTCCTTCAAACAAGAAGCAGTATATCTTAATGGGATTATTTTCTAAATCTTTATGTCTGTTTCTAACAAGCAACAAATCACCAACTAATATGGAAACTTTATCTTGTTGTTTTTGGTTGATTCGGTTTGTTTTCTTACTTCTGGCCTCAAAACTTTTTAGATGTGCCATGTGAATTTTATTATCCCATGACATTACTTCATCTTCAGTGATATTATTGAATATGCTCATGTTAGGTTCCATATTTAATCGCAGTTCTATAGGAGCATAACCTGTTTGAGATGAAATTGCATTATTTAAACAATGAAGGGCAACATTAACCTGACACAAAACTCTCATTAAGCGGTTAAGCTCTGCATGATATATCTCAACCATATTGGAGGACAGATGATATGGAGGAGTGAACACTAACATGGTGCCTAAGTGTTTCATTTTATCTGCAAACTGATGAGATCTGAATTGAGGTCCATTATCGGCAATCAATTTTTCAGGAATACCCAAATGGACAAAATAACAATTGATAAGCTTTATGATGACTGTATTTGCATTACTGTTGACAATAGGATAAGCCAACAAGTACCGACTTGCAGCATCCAACACTGTCAACAAAAATCTCTCCTGCTTAGAACCCATGACGAATGGACCTTGCAAATCCACAAAAAGGACTTTTCCAGGTTTACTGGTCAGGTGTATTTTAACTAAATGTTTTGCAGCATGTTTATTGGGCTTTGACCTGACACAAGTATCGCAATCAGCAACATATTGTTTTATATCTTTAAACATGTTTTTCCATCGGAAATTTCTATATATTTGTGCCATTGTCCGAGATGCACCGAAATTACCACTCTCATCATGAAACTTGATGAGCATATTACCAATTAAGGAGGCAGGTAAGCATATCCTTAACTTTTCTGGTCTGTGAAAATCCCTGACACATAATATGTTCTCCCTGAGACAATACTGTTTCCGCCAATTCCTACAGCGAGAATTATCAGTATCAACATCTCCAGAGAGATAGGAAATGATCTCATTCAATTCGATATCATTTCTCTGTGCATTCGCAAGTTCCTTACAGTCACACAAAGGTTGCAGCATTAATTCCAACTCGGAGTAGTTGACATGATAATGCATGTCCAACTGCCAAGGAAAAGATCGACTTAGCAAATCAGCGATTACATTTTCCTTGCCTTTGCAATATTGAACATCAAAAGAATACATCTGTAACTGGATGAAGCAGCGAGTGAGACGAGCATTCCACGTGTGGGCAGTTTCCAACCACGTGAGGGCTTTATCATCTGTAATAATGACAAAATGCCTCCCTTTTAGTATAGAAGCAAATTTGTCTATAGTATATAGGATCGCCAACACCTCCATTTCAGTAGATGTATAAGATTTCTCATAATCTTTTAACAACCTGCTGACAAATCCAAGAGGCTTGAACCCTCCTTCTATGATCTGGAAACAATAACCCGCTTCTCCAATAATCGAAGCATCAGTTTGAACAAAGAAATTATGTTCAAAATCGGGAAATGCAAGCATTACTTGTTCAGCAATTTTTTCCTTCAAAAGCTGAAATGCTTCAGATGCCTCTTTATTCCAACACCATTTTTGTTTAGCTTTGAGAAGCTCATACATGGGTTGGGCAAACATTGCATAATTTTTTATGTATTTACTAATCCAATTTAAGGAACCTAATATCTTTTGCAATTGTTTAATTGAGCTAGGTTCCGGTAACTCTATTATAGACTTGACAAAAACTGGATCTTTATGATACCCTTCTGGGGTAATGATGTGACCCAAAAACTTTATCTTCCTGCAGCAGAATTTACATTTCTCTATTTTAAGGGTCATGCCTGCTTTCAGTAGACAATTAAATACACTTTCAACATGAGTCAGATGAGAATCAAAGTCTTTGGATCTTATAATGATATCATCCACATACACCACTACAAAATCCTTACAATCAGCCAAAACTCTATTCATTGCATCTACAAAGACAGCGGTGCCATTCACTGATCCAAATACAACACGTTTAAATTGATATAACACGCCTTCGAATGAAAATGCTGTGTATTTTCTACTTTGTTCATCCAAAGCAATTTGATAAAAGGCATTACCTAAATCTATAGATGAGAAATAATTACAACCTTGAAACTGTACTAATAACTCATCTATTTTTACGGGATGAATTTGCATCAACTTTACATGCTTATTTATCCCTTTTAGATCAACACACATTCTTATCCCTCCACCTGGCTTAGGTACAACCAATAGAGGGGATAAGTATTCAGAGTTGGACAATTCAATCACGTCCCATTCCAACATGGTGTTGATCTGTTGTCTAACTTCGTCCCGGTATGCAAATGGAATAGGATAGTTTCGACCTACCACGGGTTTGTCTGTATCCAGTTCCATTGTGTGCACATAATTTTTACATCAACCTGGTTTAATGGAAAACAATTTTTTATATTTATACAATATATTTAAAAATTTCTGTTTTTCAACTACCGACAACATCTCAGTTTGATCCAACTGACCAGAAATTTTTAATATTGTTTCATCACCCACCTTATTACCCTCAGAACTTGACACAAAAGAACATTCATAATAATGATCCACATCTACAGTATTTTCCAATGGAACGAAACGGGCAAGTACATCATATTTATCATTATCACATACAAGTGCCTTCTTAGAGAAATTTAAGGTACCTTTCAATGCATATAGGACATCTAAGCCCAAGATCATATCCACCTGCAGATTCTGAACCACTAAAAATTGTACCAACAAACTTTGCAAACCGATAACAATCATAAGCCTAGTTAAACCTAAAACTTTGTTCTCTTTAGAGCCTGTAAAATCCACTAGTCTAATGTTTTTAGTACTCAATAATCTTGGCCTACTGGCTGTAGAAGAGATATTTTTCCACACCTGATAGGAAAGCAAACTAATTTCAGCTCCACTATCACATAGAGCCAAATGTTTATGATCTAGTATATTAACCCAAATTTTTGCAGTATTCGAACCATTAGGAACATTATTGATTGGTCTGTAATTTTCTTTCATGTAATTTTGATCTTCAGTTTCTAAGCCTTTTTCCCAATCCCCAACATTAACAACTGCTATGGCAGGGTTTATAGCATACCCTCTGTCACCTGCCTCAAGGCAAAGGGAATTGACTAGTTTTTTTGATCTTCAGGAACATGAGATCTTCCCTGATTTAAGTGTAAAATCTTGTTACGCTCTTTGTCAGCTATCTCAGTTGCATGAACTGACACTTCAGTCTTAAAAGTATTATGCACACTTTTGACAGGCAACTGCATATTTTGGATGACACTCATACTATATAAAAATTGCAACAACTTGCACATGCCCGCACGATTCCAATGAATCATATCCAGACGATTTTGTATACGAGGACCAATGTACTGTTCATACAGAGTTTCATTTATCTTGTCATCATCATCAAAGAAAGGAGGAGCAATATTTAGCACTTTGACCTTATCCTCATTTTGAAGAGATAACAGGTGAGAATTGTAACTTTGCCATCTGACCCATTCTGGATCCCCTCTAGAATGCATAACTTTCGGAATTGGTGGTAAGGTAAGTACAATTATATTCCTTGTCTTATTTTTCATGACCTGTATCAGTCTGTTAAAACTTTGTTTGATATCATCCTCATTTCTCCGTTTCAGTAGATCATTCGTGCCAATCATTAACATTACCTGGTCTCATAACTTATTATAAGATTCCATTCTTTGTCTTAGCTGATCTATTGTTTGACCTGAAACACATAATCCAATGTGCCGTGTACCATCCTTTTCCACCTTCACAGATTCACCTAAGATATTTGGTGAAAGTCTAAGCATCATGCTATCTCCTACTAATTGATTATTGTCAAGTATAGGAGTTAGAATGTGTGTTTCTATTGTGTTTCTATTATAGGCAAATCTATTCTTATTTGGAGGCTTTAATACATTATTAGCACCCATGTTACCTCCCCCAACATGAGTCCTCATCAGTTTTCCTCTTGGGAAACAACACCATTAGCTACTGTGGGAATCTTATCTGTTCCGCAATTTTAGCTCTTAACCCCAAGGTTTGTTTTGTCATAGTTCCTATGAAAATTAGTTCTTGTGTAATTTGATTTGCGAGAGTATGTATTCTCTTTATCTGCACTAGATGCTTGTTCCACAGCCACTTGTGCTACTTTAGCTTTGAAGTTTCGATTTTTTACACCATATTCTGAATTGCTCATCCTAAGTGGGATGTCTCTAAGCGATTCAAAATTCTCTGTGGCTTGCAATGCTCTTTGCAATGTCTCAACATAATTTACCACAAAGTGCTCTCTGATCTTAAATGGCAAAAGCGTAGCCACTTGTGCAATCAAATGTGCTTCCTCCGCATGAGGCTGGATGGATTTGAGCAATTTATAATTCTTGTTTACAAATTTCTGTAAGTTACCATGTGCAGCTCTAGAAAATTGAGTATTCGGTATCCGAGTCAATGTGACACTCTTCCACCTAGAATTCTCATAGTGAGACAGAAAGGTCTTTTTAAAATCATGGTAAGTATTGAAGGAAGATTTATTCTGAGTGTACCAACTTTTTGCACAGTCTTTGAGTAACTTAGGTATATATTGCGTGTAATCCTTTTCCTTGATATTGTAAATATCCATCATTTCCTCAACTTTCTCCAAAAATTCCGATTGCATACTGTCCATCGAGATTCCATCAAACTGTGGAAACTTGCACAATTCTTGTGGCTTTATGAAAGATTGTCGGTGTGCTAAAGAGTTGTCATATTGAGTACTAGTCGCAAAAGTTGCACTTTGAGAAGGACCATTTACATCACTCTTATTTATGTACTTATTATGATGCAAACAAGAATCACCTTTTACATAATCTTGGCGATGACCAGATGGTGTTCCTCTACGGTCATTAGTAGAATCAAATAACCTTTCTTCTGAGCCAGATGACTCCGTTTCAGTATTAGTGGCTTTATCACATACCTTAGATACATGCCTGCGCACTACATCCTCATCAACACAACTATCAGAACTATTCACTACTGTAGGAACTTTTGCACGTTTTCTCTTTGTAAGAGTTGTTCTGCCAGCTGATTTTAACCTACACTGACTAATGGGTGACAACACTTCTTTTACCAATGTTAAAACTTCTAGCTTTACACCCATTATTTGATCCTGCAGAACCTGGTCCTGAGAGAGATCATTATTCACTAATTTGCAATCACTTGTCACAAGTCCTTGCATGGTTTGAATAAGTTCATTAGGCATATTTTCTGCTGAACCATCCTCTTCATTATGAAGCACTTTGTACTGAAATTGATAAGAATTCATCTCTTGATTAGGTTGAATTTGTGGAGAAGAAGCAACATCACACACTGAAGGTTTAGGTAAACTTGAAAGAGAGGACAAAGTATTTGCTAAATGCTGTTTAGTTTCACACCATTCCTTTTGCATGTGTCTCATATCAACATGCAGTCGCTCTGCCAAATCTGCATGTGCTTCTTGTACAGCACCAACCTGCTTACCCAAATTTTCCATCTTTTGTTCCACAACATAGGATACTGCAGAAATATCAGTATCCACTTTCATGGATAATGCTTTTATATGAGATTCCACTTTCTCTGTTCTTATCAAACACTCCTTCTTATATTGAGCAAGATCAATTCTAATTTCTTTTAATTGAGTATCAGAAGATTGCTGAAGAGTTGTCAGCCGAGATTTAAGCACCATCTGGCTAGCATTCAGCTCTATCAATTGAGCATCAGTCTTTTCCTGATTAGCTTTGAGATCCTCCTGATTAGCTTTGAACTCTGTTTGGCCATCCTTGATAGCATTGAGAGCAGCCATAACATCTGCCAAGCAGAAATCCCCCTTTGGATCTGACATATTTAAATGTAAAAACACCTAACCTCAGAAACCAGAACAAGAAGCAAAACAATACAAAGATTATTATAAGCTTGAACCTTTTCAACTAATCACCTGACGTCTCATAATCTTAAATATATAACGACTTTGTCAGTATAATTCAAACTCAGTATCAGCACAATAGGTAGCTATGGTGCTATATTGAAAAGGAAATTTAAATTTGCATATACTGATAACTTTATAATTATTATATTGATAAAAATTAAAAAAACTATAAACAACAAAAATTACAATAGCATCAAATTATGCATATGTTTACAAGAACATTTATAAGATATCAATGCTATACATAAAAAAAATATATCTTTGTTATCTCCTTCCAGGATAAAGCAAGTCTTTGTATCTACAATTCTGAGCTTCAGTTTTGGAAATTCATCATCTGATCAAATCACCTCCAAACGTAGAACATATAAGTGTCACTCTATGCGACCTTCCTCAAAGCACTCATTGGAGGAACTGTAACATTTACAAGCCTGCCCGTTAAGGAAGATGAAAACAGATACCTATTCACTGCTTCCAATTCAACATGGCATCTATTATACATATCAGTGTCATTCCACAACTTTCGAATCTTTATAAGATTATATCATATTCAAAGTTCATTCGAGTCATAAAAGGCTTCTATATAACTTAAACATCCAAGTTATTATAACATTGCCCAGTTTAATGCTTTAAAAGCAACAATTATTGTACAAATATATCACCATTCCATATTGCTAAATCTGTACTTATCTTTTTTCCATCCTGAGATCATTTTAAAGTCACAGACAACTAGTATTAGAGCAACTAGTTCAAGCCAGATTTTTTAGTATGAGTTATCTTCAATTGTTTTTGTTTTATATTTTTGTCCATAAGTGCTTAACAGCTTGAATGTTTGTGTAGTAAATGTACATATTTGCTCTGTTACAGCTATTTTACTATGTATATCACAATATACTTATCTAATGATTACAATTACCATTTTTTGAATGTTGATACAAAATACCAAGTATGACATCATATTATCCATTGAACAATTTTAAAGAGTTGACCTTTGTATATAAACCTTGATGCCAATGCAAATGTACATAATTTCAATAAATTTAATTATAAATTTGAATGCATCATATCTTTCTTGTCTGAAAGAACATATGTTTTTCATTTTGTCAGTCAAAAATAACTGTTATGAATATGAATTCAATATATTGCACAATTTGATAATTTTGTCATTATATACAAATTGACTTTTTTAAACATCATATTTAATAAAATTAGTTTAAATAATAATTTCAGACATTTAATTGCATTATATGAATAAATTTTGAGTAATCATATGACTAAATTATTATAAATATTGCACAAATGTGAAAATTTGTACTTAGCCTAACCATTTTCAAATGTAGTTATGACAATGTATTATATTTATTGTCATACTGGCGCTCAACAAGGGACGAACCCACAACAGATCTGAGCCCTACTGAGACTTTTAACATATAATAATTAATGTAATGCCTCTATATTTACAATCTGTTTACATGTTCAGCATTATAATCAATTGAGTGTGACTGAATATTTGTTTTCCAACAATACAACAAGAACTTGTTCATCATGATACAATATGCATAATGAATTTTTAGTACATAATAATATTGAAAAAATGAAATTCAAGTTCGACATACCAACAATTATTATCTAGTGAAGTAACCATTTTTACATAAACAATGTACCTACATAACATTATTATTTATTATCAACCAATGAAACACCATTCAGAACTTCAATCTCAATCTGAGAGCATAATTTCTATATTAATCTTTATTTAGCCAAAAAAATATATTAATAATAATTTTCTACATGCAGAGTAAGTTACCTCTGATCTAAATTTCCCATTAGGAATTCATCCATTTATCTGGTAAGATCAGCTAACAAGACAAAAATCTAAGTCCCTGCATCAAGAAGGAAACATCCTCAGATTTACGGAGTGTTGAATATACGATTTTTTACATCACAAATGAATTCATGCAAGAAATGTATAAATTATGATGTGCGCACAAAAATTATAAATCATAAATAATTGTTGTTCCTGAACTCGCAGCGTCACGGCTCGAACTTACTATTCAGCCCTTTGTGAACACATTTTGGAGCCATAATGCATTCTAGCATTTTTAAAGGAAACAACTACTTGACTGAAGCTTGGATCAACACGTGAATCACTTTGCTCTTTGTCAAGTTCATTCCTATTTGAGCCTACGATTCAATTCTTGGAATCTTTGTGCTCTAGTAAATATTTTTCAAGCCAAAGCTAAATCTTAGCATTCAAAATTATTATGCACATGCCATCACATTATATTATACATTTTTTGCACTCCAAAATACAAATAACAAAGAATATTTGTTATATCAAATTTTTCCACCGTTCAACACAACTAAGGATCAAGAAATATGAATGAGGACCAATGTCGGATCATGAAGATCAACTTAAGGCAAACTTTACAGAGGAATACTTCACACCTGAACTAATGTTTCAAACTCAAGGAAAGAAGCACGAAAAAGAGAAAATTTTTACATTGACAGCCGACAAAAGAAATATTCTTCACAAAGTACTGTGACTCACAGTACCACCTTTAACCAACATCCTAAGAAGAAGAACTCAACCAACCAACCCTCACGGGTATGGTTGTGAAATGAAGCAGTATATTTTTTCCTTCAAACCAACAAAATAAACAACAAGTTAGCATAAGCAATTTCATAATGCCAAAATTAATATACGAAGAATGAAAAAATAAAGAACTGAGGTCTTATATACCACCCTTGACACTCAGTCAATAAGAAACTACCAACCAACCAACCCTTTACGCTTACTTAATCTTACATCTTCACTACAGAAATATCTGTTTCCTTTGAAGATCTGACAAGTATGTCATCTACCTTGCATCCTTGCAACAATATCTTTATTAGCTCCTCATGTGACTTGTTGCAGTTTTGCAAAATTTCTAGCCATTTATACCTTTTGGCATTAGAACACTTCCACACTTTGATGTGTTCAATGGCCACTTGACTCACAGGATTACCAGTGTTGCATTCTAACAATGTAACTGTTGAATTATCATGATTCTCAACACACAAATAAGGTCCTTCAAACAAGAAGCAGTATATCTTAATGGGATTATTTTCTAAATCTTTATGTCTGTTTCTAACAAGCAACAAATCACCAACTAATATGGAAACTTTATCTTGTTGTTTTTGGTTGATTCGGTTTGTTTTCTTACTTCTGGCCTCAAAACTTTTTAGATGTGCCATGTGAATTTTATTATCCCATGACATTACTTCATCTTCAGTGATATTATTGAATATGCTCATGTTAGGTTCCATATTTAATCGCAGTTCTATAGGAGCATAACCTGTTTGAGATGAAATTGCATTATTTAAACAATGAAGGGCAACATTAACCTGACACAAAACTCTCATTAAGCGGTTAAGCTCTGCATGATATATCTCAACCATATTGGAGGACAGATGATATGGAGGAGTGAACACTAACATGGTGCCTAAGTGTTTCATTTTATCTGCAAACTGATGAGATCTGAATTGAGGTCCATTATCGGCAATCAATTTTTCAGGAATACCCAAATGGACAAAATAACAATTGATAAGCTTTATGATGACTGTATTTGCATTACTGTTGACAATAGGATAAGCCAACAAGTACCGACTTGCAGCATCCAACACTGTCAACAAAAATCTCTCCTGCTTAGAACCCATGACGAATGGACCTTGCAAATCCACAAAAAGGACTTTTCCAGGTTTACTGGTCAGGTGTATTTTAACTAAATGTTTTGCAGCATGTTTATTGGGCTTTGACCTGACACAAGTATCGCAATCAGCAACATATTGTTTTATATCTTTAAACATGTTTTTCCATCGGAAATTTCTATATATTTGTGCCATTGTCCGAGATGCACCGAAATTACCACTCTCATCATGAAACTTGATGAGCATATTACCAATTAAGGAGGCAGGTAAGCATATCCTTAACTTTTCTGGTCTGTGAAAATCCCTGACACATAATATGTTCTCCCTGAGACAATACTGTTTCCGCCAATTCCTACAGCGAGAATTATCAGTATCAACATCTCCAGAGAGATAGGAAATGATCTCATTCAATTCGATATCATTTCTCTGTGCATTCGCAAGTTCCTTACAGTCACACAAAGGTTGCAGCATTAATTCCAACTCGGAGTAGTTGACATGATAATGCATGTCCAACTGCCAAGGAAAAGATCGACTTAGCAAATCAGCGATTACATTTTCCTTGCCTTTGCAATATTGAACATCAAAAGAATACATCTGTAACTGGATGAAGCAGCGAGTGAGACGAGCATTCCACGTGTGGGCAGTTTCCAACCACGTGAGGGCTTTATCATCTGTAATAATGACAAAATGCCTCCCTTTTAGTATAGAAGCAAATTTGTCTATAGTATATAGGATCGCCAACACCTCCATTTCAGTAGATGTATAAGATTTCTCATAATCTTTTAACAACCTGCTGACAAATCCAAGAGGCTTGAACCCTCCTTCTATGATCTGGAAACAATAACCCGCTTCTCCAATAATCGAAGCATCAGTTTGAACAAAGAAATTATGTTCAAAATCGGGAAATGCAAGCATTACTTGTTCAGCAATTTTTTCCTTCAAAAGCTGAAATGCTTCAGATGCCTCTTTATTCCAACACCATTTTTGTTTAGCTTTGAGAAGCTCATACATGGGTTGGGCAAACATTGCATAATTTTTTATGTATTTACTAATCCAATTTAAGGAACCTAATATCTTTTGCAATTGTTTAATTGAGCTAGGTTCCGGTAACTCTATTATAGACTTGACAAAAACTGGATCTTTATGATACCCTTCTGGGGTAATGATGTGACCCAAAAACTTTATCTTCCTGCAGCAGAATTTACATTTCTCTATTTTAAGGGTCATGCCTGCTTTCAGTAGACAATTAAATACACTTTCAACATGAGTCAGATGAGAATCAAAGTCTTTGGATCTTATAATGATATCATCCACATACACCACTACAAAATCCTTACAATCAGCCAAAACTCTATTCATTGCATCTACAAAGACAGCGGTGCCATTCACTGATCCAAATACAACACGTTTAAATTGATATAACACGCCTTCGAATGAAAATGCTGTGTATTTTCTACTTTGTTCATCCAAAGCAATTTGATAAAAGGCATTACCTAAATCTATAGATGAGAAATAATTACAACCTTGAAACTGTACTAATAACTCATCTATTTTTACGGGATGAATTTGCATCAACTTTACATGCTTATTTATCCCTTTTAGATCAACACACATTCTTATCCCTCCACCTGGCTTAGGTACAACCAATAGAGGGGATAAGTATTCAGAGTTGGACAATTCAATCACGTCCCATTCCAACATGGTGTTGATCTGTTGTCTAACTTCGTCCCGGTATGCAAATGGAATAGGATAGTTTCGACCTACCACGGGTTTGTCTGTATCCAGTTCCATTGTGTGCACATAATTTTTACATCAACCTGGTTTAATGGAAAACAATTTTTTATATTTATACAATATATTTAAAAATTTCTGTTTTTCAACTACCGACAACATCTCAGTTTGATCCAACTGACCAGAAATTTTTAATATTGTTTCATCACCCACCTTATTACCCTCAGAACTTGACACAAAAGAACATTCATAATAATGATCCACATCTACAGTATTTTCCAATGGAACGAAACGGGCAAGTACATCATATTTATCATTATCACATACAAGTGCCTTCTTAGAGAAATTTAAGGTACCTTTCAATGCATATAGGACATCTAAGCCCAAGATCATATCCACCTGCAGATTCTGAACCACTAAAAATTGTACCAACAAACTTTGCAAACCGATAACAATCATAAGCCTAGTTAAACCTAAAACTTTGTTCTCTTTAGAGCCTGTAAAATCCACTAGTCTAATGTTTTTAGTACTCAATAATCTTGGCCTACTGGCTGTAGAAGAGATATTTTTCCACACCTGATAGGAAAGCAAACTAATTTCAGCTCCACTATCACATAGAGCCAAATGTTTATGATCTAGTATATTAACCCAAATTTTTGCAGTATTCGAACCATTAGGAACATTATTGATTGGTCTGTAATTTTCTTTCATGTAATTTTGATCTTCAGTTTCTAAGCCTTTTTCCCAATCCCCAACATTAACAACTGCTATGGCAGGGTTTATAGCATACCCTCTGTCACCTGCCTCAAGGCAAAGGGAATTGACTAGTTTTTTTGATCTTCAGGAACATGAGATCTTCCCTGATTTAAGTGTAAAATCTTGTTACGCTCTTTGTCAGCTATCTCAGTTGCATGAACTGACACTTCAGTCTTAAAAGTATTATGCACACTTTTGACAGGCAACTGCATATTTTGGATGACACTCATACTATATAAAAATTGCAACAACTTGCACATGCCCGCACGATTCCAATGAATCATATCCAGACGATTTTGTATACGAGGACCAATGTACTGTTCATACAGAGTTTCATTTATCTTGTCATCATCATCAAAGAAAGGAGGAGCAATATTTAGCACTTTGACCTTATCCTCATTTTGAAGAGATAACAGGTGAGAATTGTAACTTTGCCATCTGACCCATTCTGGATCCCCTCTAGAATGCATAACTTTCGGAATTGGTGGTAAGGTAAGTACAATTATATTCCTTGTCTTATTTTTCATGACCTGTATCAGTCTGTTAAAACTTTGTTTGATATCATCCTCATTTCTCCGTTTCAGTAGATCATTCGTGCCAATCATTAACATTACCTGGTCTCATAACTTATTATAAGATTCCATTCTTTGTCTTAGCTGATCTATTGTTTGACCTGAAACACATAATCCAATGTGCCGTGTACCATCCTTTTCCACCTTCACAGATTCACCTAAGATATTTGGTGAAAGTCTAAGCATCATGCTATCTCCTACTAATTGATTATTGTCAAGTATAGGAGTTAGAATGTGTGTTTCTATTGTGTTTCTATTATAGGCAAATCTATTCTTATTTGGAGGCTTTAATACATTATTAGCACCCATGTTACCTCCCCCAACATGAGTCCTCATCAGTTTTCCTCTTGGGAAACAACACCATTAGCTACTGTGGGAATCTTATCTGTTCCGCAATTTTAGCTCTTAACCCCAAGGTTTGTTTTGTCATAGTTCCTATGAAAATTAGTTCTTGTGTAATTTGATTTGCGAGAGTATGTATTCTCTTTATCTGCACTAGATGCTTGTTCCACAGCCACTTGTGCTACTTTAGCTTTGAAGTTTCGATTTTTTACACCATATTCTGAATTGCTCATCCTAAGTGGGATGTCTCTAAGCGATTCAAAATTCTCTGTGGCTTGCAATGCTCTTTGCAATGTCTCAACATAATTTACCACAAAGTGCTCTCTGATCTTAAATGGCAAAAGCGTAGCCACTTGTGCAATCAAATGTGCTTCCTCCGCATGAGGCTGGATGGATTTGAGCAATTTATAATTCTTGTTTACAAATTTCTGTAAGTTACCATGTGCAGCTCTAGAAAATTGAGTATTCGGTATCCGAGTCAATGTGACACTCTTCCACCTAGAATTCTCATAGTGAGACAGAAAGGTCTTTTTAAAATCATGGTAAGTATTGAAGGAAGATTTATTCTGAGTGTACCAACTTTTTGCACAGTCTTTGAGTAACTTAGGTATATATTGCGTGTAATCCTTTTCCTTGATATTGTAAATATCCATCATTTCCTCAACTTTCTCCAAAAATTCCGATTGCATACTGTCCATCGAGATTCCATCAAACTGTGGAAACTTGCACAATTCTTGTGGCTTTATGAAAGATTGTCGGTGTGCTAAAGAGTTGTCATATTGAGTACTAGTCGCAAAAGTTGCACTTTGAGAAGGACCATTTACATCACTCTTATTTATGTACTTATTATGATGCAAACAAGAATCACCTTTTACATAATCTTGGCGATGACCAGATGGTGTTCCTCTACGGTCATTAGTAGAATCAAATAACCTTTCTTCTGAGCCAGATGACTCCGTTTCAGTATTAGTGGCTTTATCACATACCTTAGATACATGCCTGCGCACTACATCCTCATCAACACAACTATCAGAACTATTCACTACTGTAGGAACTTTTGCACGTTTTCTCTTTGTAAGAGTTGTTCTGCCAGCTGATTTTAACCTACACTGACTAATGGGTGACAACACTTCTTTTACCAATGTTAAAACTTCTAGCTTTACACCCATTATTTGATCCTGCAGAACCTGGTCCTGAGAGAGATCATTATTCACTAATTTGCAATCACTTGTCACAAGTCCTTGCATGGTTTGAATAAGTTCATTAGGCATATTTTCTGCTGAACCATCCTCTTCATTATGAAGCACTTTGTACTGAAATTGATAAGAATTCATCTCTTGATTAGGTTGAATTTGTGGAGAAGAAGCAACATCACACACTGAAGGTTTAGGTAAACTTGAAAGAGAGGACAAAGTATTTGCTAAATGCTGTTTAGTTTCACACCATTCCTTTTGCATGTGTCTCATATCAACATGCAGTCGCTCTGCCAAATCTGCATGTGCTTCTTGTACAGCACCAACCTGCTTACCCAAATTTTCCATCTTTTGTTCCACAACATAGGATACTGCAGAAATATCAGTATCCACTTTCATGGATAATGCTTTTATATGAGATTCCACTTTCTCTGTTCTTATCAAACACTCCTTCTTATATTGAGCAAGATCAATTCTAATTTCTTTTAATTGAGTATCAGAAGATTGCTGAAGAGTTGTCAGCCGAGATTTAAGCACCATCTGGCTAGCATTCAGCTCTATCAATTGAGCATCAGTCTTTTCCTGATTAGCTTTGAGATCCTCCTGATTAGCTTTGAACTCTGTTTGGCCATCCTTGATAGCATTGAGAGCAGCCATAACATCTGCCAAGCAGAAATCCCCCTTTGGATCTGACATATTTAAATGTAAAAACACCTAACCTCAGAAACCAGAACAAGAAGCAAAACAATACAAAGATTATTATAAGCTTGAACCTTTTCAACTAATCACCTGACGTCTCATAATCTTAAATATATAACGACTTTGTCAGTATAATTCAAACTCAGTATCAGCACAATAGGTAGCTATGGTGCTATATTGAAAAGGAAATTTAAATTTGCATATACTGATAACTTTATAATTATTATATTGATAAAAATTAAAAAAACTATAAACAACAAAAATTACAATAGCATCAAATTATGCATATGTTTACAAGAACATTTATAAGATATCAATGCTATACATAAAAAAAATATATCTTTGTTATCTCCTTCCAGGATAAAGCAAGTCTTTGTATCTACAATTCTGAGCTTCAGTTTTGGAAATTCATCATCTGATCAAATCACCTCCAAACGTAGAACATATAAGTGTCACTCTATGCGACCTTCCTCAAAGCACTCATTGGAGGAACTGTAACATTTACAAGCCTGCCCGTTAAGGAAGATGAAAACAGATACCTATTCACTGCTTCCAATTCAACATGGCATCTATTATACATATCAGTGTCATTCCACAACTTTCGAATCTTTATAAGATTATATCATATTCAAAGTTCATTCGAGTCATAAAAGGCTTCTATATAACTTAAACATCCAAGTTATTATAACATTGCCCAGTTTAATGCTTTAAAAGCAACAATTATTGTACAAATATATCACCATTCCATATTGCTAAATCTGTACTTATCTTTTTTCCATCCTGAGATCATTTTAAAGTCACAGACAACTAGTATTAGAGCAACTAGTTCAAGCCAGATTTTTTAGTATGAGTTATCTTCAATTGTTTTTGTTTTATATTTTTGTCCATAAGTGCTTAACAGCTTGAATGTTTGTGTAGTAAATGTACATATTTGCTCTGTTACAGCTATTTTACTATGTATATCACAATATACTTATCTAATGATTACAATTACCATTTTTTGAATGTTGATACAAAATACCAAGTATGACATCATATTATCCATTGAACAATTTTAAAGAGTTGACCTTTGTATATAAACCTTGATGCCAATGCAAATGTACATAATTTCAATAAATTTAATTATAAATTTGAATGCATCATATCTTTCTTGTCTGAAAGAACATATGTTTTTCATTTTGTCAGTCAAAAATAACTGTTATGAATATGAATTCAACATATTGCACAATTTGATAATTTTGTCATTATATACAAATTGACTTTTTTAAACATCATATTTAATAAAATTAGTTTAAATAATAATTTCAGACATTTAATTGCATTATATGAATAAATTTTGAGTAATCATATGACTAAATTATTATAAATATTGCACAAATGTGAAAATTTGAACTTAGCCTTCTTCTTCTTCTTCTTCTTATGGCGCTACAGTCCACTGATGAACCTTGGCCTCCTCTGTGATTTGTCTCCATCTATCTCTACCTTTTGCCACAACTTTCCAATATCTATGCTGGAGCTTCCGAACATCCTCATCCACTCCATCAACCCATCTTAATTTAGGCCTTCCTCGCTTCCTTTGTCCACCTGGGCTATCCAACATCACTCTCTTTGCAGGGTCACTATCACTCATGCGTATCACATGACCTGCCCATCTTAATCTAGCAGCCTTTATTACACCAATAACTGTTGGTTCTTGATATAAGTCGTAGAGCTCCTTATTAAATCGCTTTCTCCATTTTCCATTCTCACATACTGGTCCCAATATTCTTCGTAATATCTTTCTTTCAAAGGTCTCTACCAGCTGTTCATCTTTCCTTGAACTGGTCCAAGTTTCCGCAGCATAGATCAATACAGGTCTTATCAGTGTCTTGTAAAGTGTTAACTTAGTTCTTCTGGACAATATGGTGCTCTTAAAATGTCTCTGTAGTCCATAATAGGCCCTATTCGCTGCTATAAGTCTTGCCTTTACTTCCTCCTGTGAATCATTTTCATGTGTCACAACAGAACCCAGGTAGATAAAGGCATCCACTCTATCAAAGGGATAATTAGCCATTGTTATGGTCGGTGATGGATTATATCCGTGTGCTTTGCCTGCTGCCATGTACTTAGTATTCCCTTCATTCACCACCAATCCCATCTTCTTTCCTTTCCTTTCTATGGCCAGAAATGCTTCTTGTACTGCATGTAGAGATCTTCCTACTATGTCCACATCATCTGCATATGCAAGTATCTGGATTGACTTATAATATATGGTACCCCTAATTTGCACCCGAGCTTCCCGTATAACCTTCTCTAAGGCAATGTTAAACAACAAACAGGACAGCACATCGCCTTGTCTTAGTCCATTTTTTATTTCAACAGGTTCTGAGAGAACTTAGCCTAACCATTTTCAAATGTAGTTATGACAATGTATTATATTTATTGTCATATATTGTAATATTTTTCAAGCTCAAATATCTGAAACCCCTATCAATGTTCAACACCCAGTGCAATTCTGTTTCATTAACAATTGCAAACAGGTCAAATTCTGTAACATCTTGCAACCTGATCCTGAAATACTCAACAAGAGACTTGGATTTGATAAATCTTGAGATGTTTCTTCTTTCAAAATAAGTTTGCATCTGGAAATTATACAGGAATACTGCTCAACTGCTTTCCACAAATACAAGGTATATACATGTGTTGAGAAGGCACAACCTCCCTAAGACAATCAAGGCTGCAATTTCTAAATTTTTGCTTTAGAAAATATAAAATAATTTCATTTATATGATACTTGTGATCATCCCTACCATAGTCATATGAATAGATAAAATTTCTACCCCTATAAAGCAGCCCACTCTCTGTTGTTGCAAATTCAATATTAAGGAATGGCAATTCAAACATAGTTTCCTGATGCTTGTATTGTACCCAGTTTAAACTCTGCATGGTGTACATGAAGAAATTGTAAATTTTACAAGGTGCAATGCTTGTAAACCACCAGCCATACCCGGGACAATAAGAATCATCAGAATAATAAAAATTTACAAAGTACCCAACAATTCTTCTTGCTGTAAAATACACATCCAACTCAAAGTGACTGATGCCTTTCAAATTCAAATACTCAAAGCTGTGCTCACTGTCCAGCACCCACTGAAACTCAGTCTCATTCTCAACAGACATCAAGTCACACTCTGACAAGTTTGAGAATCTCAGCCTAAATTCAGAAACAAGAGATTTAGATTTGATGTATCTGGAAATGCCCCTTCTTTCAAAAAATGTTTGCATCTTGTAAACCTGCAAACAGGCTATGCTATGTCAACAGCAGAGGCATACAGCTCAGTGGTTTCCCGCTGGTGCCCAATTAAAATATTCGGGTTAACATATTACTACTCTGAACTTAAACCTCAAGTAAACCGGAAGTGGACCGGAAGTAAACCGGAAGTGGACCGGAAGTGGACCGGGAGTAAATATGTGTGGGTGTTTGTGAGTGTGGGTGTATGTGGGTGGGTGTGGGTAGGTGTGGGTGGGTGTAGGTGGGTGTATCTTGGTTTAGTTTTAAGTGTAGCCAAAACAATATCAAGAGGGGCATATTTTTGACAAGCTTATGGACAACAATCTCACAGATGTAGCTTTTGCACACATGGCCAAATCAATCTATTGAGGGTTCTTCATTTGTACACTAGAATTCGGGATTCTTGGGATTAACAGCATAGCACACTTGGGGCAATTGACCCATATAGGCATCTTGACATAGTTTTAAGTGTAGCCAAATCTGTCTGTTAATCATTATGAGCTCTTCATTTGTTGTCCTTATCCTATATACTTTTACAATACTTGTAAAGAAAACATTCTGGACTCACAGGTTAGAAAATATTTGCTGCAAGATATATTTTCAAAATAATATTCTGAAAAGTAGACAATGGTTAGAATATCACGTTAAGCTGTAGGTCCAGCCCAGTTAGCACATGTGGATTTTGAAACTTTTTTAGTATTTATTTAACCAAAACTCTTTTGAAATTATCCCCTGTATGTACAGTACATGTACAAGAATCGCTCTGCAAATTGACCATGACATTATCGATTGATTTTTATTCTCTTGCATTCTGTGTTTTTAAGCTAGGTTTTACCCATACATCGGCATCGGTATCAGCTCAGCCCTAGGTTATGAGAAGGTAGATAGAATAATACTTAAAATTTTCACACAAGTACATATTCTCAGCTTCCAGCTCTGTGGCACAACATCTTATTGCATCGAATCTCACTCCCTCTGTTATCTAGCTTTTCAAACTAAGTTAGAGTTTTCTTTCTTTGAACGTAGCTCTCCAATTGACATCATAATGCTAAATCAACACCAACATTTAATCTCCCACGGGGCTTGCACCAGTTACATGGAAGATTTTTATTATCGGGACACTGAGGGACGAGGTCCTGAAGCCTCCTCTCGTCACTCACACTACGCAACCCTCTCTCTTTGTATACTTTTGCGTATATAACTTATCATAGCTGTTATTTCGCCAAGAGCGGTAGTGTCCCGTTTAGGATTGGAATATGGAAGAGGATTCGAGTATTTGTAAGAGAAGTTTCAAACTTTGATGCCTATTAATAAAACCAAGGTGTGTATATATATGTTTGTGTTTTCTAAGATTATTGTACTTGAGGAATAAATATAATAAAATAAAAGTATATACAGAATATGAATATAAAATATAACAAACAAAATCATATATATGTTTGACCAGTGTCCAAAATTTCTAAATTGACTTGTATATGATAATTTTAGTTTGAAAATCTTACGGAAATTTATGATATATATAATAAAATACTAACTTGGAATATGTGATATTATCTAGTAAATTTATTGAGTAATATAGGTCCTTACACCTTAAGCCTCCCAAAGGAACAGGAGTTCCAAGTGTCTGGTCTTCCAGTAGTGGGACGTTCCAAAGGTTTCTTTCTATTTTGCTTTCAAAGAATTTAGGCTATCTTCTTCATTAAGAATAAATAATGAATAAGTAATGAAAGAGAAATTTTATATATATTGAATAATTAGAACATACCAAATTATAAGTCCTTAGACTCATAAAAGAATCAAATGAAATGGACTTCCAGAAGAGAAGGAAGTTCCAAGTTCTTCTTCATTCCATACAGTTTTGGTCATGTTCTTCATTCTTCTTAATGATTCGCATAATATCAAAGTTCACACTATACCAGTTCCCAGATTTTCATTAAACACTTCGCTTCCATACATAATCAAATCTTGATAGAACCACACTTAATTCCACACTATCAATCCGTTTCACAGGAACGTCAATGTCCTCACAATCGTTAATTGGTTTCCACCAATTACCCATACGACTTTGCAAGTCACTAGTTCTTCGAACTTGCACTGCTTCTTAAGGATTTTATATAGAACTTCCTTCGATTTAAGGCTGTTGGGCCCTCCTCATAATATCTTGGTTCATTTTGAGTCTGTCCATTTTCTTCGGTCTTCTGTTTTGGTGATGGGATCTTCTTTTGTCTGATTCGGCTACTTCTTCTCATTCCAACTTGACGGATGGTACTTAATGTTGAAATCTCATTTCCAGAACTAACTCGGGATGCTGATTTGTAGTCCATTTCTTCTAATGACGAAATTAGTCCAGCCGGTCTGTTAATCCTGCCGAAGGTCTTGATGCTACGGATTTTCTGTGCCAGTGTGACCTCATCTAGACCCTGCCTTAATCGTGGTATAAGACTATCAGAATACTTTTTACAGCTGACTAATGCATGTTCCGGCGTTCCTTTCACCCTACATGTTAAGCACTGATCATCATTGCTAAGATTAAATCTTCAAAGATAAGTCCTATATGGGCCATGATCCGTCATGAAATGGACCATACCCCTACTTGGTTTGAAGAAGGAAAGTTTCATCCTATCCCGTACGTCCGGTATGTACTTTCTAGTCTGGGCAGATTCTTGGAGTTGACTCCACTCTTCTTGCTAAGAGTTCCATAAGTGTTGTTTAATTTCTTGGATGGAATTGACCCGAGTTCCCAGCAGGTCATGTGCCTTTTCTTTTAGTCCCTTTTTTCCACCAGTAACAATCGGCACTTTGTCGAACTTCAAAGTCTAAGGGGAGTACCCCAGCAACAGCTATTATCGAAGTCTTTGATGTTGTACTAAACGCTCCGAGGATCCTTAACAGGACATTCGGTTGTACAGATCTGAGACTATCTCTGATTTGTTTTTGCTCTGTGAGATGCGCCCAAACTGACGCAGCATAGCATATCACTGGCAGGAAGTTTGATCATCGAAACATCAAAAGAAAGTTTATATGCCGAGTTCCCCATATTCATGATATTGTGTAGTAGGGCTTTCGCCTTAGAGGAAACCTCCTCTATATGTTATCTGAATCTCAATTGAGCTTCCAGGAACACGCCAAGATATTTAATTTTAGTAGATTTTTAATAGCTATTTTTGTACTCTTAATAATTGGGGATCTTAATAGCTTCCCTTTAAGTAAGATATGATAAGATTTTTATTTGGCAACTTTCATTTTTGATGTCTTAGCCCAGTCTTCTACCAGACTTATGGCTCGGATAGCTCTTCTTTCCAATTCAGTTCTACTATTGACGATAATCAGAATAAGTATGTCGTCTGCGTACGCTATCACATCAGCAACTTCCCTAGACTGATGTAATTCCATCAGCAGAGGCTCCAAAGTAAGGTTCCACAGGGTTGGGCCTAACACTGAGCCCTGCGGACAACCCTTGTTCACATCCTTTGTAACGACCTTTTGTGATCATTTATACTGTACGCTTCTATTGGCTAAATAATCCTTTATCAGATTATAGAGAGGTCCTGGTATATAATTGTCCCTCAGTACTTTCAGGTTGTATGGCCACCACACATTATCGAAAGCTCCACATATATCTAGAGTGACGGCCAGTACATATTTGTGTTGATTTACATGGACGAAATTCATAACATAGTTAAGTGCATCCTCAGCTGATCTTCCATGAATGAAACCAAACTGTTTTCCTGAATGTTTGGTTAATAGTCTTCTTCCATTAAGTCTTGATACTATAAGTTCCTCCGAGTATCTTACCAAAACCATTTAATAAGCATATCGGCCTCTACGATTTTCGTTCCTCAGAATCTCTTTTCTTATCTTTAAGAAGTATAGTAAGATTTGCATGTTTCCATTCCCTTGGGAACCTACCAAGAGAAAAGCTCTGGTTGTACACCACTTGCAAACACTCCAACATTTCATTTTTTAATATCTTAATAACCTCATTAGTCATGCCATCAGGTCCAGGGTCTTTTTTGCACTTCCGTCGATCTATTACTAAGGCAATTTCTTCCTTGGCAAATGGATAAACTAGTGTGTCATTCTCATAGGGCTCCCGTGATTGTTGTCTTACATTTTGATGTATTTCTGAGTCATCCAATTCGCTATCTGATGGTAATAACACCTCCATTAAATATGAGATTGTGTCCTCCCAAGTAGTTGTATAGGAGTTTTCCATCTTTTTCAATGTGGTAGGAGTAAATATCTCTTTTAATTTGCCTGTTGCGGCTTTATATGGAATGCCTCATGGGTCCTTCGTAATTTTACTTTGTAAAAGTCGAGCCCACATCCTGACTTTGTATTGTTTAATCAGATCTGCGTAAATCCACTTAGGCTTCCGGTACTTCTCTAAATATTGCTGTTTAAATCTGGGATCTACTGCTTTTTGGAATAATTTCATTAGCCGTCTTGTAGTGGTTCTTCTTTTCAAACAGATAGATTGGCCAAGGTTGTTTCCTTTTTTCAGGTTGGGGCCGGTCGCGGGGGTCGGGTTACACACATCATGAACAAACACAACACAACTAAACTCTGACGACGAGTGAGCCTCGCGGCACCCCACTGCAAGCATGGAAGATTTGCAGATTCCCAAGCATTAGGGGAAGGTGTTACATTTTCAATATGAGTAAAATTTCCATCAGCCGAAATAAATACGGCGGTATATCGCTTGGCAACCCTGTTATGCAGTATAGCGGTGAATGTCAGTTCCATGCTCGTTGCTGCGCAGAAAATATTGTTTGTCAAGAATCAGTCACAATGTCTGTTCCATGAAAGGTAAGTGCACTCATAGGTTTTTCCTGCATGTTTTAAATTTTGGTTAATTGTTTGCAAGATATACTGTTTGAGCAATGATTGAGAAAGTTTCACTTTACACCGAATGCCTCTTCATCTATTGATACTTTTTGGAAGTAAGATAATATTTGCGAAAGTGCTCCGTATGGTACATTTTCGATCATGCGGAAAGGTACAATTTGAATCACATGGTATAATTTTAATCAGCGTAGATGAAAAAAATAAATGTCAAATTTGAACATTTTGTGCAGTGGCATAACCCCCCACCCCTTGGCCCAGAATTTCTAAAAAAAAGTCAAAGATAGGAAAATATGACAAAATGAGAAGCAACTACCAAAAAATGCGTAGGCTATGTAACCCTTCCATTTCGAAAATCCTGGGCACGTTACTGATCTACTAGCTTTAAACGTCTATATTATGTCATCTAAGTTAAAAAGAACCTATTTAATAAAAAGTATCAAAGTTTTATTTCATGGCTTATTGTAATAGTAAAACATAAGCTATTTATTACTATTTTACAGATGCCTCGCAAGAAGATGAACAAGCAGTGTTACTTCAAGTGGTCCCAAGAGGCTAGATGTGAGGCTGTAAAATCTGTGATGGAAACCATCTCTCTGTGAGAGGAGCTTCTGAACTGTTCAATATTCCGTTTTTTACTCCCTAACGGTTATGCAACCCGGAATTTTGTATCATCTACTGTACGGACGCGATAAGAAGCGGCGTGCAATCAGAACGCAGAACGGCAGAACGTGACCAAATTCTGTCTCCTCTTTGGTTGCCATGTGGCTGGGGGGTTTCTACGTTGCCACATTCGCACAAACACACGGACAGGCTAGTCAGCTGTTGGCAAGCTCAGGCATTCTGGCAAGCATGAAACATTTTATCTTCCTGCTCTACACAGCAACCGAAAACCTTCACTGAAAGAACCTTTGCTGTGTTTTTATTATGTTACATTGCAAGCATCAGCTACCGGCATCTTTTTACTTATGTTGTATCGTATCACAATTACCAACAAAAGAAAATGCGTCTTGTGTTATGAACAACACTGTGGCAAATCGTTCTCCTTTGATTTCATGCCGCCTCTCTTTGCCTTCTTTGTCACGCCGCGATTGTTGAAGCTTCAGAACGTACAAATGAAATGTATTTCTTGGAAATTAGGGCAAATTACGTATAAACAAATTACGTTCAACTTCGTTTCGTTAACACGTTTTGAAATTATATTTTGAGGAACCTACAAAAATTCACCTCCAAAACAGAATTTTACAGAACTGAGTGAGTTACTGTATTACGGAGATGAATTTATCAAGAACAAATCAATTGTGTGTGAATTGATTGATTGAGTTGGTGTTTTAAAGTCCACTTATGCACACTACGGCTAATCTGGAAGTGGGATCCGAACCACTATGTGCCTCGACAGGGTATCAAACCCAGGACTACTTGATTACAAGGCGACAAGACTTACCCTACCACTGTGCCATCGGGGAGGCACATGTGGGTGTGTGAAGTGAGATAATTTGGGAGCTATATGAGAATACAGGCTCTGGCAATACAGAGTTCAATAAATTACAACGAAACGCTTGGCAATTGCTCGATTTCCTTAACATTAATGATACATTTGGTACATGTGTTATTAATGCTTTGAGGCTACCTGTATGTAAAAACATAAAAAATGAATGAAAGAACAGATGTAGTAGTTAAATAATCAGTTGTTTTTGCTTACCGGCTACCATTGTAGTGGCGCTATCCCAAGATCATCTTCATTGTTGGTTAGTAAAGGAACATCTTCATCTGAGCTACTACTGTCACTGCTGTCTTGCCGCCCAAGTGAAATTACAAAATCCTCAATTTCCTGCTCTTGAACTCCCTCCTTTTCCCATGCTTCGGAAATAATCTTCCTTGTGTGTTCTATAGCCGAACGCCACCTATCTGCTGTCACATCCCCGATAGCCTGTTCTGTCAATTGCAAAATTTTAGACGGTGTAAAAGGTGGCAAAGTGTTCCTTTGTGCTACCAGCCCTTTGACCTGTGCCCAAATAAGTTCGATTGCATTGTACATACAATGATAAGGCGGGAGACGGACCACCGTATGTTCCGCTTCTTCTGCAAGCTTGTCTATTCGATATATGGCGAACTGGGGTTTGTGTAACATAAGGAGCAGCAGTAGTTCAGCCTTCCTCATGTTTCTGTGGGCTCGCGAGAATCCTGAAGTAGGTCAATCCGGCAACAGCGCGTCGCTACCAGAGTGGGTGGTCCCACGCCGCTTGCTAGCGCGTCCCGACAATAGTTTTGCCTGGAAGAGAAGCTCGCGAGAAGCGTAGTGGTTCCGACTCTTGTATCTAGCCACAGATTCAAGCGAGCAGGTGGGGATCTTGCTTTCCTCTTGATTTCATTTCAACGGACGACAAGTTTATTTTGAGAATGTCTCTGGTAATAACGAAGTGTTATTAACACTTATGTTTGAGTTTTTCATTAATTATTTTACCACTCCTGAACGACTATGTGAAGAAAGGAGGTATCATGGATTTCGTTATCGCTCGGATACTTTGCACCTCCCATGAGAGAGTTCTGCAGACGAGAATTAAAATGATGACTAATTCTGTTGTATATTCCAGAAAAAAAGTCCCTTCCGATAGCGTAAAGTCGCCTTGTAATCAAGCGGTCCTGGGTAAAATTCCCACTGGTGGTCCACCACTCTAGACAATGAGTTCAGTTTCCATTAATGAATCTCTGTATAAATTGAACTCAAAATTTTCTTAAACATTTACGTGTGCTCGGAACAACCCTTGATAGGCAAAAGTAAAATGAAGTGGAAATTATGATTGGTTTCGTTGTTTCTGCTACCATAGGTAAGTCCAAAAAGAGGATTCTGACCCTCATAACCACCCCCTCCCCGTTCAGTGTGCCTATGACTGTCACTCTTGTCTTTTCCCACTGTATCCTATTTGCAAACATTACAGATTTGTTTTTGTCTTTTTTCATTTTGCAATAACGCTTTCGGCATTTTTTCTTCAGAGTTATTCTTTTTGTTTATAAATTTTTGGCGACATCTGTTTTTGAAGAAATTCCACGAAGTTTGTTTTAAGTGTAAATGCATCTCGACATGTTGTGTAGAGTAGGATTCGAACAAGAAAGATGAGCTCCCGTCGCGAATCGAACCAGGACTCCTTTGATTATGTTTTCTTTCAACGTTTATTAATTAGCAGTTGCTTCCTTAGCCTACTTCCGATTGTCGTATATTTAATTTCGTATTAGTTCTTTTCCCATTTTTCATTTGCATTGTTCGAGCTTAATATTATTTGCTGTGATA
Organism: Lepisma saccharinum; assembly: GCF_977018435.1. Classification (NCBI taxonomy): domain Eukaryota; kingdom Metazoa; phylum Arthropoda; class Insecta; order Zygentoma; family Lepismatidae; genus Lepisma; species Lepisma saccharinum. Next base: position 73,021,506 of record NC_139230.1, read on the forward strand.
ACTTTCTCTCTTAATCTGGTAATAAGAATATATTTATACTTTTTTTTCCTTTTCTCGATTTTCCCTTCGCACTCATTACAGATTTGTTAAGAAATGTTTCCCGTGTAAATATTATTGTATGGTGGAGTGAAATTGATGCCAGATTTCTCTGGCGATAAAGGGTTTGAAAGTGCAAGGGTCTCATTTATTACCCATGGTGGGAAGGGGGGCGGAGGGGTGCCAGAAACCTTCCAGACGGAATATGCTTGAAACGAAAAGTAGGTGCAACATTTTACCTTACTCTTCCATCAGAAAGTGGGGTGCCGAGAAGGAGGAGGTGGCGAGCAACACTGCCACAGCGAGTCGCTGTAAATGATTTCATCATTTGTGCTATGTGAAACCCGTTCTTGGTGCTCCTATACTTTTCCGATACATTGCTGCCAGCCTTTTTATCGAAGCGAGGCTATATGTTCCAGATTCGAACTCAGGTCAGTCATGGATGTATCATTGAGTTTGCCCGTCACCATTTTATGAACTGATAATTCATCCATATTATCGCGATTAACTCAAGAGGCAGAAGAGTGATGTAAGAAAACCGAAATAGAAATTGATGTATTTGTGCCTTGTGCTGGTGTAACGGCGAAGTTAACTCTTTATATATGATGACATATAGGTAGCCCTTGCGCTCAAATACACAAATACCTTGGTAAAAATAATCCAACTTATCGGTGATCTCTTACTACATTTTGGCATACAACCAAGATCGATGTAAAGCATTGCAATTATATTGTTAATGTTTCATATCCCATAGATTTTTTTTCTCATAGCGGGGGTGGGGATTCATTCGTTATAAATATCTAGGAAAGGATTCAGCAGCAATCCGTGATATACTTAAATATCATAACATGCTGCGTAGCCAGGGTTCTTGAGCCCTAGCCTCTGATAATTGTGAGGTTTTCTTTTACCTTGTTTCTTCAATCTTCATCTATTTTCCTGAAGCATCATTCATCCTCTGCCGCGATTGGCTATATGCAGAAAGTTGACATAAAATAAGTAATATTCGAAAAGAAAACAAAAGGATTAACTTTTCCCATAGCTTGCCAAACATGCACATTTCCGTATTTTATACTTTCAGCGCTATCATTATTCTTGGCAGGCATTGGGATTGAAGCAACTCTCACAACTAACGTAAACTACATTTCACTCAGGCATGACAATTCTCGCGGGTACTGGCACGTGGTAGCGCAATATCTATCTTCTGGCCCCCTACATTAAAATCCGTACGTTTTATTCCAGTTGAGTGATTGACTCACAATTTTGCCATTGAAGGTTTGGGTTGTATTTTGTATATTGTGTTTTTGGTGCGCTAGGAAAAAGAAATCCCAAAGGTTCGCACTGAACAGAAAATGGTTTGCTTTTCCTCTTTCTCTCTCTCTCTCTCCCTTTCCCAACTCCGTCTCTATCTCTATCACCCCCACGTCCCCACTATTTAGGTAAACTGTAATTAGAAACATATTTACCAAGGAATATCCACATTGAAAATAATATTTCCCAATTGTTTTGATATAGGACATTTCTATTGCTCCGAACGAATTATCTCCGTCAGAGAACTAGGGCCTCCCCGATGGAGCAGTGGTAGTCGCCTTAAGGAGAAAAATACTACTCGCTACATAAGATGAGTAGCTTCTATAATAATTAAAGTCGGTCTGTATTTAATATTCATAATTTGTTTGCACGTATACATAATCTGTTTGCATGTATTTAGAATTTATTTGCATATCATTAGAATAATATACATTTATATATTTGCATATTTATAACTTTTATGAATATATAATTATTTATTTTATGAAAAATATGTATATAGAAGGTAATTAGAGGTACTAAATATTATGCATATAGTTTTATATTCATTACTGCAAAGTATGTAATGAATAAAGCGATAATATTAATGTTTATAATATTGAAAATAAGTTTTTATGGTTTATGAACCGTTATGAATGGTGGTAATGGGTGTAGGTACAGGTCCAATTACGATTTGGGACGGTCCCGGTATTCGAACAAATGATATGTAATGATAAAATTATAGTGTACTATATAATAATCTTATTATGTTATGAAAGACGATGGTACGACACGCTAGACAGGAGACTGTGAACTCCGCTCTGGTAGACGAGAAAGGCATTTGGGGCATGTGCGATCTTGGTCAAATGACGTCAGAACGCCAGAACAAAGAGAGAAGCCGATTGACCAATCAGAACCGGTTTTCCCAAGGTTAATCAGAATGCAAGAACAGGGGAAAGGTATGCAACGCCGTAGGGCAGGAGAGGGATTGAACCAGACTACAAGGGATGTCTGGGAATGCGCAGTCAGGGTCAAATTTTTGAAACTGTGCGTCGCTTGCATGCTAGACCATGTTTCTGTCAAAGTAGGCCAAGGTTTTCTACAACACTAGAACAAAGGATGATGGGAAGGAGTTCAAGGTGAACTAGACTGCAAGAACAAAGAAAGCATCAGTTCTATTTCAACCAATCAGAAAAGGCGTCGGTTTTATTTCAACCAATCAGAAAACGCATCGGTTTTGCTTCCGGGGTATAAAAACTGTGTAAAGGCGAGAAAATGTTAGTTTGAGGAGAATTTCTGAAGTATTGTGTCACAGAAGACATCAAGTTGTGATTATTGTCCGAGAGTTGAAGACAAAGAACTCAAGAGAAGCTATAATTAAGGTAAGTGACTATTTTATTATGTACTGTGCTTTTAAATAATATGTAAATGCAAATATTGAACCGAAGCAAGGAACAAATAGGCGTAATATGAACAAGTACTACAAGTATTTTTCTATTTTTTACAGGTGATTCTATTTTATGTGTACGTGTGTGTGGAAGGGACTGTTAGTGAAAGATGGCGTCTTCAAGCTCTACCAACGAGGCTAACCACACTGCGGTGAGTACTTCGGACAAGATTATACGCAAATTTACCTCTGGAATGTATATTTCCCCACTAGAACTGGTTAATGCATATTACGATATGTGTGACAGGGTACTGTTCCACGACGATATCCCTACATATGATACGACTTTTTTCTGTGAGACAGTGCAAACAGCAATGTGTCAATTAAGGGTGGGGGAAGTCAATTTTCAATTGTGGATGAAAGAGAAAGATATTTTAGACGGTTTGGAATGGTAGGGCAAGAAGTATCCATTGAAATACCTAATCAGGTTGTGGGGGACCCTGAATATTTGGTTGGCTCTATGTTCCATTTTCTAATGAGAAAGATTTTCTTTGATGTTTCTTCGGACAGTCAAGTGGGTTTGATTATTTTCGGCAATGAAACCGAACAGTGGCCGCGGTGGCTCAGTCGGTAACGCGTCTGACTACCATTCTGAAGGTCCCGGGTTCGATCCCCGGCCGGTTCAAATCCGGGAACTTTTCTAACGGTGGAAGCGGCCCCGGCGCCTACCAGCGTCGAATAACATGGGTACCTGGGGGAAACCCTGGGGGGTAAAGGCGGTCAGGGGCGTGATGCTGATCACATCACCCCCACTCACGACCGGATCAAGAAAGTGTGGGGCGTTACCCCCACACCCCCTATACGCCTTCATGGCGTGGTGCTAAGCACAGGGGAACACTTTACCTTTTTTTTTTTTTTTTTTAATGAAACCAATAAGGATATTTATATCCCTTGGCGCTCTCTTTCGGCATTAAATCCTAAAATTATTCAGCACTATGTGACCAAAGTGCTGAACAGTAATGAATCTTTTTTTGTGGATAACACTATGAAATGCACGGCGCAGAGGGAAGAACAAGTACCCACTTTGCAGAAAGTATGCCCCTTTAACAATCAAAATCAGAGACAGCGGGATGTAGAGAAACTTTGCAGTTGGTTCGCTCTTAATAGGATGAATATAGCATTTGTGTCCTGGCTCAACAAAAGTATTACAGCTTTTACAAAAAAATTCACCGCATTTGTGTGGTGTTTTTCTCATTCTCTTGTTCACTACTTTGTAACATACGTTACATTGATGAATAGATTGGCAAACACTAGATTTCCGCTCTTCGGTGCGCAAATGATTTTCATAGCATTTCGGGGACAGAAATTTCCTGTTACATGAAGTGCATTTTCTGTGGATTCATTGCCGTGACTGTATTCACACAATGAACAATATCTAGTGCATTAAGTATGTTCAGGTTTATTATTAAATCCTACTTGGCATTTGGGGCAGTAATAATTTTTCACAAAAAGTCTGCGTGCACAATTAACTACATCAAAATGTTGATCATGATAGAGTAAATTAATCTGTTTAGGGGCGAACGGAGTGCATCGAATAACTTCATACTCCCTTTCGCCCTCTTTCATTGAAAACATTACAATTTGGTACTCTGGACCCAATTGGTTCTGAAATTTAACAATGTCCTCTACAGTGCATCCATTGGTTGGATCAACGCATGCAGCTTGCCGTGTCGCTTTGGTTTGAAAGGTTGCATTGATTGCTGAGGGTTTGACTTTAAGCGACACGGAAATTTCACACCGAAGCAACAAACAACACAAGCTAGTTTATTCTAAAGCAAACAACTCATTGCGCATTCAAGAACAACAGACCGAGGCGAGACGATGCATGGTATTTAGAAAGCGTCCCATTAAAAGTGACGTGCACATTATGTCGTGTCGATGCGGTTCGAAAGGAAGTGATCAGACTGAACCGACAAGCGACACGTCTTTTGGAAACCAATTTTCAGAAATAAACAAAACCTTCCGAACCAAAGCGGCGTGACAAATAAGTATCGTTTATCGCTTGCGTGCAGCTTGGACTGGATCGCTTTATCGTGTCGCCTCAGTCTGCTCTTTGCGCATGTGTGGTTAACGGTTTGCTTTATATTGAATGCTTCTGTGTCGCTTGCCACTTCGGTGTGAAACACCAATATCGCTTATCGCTTTAGTCTGAAAGTTCATTACTGGATTGGATTGATTTTGTGTTTTAAGTCCACTGTATGCACAGTAAGCCTAATCGGGACTGGACCTACAGTTTAAAGTGGGATCCGAACCACTTGTGCCTCCACCGGGTATCGAACCCGGGACCCCTTGATTACACGGCGACGACGCTACCACTGCGCCATCGGGGAGGCCTGAAAGTTCATTACTGTTTGAATTAAATTAGTGCAATTAAAACTGACATGTCTTATCATATGTTTTCCTTAAATTCCCCGGGCACAAAGGCGACTTTCGTGGCACGCATGTTTACCAGCATTTGAATAAGTATTGCTTAACTTCTGCAGTTTCTTCAAAAATCTACACAGCTTTTGATCATCCAAAGAATTCTACAAATCCACTCCTACATGGTAAAACTTTAAAAAATACCTTTCTGGACTATCGTTGCACAACTGATGAAAACAAGTGCTCATTTTTTACTTCGTATGCCGGCGAATCTGTATAGGAAACAACGGGGACTGGTGTAAACCGTAAGTTCCGATGGAGCCGGACGTCACCAATGTATATGTTTAATTTAATTTAAGTGTGAGTTCCATTTTTACGACTGAGGCTTCGTTTTCGAGATAGGAGCCTCGCAAAAGGTGACAAAGTGAACGTCACACCTAACTGGGACGAATACTATCACAGATAGAGAGGCGGTTCCAAGGGAATCATCAAAGAATCGTATGTGCTCAGTCCGGAAGTCACTATGAAAAGTTCACTGCACGCATGCGCAATGGAGTCCTCAAAGGAATTGGGGATTTCCAGCAAGAACAATGCATGGAAAGGGTATGTAACGCAGCAAGATGGACCGTGACAATGAGAAATGGGTTAAAGACAACACATCCCGACCTCAAACATCAAAACATGAGCACGGAACACAAAACCCGAAAAGTTGAGCACGGTTGCATACCCCAGGTACACGCAATGAATGAACGAATCATGTCATGTGGCATACGAGAGACACATTACTCCACCAGGCTTAGGGAAAGAAAAACACAATATCAGATGATTGCGACAACGTGTATTTTTTACACGCGACAAACGACGTAATACCCCCCCCCCCGCCACACACACACACAACAAACATCAAATGCTACAATGTCTTACGCACAGACAGTGCGTGTCACTTGTACGCCAATTGAAGATGTCACTTTCACCACACAAAGGGGGTGGGGAGCAATACCAAGAGTGTTTGCACGCAATCACTGTGACGTAAAAGAGAAGAGTTTTGGAAGCGCTGCGCAGGCATGTCTGGCTCTCGTAGTCTACGTTTGACCTTCATGACTGCTGTACCCGCGAGAGGAGCTCGAAGGGTTGGTTCTCTCCGGCAGTCGTCCCAGTCGTGTTGCAGGTGCTGGGATATGATCAGCAGTTCGCTCTAGGTTGTCATACGCATGTAAGAGTACTAGTATGTTGTATTGAAAGAAGTTGACGTGGTGGAGTGGGCAAGTCAAGTATCGCAACAATTGGTCTGTGATGTTCGTACGGTGATACGGCCAATTTGTGCATTATGACAGTGTTAAACAAAAACGATACTTTGCAGTGCCAGCTCCCTATTACACAGATGGCTGCGTATACGACCCAGCAGCTAGCAGACATGCATCTCATGTATGGGGAGACACGTGGTAATAGCCGTGAGGAGAACGCTTTTCACATAGACGTTTACCGTCTCACGCCTTCTTTCAGGTAGTGGACAGTCGACTGCGTGAAACAGGGTCAGTGTTACCACCGCTGCAAGAAGTTGGAAGACCCCGAAGTGTACGCACACATCAGTTCGCAGAAGATGTGTTAACGGCTGTCGCAGAACATCCTGGCACCAGTACGCGCGTGCTAGCTCGGGCACGAAACACGTCTCATGTGAATGTTTTGCGAGTGTTGTCAAAGGAAGGAATGCACCCTTTTAAACTGCAGAAAGTACAAGAACTGTTACCTCGTGACTTTCGCCCTCGTATGGAATTTTGCCAATGGTTGTTGCATCAGGTGAACACAAACCCTCACTTCGGGACAAAGGTATTGTGGACAGATGAAGCCATTTTCACCAGGATGGATGTCTTCAATAGTAGAAACAGTCATGTCTAGGACTTTGACAACCCACATGGACTTTTTGTGGCCCATCACCAGCACAGGTTTTCAGTGAATGTGTGGTACATGATCATTTAATTTAACCATACATTCTCCATGTTTGCCTGAATGGTCGCACGTATCATGCATTTCTTAGTGAGGTTCTGCCTGAACTGTTGGAGACTGTACCTTTAGCACTGCGGCAAGAAGTGTGGTACCATCACGATGGGGCACCAACTCATTTCGATCGTAATGTACGACATTTACTGCATGACGTGTTTCGCAATAGGTTCGTTGGTAGGGATGAGCCTGTGACTTGGCCACCGAGGTTGCCAGATCTCAACCCTCTCGATTTTTTCTTCTGGGGAGAAATGAAAACCCTCGTATACGACACACCTGTCACATCAGCTGAAGACCTCGTTGATCGCATCAACGTCGCCGCCGCGACGGTAGCAGATACACCTGGCTTGTTTGCTCGTAATCGACAATCCTTGATTCGTCGCTGTCATCTCCGCGTAGAAGTGAACTGCAGACATTTTGAAAACCGTCTGTGATTATCGCCCTCTGCAAATCCCAGTGAGAACACTCTTGGTATTGCTCCCCACCCCCTTTGTGTGGTGAAAGTGACATCTTCAGTTGGTGTACAGTGACACGCACTGTCTGTGCGTAAGACATTGTAGCATTCGTTGTTTGTTGTGTGTGTGTGTGGCGAGGGGGGGTATTACGTCGTCTGTCGCGTGCAAAAATACACGTTGTCGGAATCATCTGATATTGTGTTTTTCTTTCCCTAAGCCTGGTGTAGTAATGTGTCTCTCGTATGCCACATGACATGATTCGTTCATTCATCGCGTGTACCTGGGGTATGCAACCGTGCTCAACTTTTCGGAGTTTGTGTTCCGTGCTCATTTTTTGATGTTTGAGGTCGGGATGTGTTATCTTTAACGCATTTCTCATTGTCACGGTCCATCTTGCTGGTTAACATACCCTTTCCATGCATTGTTCTTGCTGGAAATCCCCAATTCCTTTGAGGACTCCATTGCGCATGCGTGCAGTGGACTTTTCATAGTGACTTCCGGACTGAGAACATACGATTCATTGATGATTCCCTTCGAACCGCCTCTCTATCTGTGATAGTATTCGTCCCAGTTAGGTGTGACGTTCACTTTGTCACCTTTTGCGTTTCCTATCTCGGAAACGAAGCCTCAGTCGTAAAAATGGAACTCACACTTTTTGCTTGTTTTCGTGTGAGGAATCACCTCCCAAGCGTTGTAAACGACCTTTAGAAACACTCTGTATATTTCCTTTTTATCTTCGAAAGGGGAAATGTGATCAGAACCATGCTGTAGCTTACTTTACACCCCCAGTGATATGAGGGTGGATGTGTGACATAGCTGCTTGTACTAGGACAGATCAAAAAAAATCCTCCCAAAATCACATATCCTGATAACCAAAACCAGGTATCCTGTATGGTAGTCGGACATCCTACCGACTGGACCAACATGTTAAACAAGACCACCGGTTGCAATGGACATTGGAAATCTACAGTAGAGGAAGTTAGGGCATTCAACGTCCTCTTGTGGTGAGCTGAAGTGGTGAGCAGTGTTGCCAACTCCTCACTCGAAAAAATCACCAAGGTTTTTGTTTTTGGGTCTAACCTAACCTAAAGCAAGGAGCTGGCAACCTTGCTTGAGGTATTTTCTCGCAGTGTTGCCAACTCCTCACTCGAAAAAATCACCAAGGTTTTTTTTTGGGTCTAACCTAGCCTAAAAGCAAGGAGCTGTCAATCTTGCTTGAGGCTTGCCTTACAGTGCATAAAGCAAGGTTGCCAACCCACTGGTATTTTTGCCATAGCCTTTTACAAGAAAAAAAAAGAGAAAGGGAAGAGTTAAACAACCGACAGCTTACCCACAGCCTTTTTTGCTCTAACCTAACCTAAAGCAAGGAGCTGGCAACTTTGCTTGTGCAATCAACCCGGTTGACCGCCCTCAAGTGGAGATCAGTGTTGCCAACTCCTCACTCGAAAAAAAATCACCAAGGTTTTTTTGCTCTAACCTAACCTAAAGCAAGGAGCTGACAATTTTGCTTGTGCAATCAACCCGGTTGACCGCCCTCAAGTAAAAATCAGCGTTGCCAACTCCTCACTCGAAAAAAAAATCACCATGGTTTTTTTTGGTCTAACCTAGCCTAAAGCAAGGAGCTGACAACTTTGCTTGAGGCTTGCCTTACAGCGCATAAAGCAATTTTTGCCAACCTGCACACACTAAACAAGGAGAGCCGACAACAAATATGTACTGCCGTAAAAGAAAGAGAGATGGGTGGATGGTAATATAGTATGTGTGTGCGTGTGCGCGTATAATATGTAGCATTATTAACTAGAGTGTGTTGGCAATTTACTTACAACTAAAAAAAAATAGAGATGCCAACTTTGCTGTAAGATGAAAAAAGAGAGAGAGATTTATGGCTGGCAAGAGTAATGAGCGAATGCGCCATATCGTAATTTTCCAACTCCGTATATCGTGACCTTTGTAAACCTCTCTCGGGGGGAATATTGTAACACAAACAAACAAACAAAATAATAATGGTTGTTTTTAGGATGCCTGGCCCCTATAACCTCGCCAGTGTGCGTGGTGCCCAACCAAAAATGTAAAAGTTTTCTAACGGCTGCGGTTATAGATTACCGCACCTCTATAGAGTTTCACGTGTTTTTTTTTCCCCCAAACTTCCATGAAACCCTACAGAGGACCTCCGTAATGCATGCAACGTGTACTAACGACTCTAGTGTTATTTGATATTGTGATATTTTTGGATATAGAGTTTTATTGTGAGATATAGATAAAAATAATTATGTTTATTATAATATTTTCTTGATGAAGATGGAGAATATGTGTGTGTTACAAATAAAGTTGCATGCTTTTTTCTAGTGTGTGTGTATGTGTTTTTGATGTTTCGACAGCATCTGAAACGATAAAAAAAAATTTATTGTTAATTTTCACGTGTAAAAAACAACAACAAATTTTTTTGTGCAAATTTTCTGATTGTCTCGTGCTATAGTGCAAAAAAGATATTGTAGCTGATAGCTAATGAAATTGATATTTGTAACTGATCTGAACTAGTGAAATTCGTATTGTGCCATTGCAACTGATTGTGCTAGTGCAGAAAATTTCTTATTTTGCAAGAAAAGATGTTAAAAACTTGTTAAAACTGCTCTGTGACCCTCTCGTTCTTCACGTCGTAGGCGAAGGACTTCTCTGCAATCAGGATGACACTGCATAGGGTATCCTCGGGCAAGGCATCGTGGAACTCGCAGACGACCTTGATGTTGGTTCGATCGTTGACCACAACCTTCTTTCTCTTAGATGTGTTGATGACGGTCATGGGTCTCCGTGCTTTGAACTCGCTGGGCGTGTAGTACCTGTCCACGTTTCCCTCGGTCACGCGTTTGTAAGCCGAAAATGCTTCGTAAAGTTTGAGGTAATCGTTTTTGGTCACGTCGAGGTTGTAATTCTCGCGCGGGAACACTTCGTTGCGTCCATTTTTGAGATAAACGTTCTTGATCTTGCAGTCGTCGAACTTGCTGGAATCTTTTTCCTGATTCTTGTCCCTCCCGGTCTGAAAGAGCACTACGACGAAATCTGGCATGTCGAACTGTATGTTGTTGAACTGCGTCGTCACGTCGAATTCCATGTGACTTCCCGACGCCATCTTCTGCACGCACTGGTAAGCGTGAAAGTGAATGAACACCTGCGGACTTTTCAAGATCTCCGCTTTGTACTTGAGGGCGTAGTTCGTTTCGTATTCCACCACCGGCATTCTCAATTCCATGCTCCGGATGACGCACTTGGCTGCTTCGGGTAAAGTGTTGGCTATCGGCGTGGTGCCGTCCGGACCCAAAGTAGCGTATCGCATCAGTGCGTCGTTGTCGTTGGCCGCTCTTCGAAACGTAACGCGCAGTCCCCCCTTCCACATGATCTCCTTGTAGTCCGAGAAGAATCCTGGAAGCAGACGCATGGGAAAGAGCACCGTGTGACTTTTCGTCGATATTTTGGTCCCGGCTTCGAATCCTCCCGCCTGATAGTACGCTGCGTCCGTTTTGGATAATTTCAATGTTCCCACTGCCGTCGACGTGATGCCTGGATAATCTATTCTGTCGATGACGGTGTTGTGTTTCCTCACCTCCACCTGGGAGAACAGGTGAGGCACGAAGTTGTCCACGAGTATCAAGTTTGCTGCTGCGGGAAACGCATCTCCGCTTTCCTTCTTCACCACGTCAAATTGAAGGTAGAGGTCCGCTCTGTGAGGATGAACGAATCCGTCGCCTACGTCCACGTCGTATTCGATCTCTCTGTTCGCTTCGTTCAGATTGGCGAACGTGCGACGGTTGGGAGGGAAAGATTGCAATTCGTAACTTTCGATTTGCTCCATTTTACATGTATGGTTATTTATTATATGTTGATCTCCACGATGGCCGTCGTAGTGGCACCTGCGAAATCCACCACGTCTCCTTTCTCGTTCGTCACCACCAACTCTATGTCGTCTATGCGGTTGCGACATACTGGAAAATAGATCGGCGAAGAGGGCGTGTAGATGATCGGTTCCATGAACTCGGAACTTGGTTTGAAAGTGGCTATGATTCCCGTCTGCTTGTGACTTCCTAATAATCCGTCCGAAGATTTCGTGATCATGCCTTCCGCCACGTTGCAGTGTACGTTCAGAGTCTCTATGGCCAAGAATTTAGGAATGTTGGTTGCCACGTGCTTGATGCCAGCTTCGAGTTTGGTGTCGTTCTCGAAACCTAAAAGTTCTCCCATGGTGCCCAGGTCCACGGTCTCCGTCGCGGATAGGATTTCCACTCTGTGCGTGACCGAATTTTGAGAAAGGTATGTGCCTTTGGGTAATTGAGCTTGCAAAGTGGAAAGATTGTATTGTCCTGGCGTGACGACGATGTGTTCGCTTCCCACGCTAATTTTGTTGTTGTGCTGCGTGACGTTAGGTATGAGGTACATGCTGTAGAATGCACGCAGAGCCACGGATTTAGGATAGACGATGTCGTCGTGCAGCGTGAGTTTCAAGATTGAAGATTCGCTCGTGAGATGGAACACGCCCATCCTAGTGATGCTGTTTGAGGTTCCACAATGCTTTCTGGAAATCCTCGATCGTAGGGTTATTTATTTTAGAGAGAAACGCGAGCACGGAGAGGCAGAGATGACCGCAGTTCACGTCTCCGAAATTTTGAATGCGTTCGTCGTTGTAGTATATAGAGGTTTTGTTCGTTTTCAGATAATGAATTAAATTTGTAGGTGGAACACCTCCGAAAGAATCGAAAACGAATGCTTTATCATCATTTTTGTGGTAACATATCCAATGCGTGCCTGGATTTTCTTGACCGTCCAAGTTGACTACGCCGCATTCTCTTCTTTTGACGGTTGAAGGTAACGAGTCGGACATGAAAACTCCTCTGAAGTGTTTGATTTGTAACGGTTCGATCAGAGATTCAATGTCTCGGTTGGTGAGTGCTTCTGTTTCTTTTTTTTAAACTTTTTCATCACGCCCTTCCCCTTCTTCTCCATGGCCAGGTTGTGACGTTTCTGTTCTTCCAACTCGGCATTGTTCTTCTTTGAGTCGATGACGGTTTTCGCGATGGCGGCACTTCCGCCGGCCAAACTTCCAACGGCCCCCAATGCTGCCAGGATGGCCGGGATGCTGAATATGAAACCTCCGATCTTTTGCTGTTTCCGCGAACGCTGCAATCTTTTCAATTGAGGTGTGCTGAGAAGTAATTTCATTCCGTGTCCTTTCGACAAGCAAGAACGTTTCTTCTCGCGTTGTTTCTTGGTGAGTAACCCATCGAGGGCACCTAGATTTTTTAGATTGGAGTATGGTATCTGGTACACGACACCCTTGGGCTTCATGTTGATGCTCTATGTGTTATTTTCACGGTATGTTATTTATATATATATTCTGAGATTTTTTCTTGTGTAGTTTTTTACGGTATGTTATTTATATATTTTCAAGGCCTCGCAGTCGTTACACAAATTCTATAACGTGCTTCGTTTTCTTGCCAAGAAGTTCCTTTGTCCCCTTGTACACGATTCGAGTTTTGTTCTCGATTAAAATAGATAGCTTCTCGTCGCATAACATGTTAGGGTATCGATCTGGTAAAAATAGACTGTATTGTGCGTTGAGCAACAGGCGTACCTTGGGACCATACTGGGTAGAAACGATTGAACCGGAAGTTATCGTGTAAGGTTTGTCGACTTCCAATTCCTGAATTTTTACATACTCGACTGACAAATTTAGCATTTGTTTTAATGCTTGGAGATCACTTATTTTTTCGGTCGTCATATCAAAAAAAATTTCAAAGTGTTAGAGAGAAATTTAATTGTTTTTCACGATGTGTGTTATTTATATATACCGAAGATTATTTTTTTATGATGTGTGTTATTTATATATCAAGTTTTTTTTTTTTTTGGCACGTATATATTATTATTATTTTTTTAACAGAGGAAGAAAGTTCGTGCTTCGGAAAACGCGAGGATGTGCGTAGTGATATCTTCCTTCTCCTGCATAGACTTGTACCAATCATCAGTATACTGTCTTCTTCCCTGCATCGCCTTGTACAGTTCGTCCGACCTATCGTTTAATTTTTCCCCTGCAGCCGAAAGCAGAATGTTGAGATCACCGCACCTCAGGCCGCTGATCTCTTGAAGAAGGTCCTTGAGAACCATTTCACAAGGGATGCGAAATTCCGGCATTGTTTTTGCCATGCTTACAAGTTTATTAACATCTCCGTTAACTACTTTCTTGAATATTTTAGATAGTAGCTCGTGCGGCAAATCAGTTATGCAAGCCATGTTGTTTTTTTTACTGTATGTTATTTATATACCCCACCCCAATTTTTGTTTTGTGTTCATGGCGATGGTGGTGCCTAGTGCGGCGACCCGTTCACCCAGCGATGCGTCTCTGCTCACGAACCTTTCGAAAGCTGCATGCTCTAACTTTCTGTCTGCTTCGTGACGTGCGTCCAGATCCGTCTGCGTGGTGTTGTAGGCGATGTCGTGATCTTTGCATGCGGCGTCCAACGGATTCACACCCTTGTCTCCTCTCTCCAATCTTTTCTCGAGTTTGGTGCCCGGTCCGCAGTACTGGTAGCCAGGTAGATGCATCTCGAAAGGTAACTTGTTGATGATGTCGTTCACGAGTCCCTTTCCTTCGGCCACGATCCAAAATTTCGGAGGCAGCGTGTTGATGATTTTGATCAGGTAACCTATGCCCTTGTCGTCGTTCACGATGAAGTTGGAAAGTTTCGTGCTGATCATGTCCACGATGCCAACCTTCTCGTTGTAGAAATTACGGTTGCCTGCATTCTCTTCGCCGGCTATCACCAACAATCGGTCCACGAGTTTCCTAACGTCGTCCACCCAAACGAATTCTTTGGGTAACGTGTTGTAGCGTTTGACGCCGCTGCCTGTTTTGACCTGGTTCCAAATCGGTTTGATGAGATTCCTGTACTTCTCGCCGCTGCTCGATTTCACCCTATTCTGCGAGGCGTCGTTGTTCTGGTACAAGGCATCCGTCATGATCAGAATTTCCTTGTAACTTTGGTAATCTTCGTCGGTGTAATCTTTCGGCTGTTTTTTGGCGACGAGTTCCCACAGTCCCACCGTACCGGGATACCTGTTCCAACTATCCTTGTCGCCTAAATCGACTTTAATGTCGTTGCCTTCGAAGGTCACCTTCGATTTCCCAATCTTCCACACCACACCGCCGCCTTCGCTGGTTTCCATGCTGGGATACAATCCGAACACTTCATCCTTGTCGAATTTCCCCGTGCTCAGGTAGTCTCGTGCCAAAGGTCCCAACTCGATTTTATCCGAAGACGACGACGTGCTGCCTATGGCTCGACGTCGTGCCGGTGCATCCTTCAGTTCGAACGGTGTCGATGGAATGCTCGAAATGGGCGTGGGTACGGCGTAACTTTTAGCTGCGAGCGGCACGAGTTCATTAATCAAATTTTTATTTTGTTCCGTGACACTTTTAATTTCTTTACCTAGACTGCTGATGGCATCGATCACGGGTTGATCCTGACGTTTCTTCTCTTCGTAGAATCCGCGATTCTCGGATTTCCAACCTTTGAAGCGTTTCGCGAGGTAATCGCGAAGCTTGAGATTTTCGTCCTCGATTTTTCGTTTCGTCATGACGTTATTTATATACGTTGTTTCTCACAACGTTGCAACGTTTAGAAAGTCGTTGATTTTGTTTCTGTATTTTCCGTCGTTGGGTTTCCTCGTCATGTCGATCGTCACAAATCCGAAATCGTCACCGTTCCAGCAAGTAGAGCAGCAGCGTTCCGAAAATTGATTATAGTTCATGTCTCCGCCTACGTAGTCATCGTACGCGTGCTTGAGGTTGGTGTGATCTTGACGAAACAAACATATGAAATTAGCGTTGTCGCGTACTAACTGTTTTGGAATTTTGGAAAACGTTTGAGCTAGGTAGAAGCAATCCATTCCTTTGTGACGACCTTGCGTGAAAAAGTTGCGAATTTCATTTTGATTTTCCAGGATGGCGTCGTCGAACACAACGACTGAATTTTCACGACAATCGTCGAGTGGTTTTATTTCCGAGGCAAACGTTGCAATGTCCAGACCATCGTACAGTTTCATCAGTTGCTGGTATTTGGATTGCTCCAAACTTTTCGAGAACACGTACAGGTGCCTGTTCTTCCAATCTAACCAATTCGGTGCGAGGAGAAAATTGTCCACGAGCAGTGTTGTTTTCCCACACCCCGAAGGACCTACGATCAGACAGCGGATGCTGTCGGGGAGCAACTCACCGTTATTTTTCTTCGTTTGACTTTCCGGATCCGGTAGACGCTTCACCACGTTCCACGTACTCACAAGATCACTTCGTCCGCGTCGATCCAACTCTTTTCCGGAAGTCCCAGCCATTTGACAAACAGTTTGTCACCTTTCCTACGCAATACTTTCTCGATGAGGTACGTGTCGGGGTGTTTCGTTTTAGAGAGTTCCTCTTCGTAAAATCTTCCTTTCAAAATCTCGCCGCTACTATCTTTTATTATATACGTGTGTTGGTTTCCAGGTAGAACTCGAACCACCGTAAAAAGTTCCGTGCTCCAATTTTTTGTGAATCCCTTCTCGAAGGTGCGTTTGAATTTGTTGATCCTCACCTGGTCTCCAATTTTGTATTTAGTTTTTTTTGTCGTGGGAGTGTACTTTGGACAGTAAACGGTAGAAATTAAACGCTGCTCGTCAGATTTGGTAACGTCAACTGGCTTCATGCCTATCGTTCTGTGTACTGTATCATTATAGGTGTCGACGAGTTCCGGCAGGATGTCGACCCATTTGTAATTTCCCCGAAGCGTGAATCGTTTCCACATGTGTGTTTTCAAGGTTCGATTGAATCTTTCCACGATGCTGGCTTTGATGTGACTGAAGCTCGAATAATGTCGAATCTTGTGTTTTTGAATAAACTTTTGGAATACGGCGTTGTAAAATTCTTTACCGTTGTCCGTTTGCAGAAACCGTGGTCGTCTGCCGCCGCTTTCGCGAAAAATTAATTTGAATGCTTCCGTGACGCACGTTCCCGTTTTCGCCTTCAAAGGTAGAGCCCATGCGAATTTCGAAAACGTGTCTATGACGGTGAGGAGGTACTTGTTGCCCTTGTTCAATTTATGTACGTTTTTCAAATTGCCGCTACTCATCTCCACGAGGTCACTTTGCCAGAGGTCGTCGATGCCCTTGGTTACCACAGCCAAACGTTCGTAGTTGCGGCGTGCAGGTTTATGCAATTCTTCGACGATGGCTTGCCTAGACATTTTTTTTGTTTAGAGATTACGTTTCAAGAGAAGCACAAGCGTGATGGGATTCAAAGAGGGTGGCACTTCGCTCGTGTTTTGAATGATCAGCTTATCGTCGGCACTCACGTCGAAAACGGTGAGATCTTCGTCTTCGTGTATTTCATATATGTTGCGCGTCTCGTTCCAACGTGCCAGAGGAATGTTTCCCGCTTTCTGGACACCACGATTCGATATCAAGGTCATGGTGGGAACGCTAGCTTTTCTGCCGTGAGACCAGTACGAAAATTCGTTTATCTGAATCGTGCCATCGAGGAGAAACTTGTAGTACGGATGATAAGGATGCAACATGTACAGTTTGTTACCTTCGACGAACGTGGAGATTCTCTGTTGATTGGGAACGCTGTTGATTTCGATGGCTTGCAGAGAATGCAGTTTAGCGAATTTAGTATCGATGCTAACGAGGTTGCTGTGAACTTGTCCGAGTTTATTTTCGATGGGCAGCAAATGCTCGACTATGGTATCCGTTACGGCAGAAAACGATGGTTTGATTTTCACTTCCACGTTCAACTGCTTGTAGTTTTCGTTGAGTTCTTGCAACTTGGCACCGAAAGAGGCCAGCGTCGATTCCTGCGTGGATTCCAGCACTCCGACTTGATCTCTGATGTTGACGACAATGTTCTGAAGGTTCTCGACTTGATTCAATTTCGAACTCTTCTCGGTAAGATCGTTCACGATGCTTCGCATCTCTGTAAACTGCGTGTGAAGGTCGGCGACGCTCTGCGAAGTGGGCAGCGTCGACACCAGCGAACTAATTTCGTCCCGAATCTGTTCCACGTTCGCCGTTTCCGTTTCCAGTCGTTTCAGCATTCGAGATATGTTCCTTTTCAAAGCGTGCAATTCTTTGGAGGTGGGGAGATTGGCCACTTTACTCTCGAGATCGCTCAATGAGCTTTTGATGTCGCTCGATTCGGATAGTGCCGTCACCGCCGTTTTCAATTTTTCCAAATCTTCGCTCGAAGGCACGCTCGTCCGTAACGATTCCAAGTCACCCTGTATGTTGTCCAGTACGTGATGAAAATGAGCGAGATTCGTTTCGACGTTCAAATTTTCTAAATATTCGATCTTCTGCTGAACCGTGCTCAACGTATCTTGAATGCTCGTCAACGCGCTCGCTTCAGCGTGAATATTTTTAATTTCTTCGTTGATCAATTCCAAGGACGCCTGAAGCGTAGCGATGGTGGTTTGAATGTGTTCGAAATCTCGATAGGCCTCCAATTGAATTTTTATGTTCGCGACGCTTTTACCGATGACCTGCAGTTCGTCCGACGATGGTAGGTTCGTTATGGTATCTTCCAAAGTCTGCAACTTGGATTTAATTTCTTCCAACGTGCTGGTGAATTCTTCTTGTAATTTGGAAACGACGACATGCAAGCGTTCTGCGTCTATATCGTTCACCACGGTTTGAAGTTCGGAGAAATTCTTTTCTATTGCGGAAGTTCGTTCTTCGATTTCGAGTTTCAATTTTTCCAAATCTTCATTTTTCGATTGAAATTGCTGTAATTTGGCCAAATCATTTTGAAGCGAATCCACGCTCAACTGTATATTTTGAACGTTGTCGTAAGAAGGTACGTCGACATAATTTTTTATGAGCGTTTTCAGTTCGGAATCGATTTTCAGAATGGGGTCGAGACATTGCGTTTGGAGCGTAGCGATTTCCGACTCTAAACTTTTGTTTAAGGTTTCCTGCAAAGCGATCAAATCGGCCCTCAACTTCTTAACTCGAATGTCCAACATGAGAATCTCTTCTGCATGGTCTACACGCTTGGTGTTGCCGAAAATGTCGTTAGGCATTTTTGGTTAACGGTTATTTATAATAGGATAGACGATTCGTAATTCTACGAAGAGAGGAATAAGTTTGTCGTAATCTCCGAGGAGTTCCACGTACAGGTAATCTCCTGCAGATACATCGTACGTAATGTTAGAAAGCATCTTGTCGTGCTTGATTCGAAAAATGTTCTTGCCGGTAGAAATTTTGATTTCGCCTGCGTTTTCCGGATTCACGGTGATTTGAAGTTTCCCGTCGATCGGAATTTCGTAGAAATGTAAATTGTTATTAAAAACATAAAACATCTTGCCCACATCGTCATTCAGTTTCGTCCAAATGCTGTTGAGGTGAATGATCAACAGACCGTTGAGTTTAGGTAACACGGAAGGTAAGACTTCATGATCTGTTATGGTTTCCATAATGATCTGTTTTTTGAAACCGAACAAATTCATAGGCATGCTGGTTATTTAAGAATACGGCCAAAGTTTCTTGTAATGACAGTCAATGTTTTTTTTTTGTAATAACTAACAACATGATTTTTTTTTTGTTTTGTTTTGTTTTTATGAATCTTCTGTTGAAGATGGGCATATGTTGCAGGTTTTGCTTTCTGCTAAGCGATAGTGCCCCCACGGCAATGTGTGAATACCACACTCGAGGACGCACCTCTTGTCGTCGTTGGGATCCAGCGCAATTTTTCTAACTTTGTTTGTGGTCAACACATGGTCGACGCTCTGGATGCGCTGTTCTACTCTTAGAACCGACGATCTGGTCTTGAGGCAATCGACAAAGTCCTCGAATGCGAGATGCTCCCGAACCACCTGTCTGCCGACACCCTTGGCCTTCTTGGTAACGCTGCCCTCGGCTTTGATGGCATAGGCCTTGGCGCGAAGACCTGCAAACTCGAGAATTACATCACCGTCCTTCTCGTCTTTGAGTTTGCCAGGTACTTTTTTGTTTCGGGGCAGGATGCCGTACTGATTCGGCTGGGGATAGCCCGAGGTGTCGAAGAGGTTAACCAAAGCTGGTGCCGTGACTATATCCCTGTATGCATCGGCTGAGTGGACGTGGTACACCAAGCTGTCCGTGTCCGTGTAGAGAAGTGAGATGTTGTGGCTATAATGTGGACGTAATATGTCGTAGTACGTCTCGAACATGTGCAGCTTGCTCAGGTCTAATACTGAGGCACCAACATAAATTGGCTTGTCGAGCCTCACCTCACTCTTCCTCATATGCACCAGAGCAAGCTGCTCGTTATAAATGGTCCTCGATTTAAATAATGGGTTTGCTACGAGCCTGCGACATTGTGCTTTGCTCGTTACCAATTTTATGTCCATGCGATTCCGTACATTCTCCATAGTTTTGCCAAACACCGCATTATTCATTAACTTGAAGAAATCCTTATCAAGCTCGGACGTGGCTGCGGTGCGGTGTTTCGTGTTGACTTCAATATATGGACGCAACCATGGAGAATGCTCGAACTTGAGGATGCGGTGAACTGCGTGGACCGCGATCCCTCGCTGCATCAACCACCGGAGATTCTGGTAGTGTAGGACATAACGCTCTTTGGGCTCGAAATCCATGACGAGCTTCTTCTGGTTGGAATCGGGTGGACACTTGAACTCGGGTGCAGGGGGAAGATCGCTGAACAAATCCTGCAGCTTCTCGGAGAACTCAAGGTCCACCTCGGCGAAGAACCCATGTTTCGAATCGTCGAAGCTTTCGACGTCGAAGTTGGAAGGGTCAGCCCACTCAAAGCCTCTAAAGGGGAGTGGCTGCATCATGGAGTGTCCGTAGAGGTTATTGACGTCCGTGTACATGATGTAGCTGGACGGTTGTGAGGGGTCGTAACCGGTGGCCATGTGGTGATTGTTGGCGCGCGAGTGTCGCTGCGACACTTGGACCATTCCACCCCGCACGGCACGTTCCACAAACAGCATCATGTTCACGTCCGAAAGAAGCTCCAGCTCGATCTTCGTCACCAGAAACATGGCTGACCACGCCAGTCCAGGAAGACTGTAGAAGTAGGCAGGATCCAGCTGGTAGATCTTCATGGCGGTCGCACGGAACGTCTGGAACACGTCGGCGAGGAGCGTCACATCAAGTCTGAGGTAGGCGTCGTGGTAGTCCCCGAGAGTTCGACAGCCCAGCTCGCGCCACATGGACTGGGCGTGGTGATATTCCTCGTCGGTGATGTTCGAGCCTCGCAGCTTGCTGTAGAAGTTTGCTCGAGGAGGTAGCGACGTCTCTGCGAACTTGGAAGGGTCTGTGATGTATTCGTAGGGATAGACCCCCTTACGCTTGAAGAGACCTGCGTCCAAGTTCGGAAAGTTTCCGGAGGTAATGAGCATTTGCTCGTCGCTAAGCTTCCCTGCGAGAGCATCGAGGCTGGCCGGGAGGAACCTCAGGGAGTCGAGGAAGCGAAGCTCGACGGTAGAGTGTGATCCTGAGATTCGCACCCACTTGCTCAAGCTAATGTAACGCTCCTCGTTCTGCGCCAGGACGTTGATTCGCATGTCGTCGTACCCAAAGTGAGGCGCCAGATGGTGGAAGTCGTATCCCGAGCCATTATGAAAAAACACAGGGATAAATCGCGGGTCCCGGGCCATGAGGTTGCATCCGTTGCACCAAGGACCAACATACCTACCGTTAAAGTGATCGTGGTGTTGGACTTTACGGTTGTTGGCGGTGTACTCCTTGACGCAGACAGGGCAAGCGATGGACTCGTCGTGTCTACGCTGATCGTCGGGGGACAGTGGGAGCATAGACTTGGGGGCCAACAGTACCTTCCCTATCTCGTTGGCCTCGACAACCATCCTCTCGAGGAAGTGTTTGGCTGCGTCGGGACCACGGTACACGTAGGGCTCGGGAGCAATGTGCTGGTCACGTCGCACCACAACGTATGCATAACTCGAAGCCTCGTGGAGTTGGTAAGGGGTGGTGGAAGAAACTTCAGGGTCGGGATCGCAAGTGGACAGGGGTTTGAGGAAGGCCTCGAAATCCGCGATGATGATAGCGGGATGCTCCACCATGGCACCGTGCATGTGAAAACGCTCCACGGCACCAGGTTCGGGCAAGACTGCCACACCTGGCTCGTTGTCATTGCAGTAGAACTTGTGGCGAGCGAGCTTCTCGGCAGCGATGTTGGGGCCTCTGATGTGCTGATAATCCTGCTGTTTTTGATTGTCAAAAGTGAACAGACACCTTCGACAAACTTCTATGCTACTATGATGCTTGCTTTTTTGGCTCGACACCAACCGGGAGAGGGAACGGATAAGGGTGTAGTGATGGTGAGTTTCATCCTTGATGAGCAGAAGGTGAATTTCCTGCGCACCATCGTCGTCTACGTCGCTCACCCGGATAGGGTACACCACATTTTTGTCAGTGAGGCCATAAACGTTGATAGCCAACCGCGCACGAGCCTCGAACTTTTGAATGTCCGGGACCTCTACGGGATAGTCGATCCCAACCATAGCATCTTCCAGTTCCGACTCGTAGGGTAGGTAGTGGCCAACACGTTTTGGATTATTTTTTGGCTCAACTGGGTGCAACGCTGCCAGAACACACCATACAAAGCACTTGGCGTCACTGTTCTGAATGTTCAGGACGGCCCTTTTTGCCGCAATGGTAGGTGGTAAGGGGACGTAGCTGGAGGCGGAGAGAGGTATGAACTTGCAAAGTTTGACGCACAGTTCGTGAGGCTCGCCACACAGCGAACCCCCCGAGCCTTTAGCTTGATGTTCCTCCTGTTTCGCCACCAGCTCATCGGTAAACTGGTTGTAGATGACCTCGAGGTTGTCGATATTCGCCAGATGCAGCGTCTTCGCCTTGGTGTTGTGGCAGAAGCTGTAAATTTCATCAGACGGCTTCTTGTACTGGCAACGTAGCGATGCATAGAATTTGGTGGAGTACGTAGCCAGTGCATCGCCGAGGATGGAAATGATTTTGGCTTGCACGTTCTCCAAAAAGCTACGCACGTCGCATGAGCCCTCCGAAGTGATGACAAAGTCCTCTAACAACCGCTCGAAAGCAGTCTGGTTCGCTTTCGCCACAGGCTTGACGCGTTTGGCAGGTGGTGCATTGATGGAGGCTGCTTCTGCCATCCTCTTGGTCGAGCTGGTCGACGGTTGGGGGACAGGTGCTTCGACGACAACTTTGCATGATGTTATATGCCTCTTCAAATTATTAATGGTAATAGGTATACCGCACCTGGGACATGGTTTTTTAGCGGTTACACGCTTACCAGGTGTGCAGGTACGACAATGTCTTGCAAAATGTGCGCTTGATATGGTTATCTTGCACACAGGGCAACTTTTCTCAGATTGCATTTTTTTTGGGGGGTATGTTTATTTATATGTGATCTGTTGGTGGTAGAGTGTTTACAAAAAAATATCTTACGAGAAAAATTTTGCAGGCTAATTCTAATTAGTGTTAGTTTGAGGGGTTTATTTATATATGGGTGGCGTTGTTTTCCTCAAATATGTATTTTAATAAACCCTGTAAAAAAAATTTAAAAAAAAATATATAAGAAGTTTGAGAAAGAAAACACGTGAAACTCTATAGAGGTGCGGTAATCTATAACCGCAGCCGTTAGAAAACTTTTACATTTTTGGTTGGGCACCACGCACCCTGGCGAGGTTATAGGGGCCAGGCATTCTAAAAACAACCATTATTATTTTGTTTGTTTGTTTGTGTTACAATATTCCCCCCGAGAGAGGTTTACAAAGGTCACGATATACGGAGTTGGAAAATTACGATATGGCGCATTCGCTCATTACTCTTGCCAGCCATAAATCTCTCTCTCTTTTTTCATCTTACAGCAAAGTTGGCATCTCTATTTTTTTTTAGTTGTAAGTAAATTGCCAACACACTCTAGTTAATAATGCTACATATTATACGCGCACACGCACACACATACTATATTACCATCCACCCATCTCTCTTTCTTTTACGGCAGTACATATTTGTTGTCGGCTCTCCTTGTTTAGTGTGTGCAGGTTGGCAAAAATTGCTTTATGCGCTGTAAGGCAAGCCTCAAGCAAAATTGTCAGCTCCTTGCTTTAGGCTAGGTTAGACCAAAAAAACCATGGTGATTTTTTTTTCGAGTGAGGAGTTGGCAACGCTGATTTTTACTTGAGGGCGGTCAACCGGGTTGATTGCACAAGCAAAATTGTCAGCTCCTTGCTTTAGGTTAGGTTAGAGCAAAAAAAACCTTGGTGATTTTTTTTTCGAGTGAGGAGTTGGCAACACTGATCTCCACTTGAGGGCGGTCAACCGGGTTGATTGCACAAGCAAAGTTGCCAGCTCCTTGCTTTAGGTTAGGTTAGAGCAAAAAAGGCTGTGGGTAAGCTGTCGGTTGTTTAACTCTTCCCTTTCTCAAGCAAGCCTCAAGCAAGATTGACAGCTCCTTGCTTTTAGGCTAGGTTAGACCCAAAAAAAAAACCTTGGTGATTTTTTCGAGTGAGGAGTTGGCAACACTGCGAGAAAATACCTCAAGCAAGGTTGCCAGCTCCTTGCTTTAGGTTAGGTTAGACCCAAAAACAAAAACCTTGGTGATTTTTTCGAGTGAGGAGTTGGCAACACTGCTCACCACTTCAGCTCACCACAAGAGGACGTTGAATGCCCTAACTTCCTCTACTATCTACACTTAATGCTTGCACTTAGCTAAAAAATTGAACTTCATTTTTGAGGCACTGCCTTATGAATGTTGCAAAGACAGATTGCAAATTCATTATATTATTTTTGTATTATGTTTCGTAAAGGAATATTCACCATAGCTACAAAATATATATGGTATATTCCATTTATTCACACTGACATTATAGATAACAAAAGAATACCTTAAAGTATTATTAACCCTAGAATACTAGCACATTCCCATATTACAGTGTAACCTAGAATACTAGGACGTTCCCATATTACAGTGTAACTAGCACTACATAAATTTTTCTTACATGAAGCAATCTATTTTCAAAACAACCTCTACATCATGAAAACAGAGTGATGATTCCTTTTGAAAATCAACTTGTGTTTATTCCTTATATTGGGGGTTTTATTGTTCATTTTTAAAAGTATAAACATGGTTTTATTAAACATATAATATTTTAAAAGAATGTCTTGATTGTCAAGTCAATATGTACTGTAAGAATGAAGGTCAAAATTTCAAACAATGAAAATTAAACAAAATTAATATTCATAACACTGTAAATAAGGAACTAATGCAATATTGTAATCCTGCAAGAAAATAGTGCATGCTTCTAAACTTTTTTTCAAAATCTAACTATCCAAGTCGAATTTACGAATGTCAAAATTAAGTGATAGATTTTTCTAGTTTTACTAGAGCTACGCAAATTTGACATACATTGCCAACATAACGCACAAAATCAAGACGATCAGCGCTTGTCTTCTCCTTACGTCTAACAGACGGGTCGAGGCACTGCTAGGTGGAGGGACGTGTAGGTGAGAGGTAGGGACAGCACATGTAAATTTCACGTACACTAGTGTTCTAGGGTTAAACCATTCGGTATATGGAAAAAAAATATATAAATCAGCCCTATAATTGTGTTCAAAGATAAAATGCAGGTCACCCTTTGTCACACAGGCAGAGTGGTGAGATTGTTTGGAACGGAAAGAGCCAACATGTGGTCGGAAGTTATTAAATGTTAGGAAGGTGTGTGGTTTTGGTTATTTTTGCATGAACTTGTGCTTGTTGATATTTCATGATGGGTTTTGGAGCAGCAGTAGTCAAGTAGTTGCGAAGCACATGGCAAAGTGTTATCAGTTCACAGTTTAATCGGTTTCCAAGCCAGGTCCAAGACATGGAGACATCATAAAGAAACTAGTAGAGGGAATAGAGGGAATAGAGAACACATGACGAAGGCAAGAATGTTGAAAATGCTATGAATTTCTCAAATTACAAGTTGTGGATAATACAGTATGTACTCTACAATAGTTCTAGCCTGTGTGCAAATGTTTGTTACGTGGGATGTTCACTGTGTGAGCAACATCTGTATTTTTAACATGCATCGTAATATTCAATGAATGGTAGAGAGAAAGGGAAAAAATATGAATACTTCTTTAATGATATGAAGTTTCTCAATATATTTAAATTTGGATTTTCTTCCACCATTACACTATTACAACAGTGCACAAGTACACAAAAATGATTAACGCGGGGGGATTTAATGTTACAGCAGTTACAGTAAATTGCTGTATAAAGTAGTTGAACTACAATTAGAAAACAATCTAATAATATATCATCATTGATATATGCATGAGAAATAATTAAGGCACATATTTGTTTTCCAAAATGTCTGCGAAACTTGCATGCATTTTAGAAATTTCTCTGACACATGTGAGCACAAGTGGTAAACTAGGTGACACAATGTTTTAAAAAAAACATACCACACAAGCAATTTAGGAGTACCAAAATTCTTCTTGCACATGTAGCAATTAGACATATTGATGTGGAACAATAACATATTTATTTGGAAGAATCAAATATCATGAATTTTTTAAGTTCATACCCACACATATACTACATATTAAAACTTTTTTGTTCACATAAAAATTAGTTCTTCTATATTAGATTTCTGGAGACATTCAAAGGATGAAGTACAAGAGTCGTTACGTAAATATTGATTTAATGTTCCATATCCTCTAGAATCGAAACATGTCTGGTTACTTATTCAGCTGGCAATCCATCAAAATAGGAATAAAAAAATCCTCGACTGTTTGAAACAGATAGTGCTCTCCAGTGGATTCACGGAAGGTGTTATTTGCTAAGAAAGAAAGAAAAATATAATAAATATACAGAGTTAGCTGGTTGGTTTATTCATCAGATCAATCAGAATTATAAAATTCTATGACCATCAAACATGTTTAGAAACATTCTGAACTTACAGGTAAGGAAATATTTGCTGCAAAATGTATTGTCAAAATAACATTCTGTAAAGTATAGACAGTGGTTCGAATCCCAGTTAGGTCTAGTCCCAGTTAACCCACGTGGAATTTGCAACTTTTTTTGTATTTATTTAACCAAAACTGTTTTCAAATTATCCTTTTTCTTTTGTATGTACAGTGTATGTACGAGTTTTGCTCGGCAAATTAACCATGACTATTCCATTGATTAATTTTCTCTTGCACCCCAATTTTTTTAAAGATGGTTTTCACCTGGTGGTTGCAATGTTTGTCAGCATCTTGTTTGGCATGGTGTTTCAATTTTGTTCCTTGAAGGCCTCTCAAGCTACCCAATCTCCCTGTGCGGCGGAGTTATGAGACTCACCTTAATGTATACTACACTGGATTCTCAGGACGAAACGATTTGAACAAAAAATTAGCTTCTTACTATTTTACAAATTTAATAAAACATTTTACCTTTAAACAATCACTGCAAATTAATAACAATATTTACCAACACAATCACTTTTGAATTAAGTTGCTGCTTTTTTTTTTAAACAGCGTTTTTCACAAAATAGACGTCATCTTCCGCAACTCAACTTATTTTTTTCTCTTTTTGCGCTGTTGTCCTCGCAACCGAATCAATAAGAGATTGGACAGTTCTACACATCTTCACAAACCGGAAATGACTTCCGCTTCCGATATTGCGTGTAACAAATGTACAACAGAAATTACAAATTTAAGCCAATATCAAAATATCAAACACCAGTATTGAAACTAACAAATAAATCAAATATGAAATTAACAGAAAACAAATAAAATATTTCATATGATCAAAATAAACAAAGCGTATCAAGTTCTCCTCCCATACAAACAAAGAAAATTGACGCAATCTACATGAAGGAAATTTTCTTTATAGAATAAACTTGATTCTTCTACGAGCTTACTTCAGAACTCTTCACTCTAAAACCTGCATGCAAACTCGCTCTAAGAAAATTCATATGATCCTACATTTTTTAATCATAAAAACAAATCTTCAAACTATCTGTTCTCTTGCTTTGTGTACAACTTCTTTTCTTTCATTTGTCATCCTTTCCACATCTTCTAAGAGCTTCTTAACTTTAACAGCTTGTTCTTCATACAACTATACATTTCCTAAACATTTGCATTTCCAAACGTTTAACTTCTGAAATTGTTCTGGGCTTAAACTTAATTATTGACATTGAAGTCTCACATAAAATTATACATTTGTTCCCTATTGGCCCTTTATCATTGTCAACTATGGCTGTCCTTTCCCTTCGACTTCGCCATTCATTCTCAGATTGGCCTCCTGGAACTATATTATCAACATTGTGAACTTCTTATTCTTCTGGGAATTATACCTAACGTCAGCCCTCTTTCGGTTTGATAATAATCATTACAGGAAATGAAATTCAAGTTGTATCCAAATCATGTACACAAGGCAAGCATTACCTGAATAATTATATGGCTTTGTAAACTCTTCTTTATCCATTTTCTTCAAAGAATGTGCAGGACTCTCAACGATTACTTTCTATGATGGAATATATTTTTCAACCTTCACAATGCAAACAAAAGATAGATTTTCATATACATTTGATAACACGTACTTCACATCTTCACGTGCAAGCTTATTTGATAAAGTGTTTTACAAGCGGTTTCTTTTTGTTTTCTGAACTGTCTTCTTCTTCCGCAGTGGGTCAGTCGGTAACGCGTCTGACTACCATGCTCAAGGTCCCGGGTTCGATCCCCGGCCGGTTCAAATCCGGGAACTTTTCTAACGGTGGAAGCGGCCCCGGCGCCCACCCAGCGTCGAATAACATGGGTACCTGGGGGAAACCCTGGGGGGTAAAGGCGGTCAGGGGCGTGATGCTGATCACATCACCCCCACTCACGACCGGATCAAGAAAGTGTGGGGCGTTACCCCCACACCCCCTATACGTCTTCATGGTGTAGTGCTATGCACAGGGGAACACTTTACCTTTTACCTTTACATTCTTCTTCCTTCTTTTTCTCCATAGATCAAACATTTCTTTCTTCTCTTGCCACTTCAATAATTCTCCTTCCAACTTTTTCCTCTTGGACAACGGAACAGGATAAGGATTGGAGTAAACAGGTTCTTCACTGGTTAGATTGATTTCACAGATAGAATTCCTAGATAATCCTGGTTTGTCGGCGAATATTCTTCTATATTTCAACAATAAATTAAATAGCTGCTCCTTTTCCTCAACTCTCAAAACATCTGAAGCAAAGGCTTTATCTCTTATGTTTGATTCTGTTGCAGTCCACTCATCAGCGTTAGCTTCTTCCTCCGCTTTCGTACACTGTATTAAGGCTGTCTTCTCCCGCGACTCGCCCTTCTCTGAATCTCCAGCGTTAGGAAGTAAATGTTGCTCTGCTGTGTGTCCGCCATTGATCAGATACAATTTTTCTGCGCCTGCATCCAGAGTGGCTTTGTATCTTCGAAGGAAAGGATAACCAAATATTAAGTCAGCTTCTAAGCACTTGACCACATATACCAAATCTTCAAATATAAAACCGCCAATTTCAAAATTTATTCGCCTACAACCAGCTATCCGTGATCTTTCTTTTCCAGCAAAATCTTTTAATATTACGCCTGGACACTTCTGCAATTTAAGACCTGGTAATCGCTCTCGTACTTGAAGCCAAATATTATAATTCATAAGGGTACATTCGCTACCCGTGTCCAGAGTGCATTTTATTTGGAATCCTAATACCTCGACTGAAATTTCAGGTTTCTTCACATTATCCCTATCTTCTTCCATTATCGTCTTTCTAATTTTTAAATAATTTAGAAGAGTGGCTTCGATATTCAAGTACAATACTTCTAACGGATCTTCTGTTAGGAATGGGTCTTCACTTTCGTCGCTTTCTTGTACTTGCATGCCCTTCATTGCAAGCGTAAGAGTACCGCTTACAACGGGCGCTGGGCTAAACCCAGAACTTCATTGCAGTTAATTTCCCATGGCGACGCTGTAACTCTAAGATTACTGGAAGGTAGCTCTTCCGTCTGTATTGCACACTCTTTTCGTTCTGGAGCTCTTTGATCTCTTCTCCAACTATTTGTGTACGGCGTAGTCCTTCTAAAATTTCTGTTACTTGTCCAGTTTCTATTCTTCCACCTTCCACCCGGGAATCGCTGTCCTTCTCTGGTGATTGGTTCCTTCCCATTTCCGCTCTCTGCGCTGCGGTATCCTCCAGGATTATTAGTAGAAGTTGTCATCTGTACTCTGCCAACTCGAGGTTGGTTAGGTCTCCTTTCTTCTGCTTTATTACCGTCGCCTCTCCACAAATCTATCTGTTCTGAGGCTTCGTACTTCCCCAAGAAGTTGGTCAACTGGTCAATGTTTCGAGGATCTCTTGTTAATACTAGCTGCCGTATTCTATATGGGAGCTGATGAATAATTAAACTTAACACTTCTGTTTGGTCCACACGTTCGACCAAGTTACAGTATGACCCGTAGACGTCCCAACAATAATCCTCCATAGAAAGACCTTAGGATTTGGAATATCTTCTGTTTCTTAAAATCTGGATCTCTCTCTGCTTCGCTTCTGCAGAGGCATACTGTTTTTTTACACGCGGCACAAAACTGTTCAAAAGACTTCCACCTTCTCTCGTTGGCAATAAACCAGGCTTTAGCTTTCCCTTTCATTACAGAAGGAAGCACCTTTAATCTATAGTACATAAGCATTTTCATTATGTCCATGGACGTTTTCAGTTCTTCCAAATATTGCTCCGCTGATATGGAATTTATTTCTCAGGTAAATGTGCTCAGAGAGTTAATATCCGACATTCTAAAAAAATGTCCAGTTTGAGAGGGACTATGATAGACATCAGGAGATTTATCAATATCTTCTCTGGGTATCCCTTTTGTACTTTGGATACGTCTTCTCCTCTTACGGTTCCTTTTAGTCAACAATTCAGCAGAAGATACAGATTCTGTTGAAGATATACCGGAAATCAAAGGGTCATTATCATCTCTCACCCATCGAATATTTTCCACAGATCTGTCAGTATTTCCAGCAGTCATTCCTGGATTTCCTTGCACGGATTCTAAATGTAATCTCTCCAACTTCCCTAAAAGGAATTCCTCCATAAAATAGAACTTCTGGTTAATTTCTTTACTCATCTTCTCACTGTCCTGCATACACAAATTCATTGAAGTACTTTGCTGATCCACGACGGATTCTATCCTTGCCCTTACGGTGTCCAATTCATTCATTACTTTTCGTCTGTCTACTTCCCAGACTTCTTCTATCTTATTTAGAGCATCTCTCCCTTCATCAATTTGTTTTAACAAATCACATCGCACAGCTTCCAATTCTTCTTTGTTTTCTTGTCTTCTGTCTTCTATTACTTTCATCATTTCATTTTTATCATCTTTCCGCTCATCCTCAATCTTCTTCATCAATTCTTCTCGGTCTGCTTTCATTCTCGTCATCATTTCCTCCTTATCATTCCTAAATACCACCTCTAAGTTCCTGAAAGCTACTTTAGTTTCGCTTTTATCCTCTTTCCTTCCTTCTTCTATCATCTTCTTCAATTCATTCTTATCTTCTAGCCTTCCTTCTTCCATTTTCTCAAACCTCTTTATCATTTCATTCTGATCTTCTTTCCTTCCTTCTTCAATGATTTTCCTCAATTCATCCTTATCTTCTTTCCTTCCTTCATCAATGATCTTCCTCAATTCATTCTTATCTTCTAGTCTTCTTTCTTCCATTTTCTCAAACCTCTTTATCATTTCATTCTGATCTTCTTTCCTTCCTACTTCAATTCTCTTTAACCAGCCACAAAGTACCTCCATATTTAAAGTAGCACTATGTGATTTGCAATTTTTACAAACTAAGTCACCATCAGGAAGAAATTCTCTGGATATTGGCAAATTTGCACACCCTAAATGGAAATACGCCTCGCATTTCCTGCACTGAAATATTTCGTCCAAGGGCTTATCTTTATCATCACAACAACTCAATTTATCCATTTTCTTCTTGCTCTGGCTTCTCAAAATTCATACCTTGATATCTCTGCAAACTCGATCACATGACTTACATCTATGTGTTATCAGACTTTGTAACGCTCGACAATTTCCTCATGACTTCACACGGCACAAAACACACGTTTTTTTCACACGATATTACAGTTACAATTTATCCTTTTACATCATCGGGGCCTTCACGTTGGTCGCCAAATTTACCTGTGACGTTCCTTTCTGGTGTTCTAATTTACGTGTGACGTTCCTTTCTGGTGTTCGCCACTGGATCACGGATTACTACGTCACGGTAGCTACCCAATCTTCCTGTGCGGCGGAGTTATGAGACTCACCTTAATGTATACTACACTGGATTCTCAGGACGAAACGATTTGAACAAAAAATTAGCTTCTTACTATTTTACAAATTTAATAAAACATTTTACCTTTAAACAATCACTGCAAATTAATAACAATATTTACCAACACAATCACTTTTGAATTAAGTTGCTGCTTTTTTTTTAAACAGCGTTTTTCACAAAATAGACGTCATCTTCCGCAACTCAACTTATTTTTTTCTCTTTTTGCACTGTTGTCCTCGCAACCGAATCAATAAAAGATTGGACAGTTATACTCATCTTCACAAACCGGAAATGACTTCCGCTTACGATATTGCGTGTAACAAATGTACAACAAAAATTACAAATTTAAGCCAATATCAAAATATCAAACAACAGTATTGAAACTAACAAATAAATCAAATATGAAATTAACAGAAAACAAATAAAATATTTCATATGGTCAAAATAAACAAAGCGTATCAACTTGGCTTTCTACTCCAATGCTTGTAAGTTCTTTACACTTAATACCACAATTAGGACCATGATTTCCACGTGGAAAGAATTGGGAACGCAAATCAAAAATATCTTTGCCTGACATATAATCCTTTCCTGGCTTTCATGAATTGGCGGTTTCCAGTGTTTCTTCACATTCCGTACTTGAATGAATTAATGAATAAATTGCTTTATTTTACTTTGCTTCTCGTGTCACTTTTACCTAATTTGCGAAGATGGGGATGAGTGATGATATTGATAAATGGACACTCTCAAACATCCATGCCCAGGCCAGGATTCGAACCCGAGACCCCTGGTGTCATAGTGCGATGTGCTAACCACTCCGCCACGGGAACCAGCACAACTTCTATACTCTCCCTGGAGGTGGTTGCAACATGATCTGAACAGTATGTTGTGAATATGAAAATATGGTTCCAATAGGAGTAGGTGAAACGCTACGTTCTGGAAGGGTCTTTTGACCTACTTTTCTCACCTTAATGGATTTCTCTCGTAAGGCATGAGCAGTGTTGCCAACTCCTCACTCGAAAAATCACCAAGGTTTTTTGTTTTTGGGTATAACCTAACCTACAATGAGAGAAAAATGGATAGAAAAAGCTCTGGCATTATTTTTTAAGCTACTTTTTATGCTAAACTCGTTTTTTGACCTACATTTGAAATGACTTACGACATTTTCCTATAAGGCCGCTTTTTTTTTACTGTAAGGCCCCCCCCCCTCAGTGTAATCTACTACGACCTGCTAATAGGCTTCTACTCTCAGCGTAATCTGTTTTACGGGGTAAACTAACCTACAATGAGAGAAAAATAAACAGAAGAAAAGCTCTGGCATCAGTTTTTTAAGCTATTTTTTTATCTTCTGCAAATCTTGCTCTTATGCTACCTCGCTTTTTGACCTACATTTGAAATGACTTACGACATTTTCCTATAAGGCCGCCTCTCTTTTACTGTAAGCCCCCCCCCCTCAGTGTAATCTACTACAACCTGCTAATAGGCTTTTGCTCTCGGCGTAATCCGTTTTACGCACTAAACTAACCTACAATAAAAGAAAATTAGGCAGAAGAAAAGCTCTGGCATCATTTTTTAAGCTATTTTTTTACCTTCTGCAAATCTTGCTAACATTGTTCTTTGACCTACATTTGAAATGACTTACGATATTTTCCTATAAGGCTGTCTCCTCTTACTGTAAGGTCTCTCAGTGTAATCTACCACGACCTTGCACTCTCAGCGTAATCTGCCACAATGTTTTGTTATTAAAACTCTCAGGTGTGATCTTCTACAATGTGTGTGTGTGATAATCAAAATTTTATTTTTTTTGTTAAGGAAATCCCTACTACAACCTAACAAACTACAACCTAACAAAACTTCTCCTATAATATTTTAAGCCCCTGTTATGATATTTTTCTCCTCATGATGTAAAAATTGGTATTGTAGCGATATTTGAAATTGAGTGTGCTGCGTGAAGGGGGAAGGATGAATATATTTTATTGCAATTTTCCAAGTCCCGGTCAAGTCTGTCAAATGACAGACGGATGTTGAACAAGAGAGTGTTCACTCGAATATGGAGTAGGTTACGAGAATGAACAGGAAATTACATTGTGTTGGTTTCGAAATACCGTCCTCTTATCTCTAATGAAATTCTAAAGCCTTTTTATTATATTGAAATATCTGTAATGCGAAAGGAATTTCCCGTGCTATCAACATTGACGCAATAACTCAAATTCAACAATATGTAGACCTTGGGATGACGGAAGTATATATAGTGACGTCAGTTAGCAGCATAGATACCAGTGATGCAAGTCCTCTTATCTCTAATGAAATTCTAAAGCTTTTTTATTACATTGAAATACCTGTAATGCGAAAGGGGATTTCGCGTGCTATCAACATTGACGCAATAACACAAAATTCAACAATACGTAGGCCTTGGGATGACGGAAGTATATATAGTGACGTCAGTTAGCAGCATAGATACCAGTAATACAATGCGATGTATTATTCAAAATGATGTGGCTGAAATATAGGGGAAGAATCTTCTAGAGCGGATTGTCTCGGATTTCTATTGGTCCACGTTGCGTTGGCTAACATTTCACTTTTGACCTTATTAGAAAACCGTATAAAACTTGAAGCACTGGTGTAGAAAGTTTTGTTTTTATTTTAAACGATAGTGAAGAGCATTTCTGCAGTATTTTCCAAAAGTAAGTAACTTTGTTTCTTAGCTTGCATGAGTTGGCTTTGATTTATAAGTATGGTTTTGCTTTTGTGAGTTGATTTTTGAAACTGGACCTACAGTTTCAAGAACCACTTGTACCTCCACCGGGTATCGAACTCTTGATTACAAGACAACGACGTTATCGCTGCGCCATCGCAGAGGCTAGTGGAAGTACTGATTGATTTGATGTTTTAAGTCCACTTTATGCACAGTAAGACGAATCGGGGGTGGACCTACAGTTTTAAGAACTACTTGTGGGGGTATCGAAGCCTTGATTACAAGGCAACGACGCTACCGCTGCGCCATCGCAAAGTCTAGTGAAAGTCCATAGTTATTCGAATCTTATTTATTTAAAATATTTAGTTTTTATGCACGCTTATTGATATTAAACCTCAAATTAAATAAAATCTGACAACTATATCCAATTATACTTATGGCTACAGAACGAGCATTCGCAAAAAGTGGCTTGAGATTTTTTTTACCACGTAAACAAAATGGCCGACATGCCAAATATGAACAGGCTATATAGATTTGAGAGAGAGAGAGATGGATAGGAAAAAAATTAATTAAAATTTAATTTCATGATTGCAACACACGGAACTTAATGATTGATTTATTGATTTAGTTTATTTTACTTTGCGTTTTGTATTTTTTGGCTAATTTGCGAAGATTGGGGATGAGTGATGAAATGGATGAATAGACATTCACAAACAACCAAGCCCGACCGGGATTTGAACCCGGGGACTCTTGGCGTTGCAGTGCGATGTGCTAACCAGTCGGCCACAGGGTCGGGGCAAACACGGACATACATAAAAATTAAATGTTTGGTGCTGATCACATTACATATTACCAACTATGTATTGGACTTCCTATATGCACAGATATGAATTTATTTTTGCTTGTTGTAGTGCAAATATGTCGTCTGGGGGCCTCCTCCATGGTGCAGTGGTAGGTAGGTTTGTATTCAAGGGTTCGATACTCGCTGGAGGCACAAGTGGTTCGGATAACACTTTAAAACTCTGTAGGTCTAGTCCCGATTAGTCTTACTGCACATAAAGTGGACTTAAAAAAAAATACCAACTTAAATGTTGTCCAGTTCGGGTGACCTAGACCTACAGTCTAAAATATTATGGTATTATTATTTCTGCAATTATTTGCAATCTTGGCCAGAGAGAGAGGGGGAGGAGAAAAAATAATATTTTGTTTCAATATCGAGCTTATATTTAAATTTATACATGTGCGCATGCGCGCAGGGGGTAAATTTTATTTTTTGATCGGGTGGGTTGTAAGGTGAGTGAACATGTAGGAAAAGTACTGGTATATTAATTGATTTATTGATTTAGTTTATTTTAATTTGCGTTTTGTACCTTTTGGCTAATTTGCGAAGATTGGGGATGAGTGATGAAATGGATGAATAGATATTCACAAACAACCATGCTCGACCGGGATTCGAACCCGGGACCCTTGGCGTCGCAGCGCGATGTGCTAACCACTCGGCCACAGGGTTGGGCAAGTACTGATATATACATAGATCAAAGTTACATGGTTCTAGGCCCCATAGGAGCCGAGAAAATCAACGTCTTGGAAAACGTCTTAAGACAAATATCTTAATCTTTAAGAAAGTCGACTTCCGGTCTGTCAAGATGTTACTTCCGGTCTGTCAAGAAAATTTTCTTAAGACAATTATCTTAAGACGTTTTCTAAGACATTGATTTTCTCGGCTCCTAATTGAGCTAGGATGATGATTGTGGTTTTGTTGGATAGGTTTTGATGATAACTACTCAACTACAAGCAAGCCCCCCCCCTCAATGTGTTTAAGAAATTCGATTTGATCCTAAAAAACACTCTGCATCCTATTGGAGTGCTTTTGGATGTGTTTTTAGATTAAAAAATTTTGTAATTGGGAATGTAGAAAAGCTATTCTTGCTTGTTGGCGATATTTTTTAAAACTGCTCTGTGACCCTCTCGTTTTTCACGTCATACGCGAAGGACTTCTCTGCGACCAGGATGACGCTGCACAGAGTATCGGCAGGCAGCGCGTCGTGGAACTCGCAGACGACCTTGATGTTGGTTCGATCGTTGACTACCACCTGTTTTCTTTTTGTGGCGTTGATGACGAACATCGGCCTGCGGATTTTGAATTCGCTGGGGGTGTAGTACATGTCGACGTTTCCCTCGGTCACGCGTTTGTAAGCCGTGTAAGCTTCGTAAAGTTTGAGGTAATCATCTTTGGTTATGTCCAGGTTGTAATTCTCGCGCGGGAACACTTCGTTGCGTCCATTCTTGAGATAAACGTTCTTGATCTTGCAGTCGTCGAATTTACTGGAATCTTTTTCCTGATTGTTATCGCGCCCGGTCTGAAAGAGCACCACGACGAAATCTGGCATGTCGAACTGTATGTTGTTGAACTGCGTCGTCACGTCGAATTCCATGTGACTTCCCGCCGCCACCTTCTGCACGCACTGGTAACCGTGAAAGTGAATCGGCACCTGCGGAATTTTCAAGATCTCCGCTTTGTACTTGAGGGCGTAGTTCGTTTCGTATTCCACCACTGGCATTCTCAATTCCATGCTCCGGATGACGCATTTCGCCGCTTCGGGTAAAGTGTTGGCTATCGGCGTGCCGTCGGCGTTCAAGTTGGTGTATCGCATCAGTGCGTCGTTGTCGTTGGCCGCTCTTCGAAACGTGATCCTCAGTCCTCCCTTCCACATGATCTCCTTGTAGTCCGAGAAGAAACCAGGCAGCAGACGCATGGGAAAGAGCACCGTGTGACTTCTCGTCGATATTTTGGTCCCGGCTTCGAATCCCCCGGCCTGGTAGTACGCTGCGTCCGTTTTGGATAATTTCAATGTTCCTACTGCCGTCGACGTGATGCCTGGATAATCTATTCTGTCGATGACGGTGTTGTGTTTCCTCACCTCCACCTGCGAGAACAGGTGAGGCACGAAGTTGTCCACGAGTTTCAAATTGGCATTGGGCGGAAACGCGTCTCCGCTTTCTTTCTTCACCACGTCGAATTGAAGGTAGAGGTCCGCTCTGTGAGGATGAACGAACCCATCGCCTACGTCCACGTCGTATTCGATCTCTCTGTTTGCCTCGTTGAGATTGGCGAACGTGCGACGGTTGGGAGGGAAAGATTGCAATTCGTAACTTTCGATTTGCTCCATTTTTTTTTCACTATGTGTGTTATTTATTATATGTTGATCTCCACGATGGCCGTCGTAGTGGCACCTGCGAAATCCACCACGTCTCCTTTCTCGTTCGTCACCACCAACTCTATGTCGTCTATGCGGTTGCGACATACTGGAAAATAGATCGGCGAAGAGGGCGTGTAGATGATCGGTTCCATGAACTCGGAACTTGGTTTGAAAGTGGCTATGATTCCCGTCTGCTTGTGACTTCCTAACAATCCGTCCGAAGATTTCGTGATCATACCTTCCGCCACGTTGCAGTGTACGTTCAGAGTCTCTACGGCTAAGAATTTAGGAATGTTGGTTGCTACGTGCTTGATGCCAGCTTCGAGTTTGGTGTCGTTCTCGAAACCTAAAAGTTCTCCCATGGTGCCCAGGTCCACGGTCTCCGTCGCGGATAGGATTTCCACTCTGTGCGTGACCGAATTTTGAGAAAGGTATGTGCCTTTGGGTAACTGAGCTTGCAAAGTGGAAAGATTGTATTGTCCTGGCGTGACGACGATGTGTTCGCTTCCGACGCTAATTTTGTTGTTGTGCTGCGTGACGTTAGGTATGAGGTACATGCTGTAGAATGCACGCAGAGCCACGGATTTAGGATAGACGATGTCGTCGTGCAGCGTGAGTTTCAAGATTGAAGATTCGCTCGTGAGATGGAACACGCCCATCCTAGTGATGCTGTTTGAGGTTCCACAATACTTTCTGGAAATCCTCGATCGTAGGGTTATTTATTTTAGAGAGAAACGCGAGCACGGAGAGGCAGAGATGGCCGCAGTTCACGTCTTCGAAATTTTGAATGCGTTCGTCGTTGTAGTATATAGAGGTTTTGTTCGTCTTCAGATAATAAATTAAATTTGTAGGTGGAACACCTCCGAAAGAATCGAAAACGAATGCTTTATCATCATTTTTGTGGTAACATATCCAATGCTTGCCCGGATTTTCTTGACCGTCCAAGTTGACTACTCCGCATTCTCTTCTTTTCACGCTTGAAGGTAACGAGTCGGACATGAAAACTCCTCTGAAGTGTTTGATTTGTAACGGATCGATCAGAGATTCAATGTCTCGGTTGGTGAGTGCCGTTGTTTCTTTTTTTTTAACTTTTTCATCACGCCCTTGCCTTTTTTCTTCTCCATGGCCAGGTTGTGACGTTTCTGTTCTTCCAATTCCGCCTTGTTCTTCTTCGAGTCGATGACGGTTTTCGCGATGGCGGCGCTACCGCCGGCTAAACTTCCAACGGCCCCCAATGCTGCCAGGATGGCCGGGATGCTGAATATGAAACCTCCGACCTTTTGCTTTTTCCGCGAACGCTGCAAGCGTCTCAATTGAGGTGTGCTGAGAAGTAATTTCATTCCATGTCCTTTCGACAAGCAAGAACGTTTCTTCTCACGTTGTTTCTTGGTGAGTAACCCATCGAGGGCACCTAGATTTTTCAGATTGGAGTATGGTATCTGGTACACGACACCCTTGGGCTTCATGTTGATGCTCTATGTTGTTATTTTCACGGTATGTTATTTATATATATATTCTGATATTTTTTTCTTGTGTAGTTTTTTTACGGTATGTTATTTATATATAAATATTCTGAGATTTTTTTTTCACGGCCCCGCAGTCGCTACACAAATTCTATTACGTGCTTCGTTTTCTTGCCAAGAAGTTCCTTTGCCCCCTTGTACACGATTTGAGTTTTGTTCTCGATTAAAATAGATAGCTTCTCGTCCGATAACATGTTAGCGTATCGATCTGGTAAAAATAGACTGTATTGTGCGTTGAGCAACAGGCGTACCTTGGGACCATACTGGGTAGAAACGATTGAACCGGAAGTTATCGTGTAAGATTTGTCGACTTCCAATTCCCGAATTTTTACATACTCGACTGACAAATTTAGCATTTGTTTTAATGCTTGGAGGTCACTCATTTTTTCAGTTGTCATATCGAAGAAGAGAAATTTTCAG
Organism: Lepisma saccharinum; assembly: GCF_977018435.1. Classification (NCBI taxonomy): domain Eukaryota; kingdom Metazoa; phylum Arthropoda; class Insecta; order Zygentoma; family Lepismatidae; genus Lepisma; species Lepisma saccharinum. Next base: position 73,061,258 of record NC_139230.1, read on the forward strand.
TGTGTGTGTTAGAGAAATTTAATTTTTTTTTTTCACGATGTGTGTTATTTATACCGAAGATTATTTTTTTCACGATGCGTGTTATTTATATATATATTTTTTTCACGATTTGTATCGAAGATTTTTTTAACAGAGGAAGAAAGTTCGTGCTTCGGAGAACGCGATGATTTGCGTGATGATTTCTTCAGTTTCCTGTTTGGACTTACGCCAATCATCAGTATACCGTCTTCTTCCCTGCCTCGCCTCGTGCAGTTCATCCAACCTCTCGTTCAATTTCTCCCCTGCAGCCAAAAGCAGAATGTTGAGATCACCGCACCTCAGGCCGCTGATCTCCCGAAGATGGTCCTTGAGAACTATTTCGCATCCCATGCGAAATGCCGGCGTCGTTCTAGCTATGATCACAAGTTTATTAACATCTCCGTTAACTACCTTTTTGAATATTTTAGATAGTAGTTCGTGCGGCAAATCAGTTATGCAAGCCATGTTGTTGTTTTTTTTACTGTATGTTATTTATATACCCCACCCCAATTTTTGTTTTGTGTTCATGGCGATGGTGGTACCCAGTGCGGCGACCCGTTCACCCAACGATGCGTCTCTGCTCACGAATCTTTCGAAAGCTGCGTGCTCTAATTTTCTGTCTGCTTCGTGACGTGCATCCAGATCCGTCTGCGTGGTGTTGTAGGCGATGTCGTGATCTTTGCATGCGGCGTCCAACGGATTCACACCCTTGTCTCCTCTCTCCAATCTTTTCTCGAGTTTGGTACCCGGTCCGCAGTACTGGTAGCCAGGTAGATGCATCTCGAAAGGTAACTTGTTGATGATGTCGTTCACGAGTCCCTTTCCTTCGGCAACGTTCCAAAATTTCGGAGGCAGCGTGTTGATGATTTTGATCAGGTAACCTATGCCCTTGTCGTCGTTCACGATGAAGTTGGAAAGTTTCGTGCTGATCATGTCCACGATGCCAACCTTCTCGTTGTAGAAATTACGGTTGCCTGCATTCTCCTCGCCGGCTATCACCAACAATCGGTCCACGAGTTTCCTCACATCATCCACCCAAACGAATTCTTTGGGTAACGTGTTGTAGCGTTTGACGCTGCTGCCTGTTTTGACCTGGTTCCAAATCGGTTTGATGAGATTCCTGTACTTCTCGCCGCTGCTCGATTTCACCCTATTCTGCGAGGCGTCGTTGTTCTGGTACAAGGCATCCGTCATGATCAGAATTTCCTTGTAACTCTGGTAATTTTCGTCGGTGTAATCTTTCGGCTGCTTTTTGGCGACGAGTTCCCACAGTCCCACCGTACCCGGATACCTGTTCCAACTATCCTTGTCGCCTAAATTGACTTTAATGTCGTTGCCTTCGAAGGTCACCTTCGATTTCCCAATCTTCCACACCACACCGCCGCCTTCGTTGGTTTCCATGCTGGGTTACAATCGGAACACTTCATCCTTGTCGAATTTCCCCGTGCTCAGTAGTCTCGTGCCAAAGGTCCCAACTCGATTTTATCCGAAGACGTGCTACCAATAGCTCGACGTCGTGCCGGTGCATCCTTCAGTTCGAACAGTGTCGAAGGAATGCTCGAAATGGATGTGGGTACGGCGTAACTTTTAGCTGCGAGCGGTACGAGTTCGTTGATCAAATTTTTATTTTGTTCCGTGACACTTTTAATTTCTTTACCTAGACTGCTGATGGCATCGATCACAGGTTGATCCTGACGTTTCTTCTCTTCGTAGAATCCGCGATTCTCGGATTTCCAACCTTTGAAGCGTTTCGCGAGGTAATCGCGAAGCTTGAGATTTTCGTCCTCGATTTTTCGTTTCGTCATGACGTTTATTTATATACGTCGTTTCTCACAACGTTGCAACGTTTAGAATATCGCTGATTTTGTTTCTGTATTTTCCGTCGTTGGGTTTCCTCGTCATGTCGATCGCCGCGAATCCGAAATCGTCACTGTTCGAGCAAGTAGAGCAGCAGCGTTCCGAAAATTGATTGTAGTTCATGTCTCCGCCTACGTAGTCATCGTACGCATGCTTGAGGTTGGTGTGATCTTGACGAAACAAACATATGAAATTAGCGTTGTCGCGCACTAACTGTTTTGGAATTTTGGAAAACGTTTGAGCTAGGTAAAAACAATCCATTCCTTTGTGACGACCTTGCGTGAAAAAGTTGCGAATTTCATTTTGATTTTCCAGGATGGCGTCGTCGAACACAACGACTGAATTTTCACGACAATCGTCGAGTGGTTTTATTTCCGAGGCGAACGTTGCAATGTCCAGACCATCGTACAGTTTCATCAGTTGCTGGTATTTGGATTGCTCCAAACTTTTCGAGAACACGTACAGGTGCCTGTTCTTCCAATCTAACCAATTCGGTGCGAGGAGAAAATTGTCCACGAGCAGTGTCGTTTTCCCACACCCCGAAGGACCTACGATCAGACAGCGGATGCTGTCGGGAAGCAACTTACCGTTCTTTTTCTTCGTTTGACTTTCCGGATCCGGTAGACGCTTCACCACGTTCCACGTACTCACAAGATCACTTCGTTCGCGTCGATCCAACTCTTTTCCGGAAGTCCCAGCCATTTGACAAACAGTTTGTCACCTTTCCTACGCAATACTTTCTCGATGAGGTACGTGTCGGGGTGTTTTGTTTTAGAGAGTTCCTCTTCGTAAAATCTTCCTTTCAAAATCTCGCCGCTACTATCTTTTATTATATACGTGTGTCGGTTTAGGGGTAAAACTCGAACCACCGTAAAAGGTTCCGTGCTCCAATTTTTTGTGAATCCCTTCTCGAAGGTGCGTTTGAATTTGCTGATCCTCACCCGGTCTCCAATTTTGTATTTAGCTTTTTTTGTCGCGGGTGTGTACTTTGGACAGTAAACTGTAGAAATTAAACGCTGCTCGTCAGATTTCGCAACGTCGGCTGGCTTCATGCCTATCGTTCTGTGTACCGTATCATTATAGGTGTCGACGATTTCCGGCAGGATGTCGACCCATTTGTAATTTCCCCGAAGCGTGAATCGTTTCCACATGTGTGTTTTCAAGGTTCGATTGAATCTTTCCACGATGCTGGCTTTGATGTGACTGAAGGTCGAATAATGTCGAATGCCATGTTTTTGAATAAATTTTTGGAATACGGCGTTGTAAAATTCCTTCCCCTTGTCCGTTTGCAGAAACCGAGGTCGTCTGCCGCCGCTTTCGCGAAAAATTGTCTTGAATGCTTCCGTGACACACGATCCCGTTTTCGCCTTCAAAGGTAGAGCCCATGCGAATTTCGAAAACGTGTCTATGACGGTGAGAAAGTACTTGTTGCCCTTGTTCAATTTATGTACGTTTTTCAAATTGCCGCTGCTCATCTCCACGAGGTCACTTTGCCAGAGGTCGTCGATGCCCTTGGTTACCACAGCCAAACGTTCGTAGTTGCGGCGTGCAGGTTTATGCAATTCTTCGACGATGGCCTGCCTAGACATTTTTTTTGTTTAGAGATTACGTTTCAAGAGAAGCACAAGCGTGATGGGATTCAAAGAGGGTGGCACTTCGCTCGTGTTTTGAATGATCAGCTTATCGCCGGCACTCACGTCGAAAACGGTAAGATCTTCGTCTTCGTGTATTTCATATATGTTGCGCGTTTCGTTCCAACGTGCCAGAGGAATGTTTCCTGCTTTCTGGACACCACGATTCGATATCAAGGTCATGGTGGGAACGCCAGCTTTTCTACCGTGAGACCAGTACGAAAATTCGTTTATCTGAATCGTGCCATCGAGGAGAAACTTGTAGTACGGATGATAAGGATGCAACATAGTAGTTGTGTTTGTGGTGGGGACAGGACCGGAAAGGAAGAGCTCCCCTCTAGCAGCTTTGCTATACTTAAAACTTGCTCAACATGAGCATATGAGCTTTTTGCTCAAGTGTGGAACCCTTGCCTAATCCAAGATTTTTGTAAAAATGCCCTCGGGAATTTTTCAGAAAGGAAGAGAATTTTTCAGAAAGGAAGAGAATTTTTCAGAAAAGAAGTGCCCCTCAGATTGATTTGTCTACACTTACAGAAGGCACTTCTGTGAGATTGTTGTCCATAATCCTGTCAAAAATATGCCCCTCCTCATATTTTTTTTGACCACACCTGAAACTATGCCAAAACGTATTAACATACACCCACACCCACCTACACCCACACCCATATATTTACTTCCGGTCCACTTCCGGTCTACTTCCGGTCTACTTCCGGTCCACTTCCGGTCCACTTCCGGTCCACTTCCGGTCTACTTCCGGTCCACTTCCGGTCTACTTCCGGTCCACTTCCGGTCCACTTCCGGTCTACTTCCGGTCTAAGTTCAATTGGACACTAGGCTCATCTTGCATATCTAGTACTAAGACAAAGCAAGATGCAGAGACCTTCTAGAATTGCTCCGTGACTCTCTCATTTCTTACATCATAAACATATGATTTTTCACCTATGAGAATGACGCTACATATGGTATCATCGGGTAATGCCTCGTGGAATTCACAGATAATTTTAATGTTTGTTCTGTCATTCACCACAACTTGTTTTCTTTTTGAAGTGTTAATTACAAACATGGGTCTCCGTGCCTTGAATTCATCTGGTGTGTAATACATATCCGTATTGCCCGTAGTGACCCTCTTGAAAGCCGAAAAAGCCTCATATAATTTGAGGAAATCATCCTTGGAAATGTCTAAATTGTAATTTTCTCTAGGAAAGACCTCATTTCTGCCATTTTTAAGATATATGTTCTTGATGTTGCAGTTATCAAATTTACTTGAATTTTTTTCCTGATTATTGTGTCTTCCAGTCTGAAACAGCACCACCACAAAATCAGGCATGTCATATTGTATGCTGGAAAATGAATTTGTGGCATCAAATTCATAATAAGTACCAGTGGCAACCTTCTGTACGCATTGATATGTATAAAATTGCAGAGGAATGTGTGGATTTTTTAGGATATCAGCTTTGTATTTAAGAGCATAGCTGGCCTCATATTCAACAACAGGGATTCTTAGCTCCATAGTCTGAATAATGCATTTGCCCTCATCTGGTAGGGTATTGGGCAGAGCTTCCCCTGTGGGGTTTATCGCACTGTACCTCATCAAAGCATTATTATCATTTGCAGCTCTTCTAAATGTAATTCTTAACCCACCCTTCCACATAATTTCTTTGTAATCCGAGAAGAATCCTGGCAACAGGCGCATGGGGAACAGCACTGTGTGGTTTTTGGATAATATTTTCTCACCAGCTTCAAATCCACCTATTTTGTAGTATGAAGCCTCTGTTTTGGATAATTTTAATGTGGCCAAAGCTGTGGAGGTAATGCCGGGATAATCCACTCTGTTTATAACAACGCCATGCTTTCTGATCTCAATTTCAGAGAACAGATGCGGCACAAAATTGTCCACCAATCTTATATTCGAATTTGCCGGATAATCTGTTCCATCGAGCTTTACAACATCAAATTTGATGTATAGATCTGCTCTGTGGGGGTGTATAAAGCCGTCCCTTACATCAAGATCAACCTCTATTTCTGTGTTGGGTTGATTTAAATTTGCAAATGTCCTCCTGTTTGGGGGGAATGATTGTAGCTCATAACTCTCAATATTTTCCATTGTATGTATTTTTATTTAAATGTTAATCTCTATGATTGCAGTTGTTGTGGCTCCAGCAAAATCAACTAATTCTTCTTTTTCATTAGTGACCATCAATTCAATGTAATCTATTCTATTATGGCACACAGGAAAATATAATGTTGGGGATGGATTGTAGATGATGGGCTCCATAAATTCGGAATTAGGTTTGAATGTTGCAATGATGCCGGTTTGTTTGTGAGTGCCTATGCCATTTGATTTGGTGATCATACCCTCGGCCACATTACAGTGAATATTCAGAGTCTCTATGGCTAAGAATTTAGGTATATTCATAGCAGTGTGTTTGATGGCCGGTTCAAGTTTTGTGTTGTTCTCAAAGCCTAGCAGCTCTCCTATAGTTCCCAGATTCACTGTCTCTGTGGCAGACACAATCTCTACTCTGTGAGTGACAGAATTTTGAGTTAAAACTATACCTCTGGGTAATTGAGCATTTAGAGTGGACAGATTATACTGCCCTGGAGTGATGACAATTTTTTGATCCCCAACTGCAATTGTGTTGTTGTGGTGTGTAATATTTGGGATCAGGTACATGCCGTAAAATGCTCTGAGAGCTATTGTTTTGGGATACACTATGTCATCGTGCAATTTGAGTTTCAATATTGAATTTTGGCTGGTGAGATGGAATACCCCCATGATGTTTTAAATACCACAAGGCCTTTTGAAAATTTTCAATTGATGGTTTATTTATTTGAGACATATATCTGAGAACAGATAAACACAAATGTCCGCAATTAACATCTTTGAAGTTTTGAATACGGGTATTATTGTAATAAAGATTAGCTGATTTTAGATATTTTACTAAATTTTCAGGTGGAACACCTCCAAATGAATCAAACACAAATGCCTCATTGTTTAAATATTTAAGATAACAAATCCAGCGAGTGCCCTGATTTTTGTACTTATCCAAATTAACAATGCCACACTCTTTGTTGAGTGGTTGCTCCGGTAAAGAATCAGACATGTACACACCTCTAAAATGTTTGATGCCCAGTGGCTTGATTAAAGCTTCAATATCTTGGTTTGTAAGCGGCTCTTGTTTTTTTTAAACTTATTCATGGCTCTCTTAACACCTTTGCCTTTTTTCTCCATGGCGAGGTTATGGCGCTTCTGCTCATCTAATTCTGCCCTATTTTTCTTGGCATCTATTACTGTTTTTGCTATGGCAGCTGATCCCCCAGCCAAGCTCCCAACAGCCCCGAGAGCAGCTAAGATGGCAGGGATGGTAAATATGAATCCCCCCACATGTGATTTTTTTCTAGATTGCTGTAATTTTTTTAATTGGGGGTACTAAGCAACAATTTCATACCATGTCCTTTTGCAAGTCAAGAGCTTTTTTTCTTGCGCTGCTTTTTGGTTAAAAGACTATCAATAGTTTTAAGAGATTTGAGACCTGCATAAGGTATTTGATACATAACACCCTTGGCCTTCATTGTAGGTTTATTATATACATATTCACAGCCCCCACCCCAGTTTTTGTTTGGTGCTCATAGCTATGGTGGTTCCCAATGCTGCTATTTTTTCACTCAAAGAAGCATCTTTGCTTACAAATCTACCAAATGCAGCCTCTTCTAATTTCTTGTCTGCAACATGTCTCTTGTCAAGATAAGAATGTGTGTTGTATGCTATGTCATGGTCTCTACAAGCAGCATCTAAAGAATTAACACCAGGATCACCTCTGTTTAATCTATGGTCCAATTTTGTGCCGGGGCCGCAATACTGATAGCCTTGAATGTGTAGTTCAAATGGCAGCTTGTTTATAATGTCATTAACCAGGCCCCGACCCTCAGAAATATTCCAAAATTTGGGGGGTAGAGTATTAATAATTTTTATGAGATATCCAATCCCCTTAGGGTCATTCACTATAAAATTAGACAATTTTGTGCTTATCATGTCCATAATTCCAACCTTTTCATTGTAAAAATTGTGGTTACCAGCATTTTCCTCCCCAGCTATCACCAATAACCTATCTACAAGTTTCCTGACATCATCAACCCACACAAATTCTTTAGGCAGGGTGTTGTATTGTTTGATTCCACTGCCAGTCTTGATCTGTGACCATATGGGCTTGATTAAATTGTTGTATTTTGCTCCACTGCTAGACTTGACTCTTTTTTGTGTGGGATCATTGTTCTGGTATAGAGCATCTGATTTTATTAATATTTCTTTGTAATGTTCATAATCTTGATCTGTATAGCTTCCAGGCCTCTTCCTAGTCATCAGTTCCCACAATCCAGGTGTTCCGGGGTACTTAACAAAAGCACCTTTTTCTCCGAGACGAGATTCTGAATAAACAATAAGATCATCCCCCATAAAAGTTACTCTGAAATTGCCAATTCTATGTATGATACTGCCATCAAGCTCTGTGTCAGCATATAAGCCAAACACCTCATCTTTGTTGTCTTTAGGTGTGGTTAAATATTTTTGAGCAAGAGGACCCAATTCAATAGGATCCTGAGTAGCTTCAATTCTTCTAGGAGCAACAGGACTAGGTGTATGAATACTGGAAAGTGGGGTGAATGGATAATCTAATATGTTCCTTGCAGCTACAGGTACAAGCTCTGTGATCAAATTTTGATTTTGCTCTGTAACAGTTTTGATATTCTTACCTAAATTATTAATAGCATCAATGACAGGCTGTTCTGTTTGTTTGTGTTTTTCATAAATTCCACGGTTCTCTGATTTCCATCCCTTAAATCTTTTTACAAGATAATCTCTTAACTTAAGATCATCAATGATTGGCCTTTTCATGGTTATTTATTTATGTCTCAACGTCTAGAAAATCGTTGATTTTATTTCTGTATTTGCCACTATTGGGTGTTCTTGTCATATCAATTGTGACAAACCCATAACTGTCCTGGCTCCAGCACCTGCTGCAAAACTTGGAAAAATCATTGTAGCTCAAGTCCCCACCTACATATTCATCATGTATGTGTTTGAGGTTGGTATGATCTTGATGAAACACACATATAAAATTGCTGTTGTCTCGGATCAGTTGCTTGGGTATTTTAGAAAAAGTCTGTGCCAGGTAGAAGCAATCAATGTTTTTGTGCCGGCCCTGTGTAAAGAAATTTCTAACCTTGTTTTGATTATCCAGTATAATGTCATCAAACACAACAACAGAATTATCGAGACATTCATGAAGTGGCTTAACATCTGGTTCAAATGTGGCTATATCCAATCCATCATATAGCTTCATCAGCTGCTGATATTTTAATTGTTCCAAGCTCTTAGAGAAGACATACAAGTGCCTGTTTTTCCAGTCTAACCAGTTGGGTGCCAATAAAAAATTATCAACCATTAGAGTAGTTTTACCACAAGCAGATGGCCCAACAATAAGACACCTAATATTATCAGGTAGCAAGTTGCCATTTCTCTTATTCTGCTGTTCAGGTTCTGGCAGCCTCTTTATAACATCCCAGGTGCTCATATTATCACTTTGTCTGCATCGATCCAGCTGTTTTCCGGATGACCCAGCCATTTGACAAATAACTTGTTGCCTTTTCTGCGGATTATTTTTTCTATGAGATATGTGTCAGGCTGTTTAGTTTTGCTGAGCTCTTGTTCATAGAATCGGCCTTTGAGAATTTCTCCTCGGTGATCTTTTATTATATATGTGTTAAGGGTCCCGGGTTTAACTTGAACCACTGTAAATAATTCGGTGCTCCAGTTTCTTGTAAAGCCTCTTTTGAATAAGTGCTTATATTTGCTGATTCTTACTTGATCGCCCACCCTGTATTTGGCCCTTCTTGTTGTTGGCTGGTATCTAGGATAATAAACAGTCCTGATCAATTTTTGCTCATCAGATGAAGTTACTTCAGAGGGTTTCATGTTGATTGTGGAATGAACCGAGTTGTTATATTTATGTAGAAGTTCTGGAAGAATATTAAGCCATTTATAATTACCTTGAAGTGTAAATTGTTTATACATAAGATTTTTTAGGGTTTTGTTGAATCTCTCTACAATTGAGGCTTTGAGATCACTGTAACTCGAATAATGTTTTATTGCCTGGCTTTTAATAAATTGTTGAAACACAGAATTATAAAATTCTTTGCCATTATCTGTTTGCAAATAGCGCGGGGATCTTCCACTCTGATTGATGATTGTCCTGAAGGCTTCTGTAACACATTTTCCAGTCTTGGATTTGAGTGGCACAGCCCAGGCAAATTTTGAAAATGTATCTATGACAGTGAGTAGATACTTGTAGCCCTTGTTGATCTTGTCTAAGTTTTTCAGCTGTCCACTTGCCATTTCAATCAAGTCGCTCTTCAATAAATCATCTATGCCTTTTGTGACTACTGAGAGTCTCTTAAAATTATGTCTGGCTTGTCTGTGTAATTCATCAACAATAATTTGTCTAGACATAATATGTAAACAAGAATATTGCAACTATGGGGTGTTCAGCAGCTGAGACTGCAGGATTTTCTAAATATAATTTGTCCCCTATTTGTATTTTAAATTCCAGAGTGCCATCATCTTCAGTATAGGCTGTTTCTAATGTATTGGGATCTGTAAAATCCTCTAACTCTACACTGGTGATTTTTGGTTTGTTGTCAGCATTTGTTATTGATAAGGTGGGGTAGTGGTGTGCCTGTGGCTGATGCCAATATTTGATCTTGATTGGTCTCAATGTGCCCCCAACAAAAAACTGGTAATAAAATTGTGCAGGGGACAGCATATATATTTTGCCACCTGGTGTAAATGGTGAATCATATTCTTTGTTGGGGATGCTGTACAATTCAAGAATTACTGTATGTTTTGGATTCTCGATTATGCCTGTTATTTCTTTTTCTGCTGTAAGCAATCTGCTTGTTACAGATTCAAGGTGCTCATTGATGGTCCTAACAACATCATCATGGCCTGGCTTGATCTTTATGTCCACAACAAGTTTCTTGTATTGTTGCACAATCTCTTGAAGCTGGGTGGCAAAAACAGACAGAGCATTTGCTTGATTGGATTCCATGGTCCCTAGCTGTTGCTTGATATTAGCTACAATTTGTTGCAAATTTTCAACAACTGCCAATTTTGAATTTTGAGCAGTAAGATCATGGACCTGTCTTCTGATATCCTCAAACAGGGCATGCAATTCATTAATATGTTGATTGGTTGGAAGAGTGGCAACTGTCTGAGTGAGTTGTTTGATCTCTGCCTGGATATTCTTGATATCTTCTGATTTCAATATGCGATTCACAGCTCTCTTAATATTTTTAAGTTCCTGTGATGTAGGAAGATTTGATACAGTATTCTGCAAAAATTCAAGTGCCAATTTTACATTGTTTAATTCAGAAGCATCAGCCACATTTTGCATAGCATTTTGGAGCAGGGCTATATCTGCCTGAGAGGGTGTTGATTGTTGTAAAATTTCAAGCTTTGTTTGGATATCATCTATCAAGTGATGAAAATGAGATAGTTCAGATTCAGTGTTGAGGTTTTCAAGCTTTGTGATTTGTTGCTGGACACTGACAAGGGTATCTACAATCCCAGGCAATCTGGATTCTAGTACATTTGCCAAATCATTTTGCACTGCTGCTATTGTACCTTCAAGATGGGTTATGGAACTTTGAATTTTTCCAAAATCTTCATATGTTTCAAGTTGCAGCTTAATATTTGCTACACTCCGAGTTATTGCATTCAAAGCGTCAGAAGATGGCAAATTGTTCATAAAATTTTCAAGTGTCTCAATTTTTTCTTTAACCTCGGCTATGGCATTGTTCAGAGGGCCCAGATTAGGTATCTGGAGTGATTGAATCTGTTCTTTTAGAGTGGAAATCACTAGATCAAAATCATCTTGTGATTTTATGCTTTTGACAATTGTTTGGAGCTGTGCCTGGACATTATTTATTTGCTCTTCCAATTGCTGTTTCAATTGCTCGGAGTTGTTAGCCTGGGTCTTAAATTTGGCTTGAAGAGCTGCTACAGCTTCTTCTAAACTTTGAAAATTATCCAATGTGGCCAAATCAGTATATTTCTGAAGCAGCAATTTGAGTTCAGAATCAATTTTAAGAAGAGGGTCCATGCATTGTGATTGAAAATTTGTAATTTCTAATTGAAGACTGGCATTGAGTGTGGTCTGTAAAGCTTGTAAATCACTTCTTAATTTCTTGACTCTGACATCAAGCATCAGAATCTCATCACTGTGATCTTCATGTCTTGTATGGCCAAATATATCATTAGGCATTTTTGTTTTAGTTGTTATTTATTATTGAATATCTAATTCTTAATTCTATAAAAAAAGGTATAAGCTTGTCATAAGATCCAGGGACCTCAATATATAAGCAGTCACCAGCAGAAACAGTATATACAGTGCCAGAAATCATGTTTGAGTGCTTGATTCTATAAATATTTCTCCCTACTGAAATTTTAACATCACCCTCAGGGGTTGTAATAAATTGCAATTGACCACCTACAGGTAATTGGTAATGATTTAAATTATTGTTAAATATGTACAATATTTTACCTGTTTCATCATCAACATCTGTAAGTATGCTGTTCAGATGAATAATTAACAAGCCACTCAGTTTAGACAGCATATCAGGAGAGGGTTGTGGTGTCGGCAGATCCATAATAGCCTGTTTTTTGAACCCAAATAAGTTCATAGGCATGTTTATTTATTTCAAATCATGCTCTGTAATTGGGCATTGTTTCCCATTTTTTCAAATCACAATGCCCTCAAGGTAAAGTAGGTATGCCACATGATAAAATGCATCTCTTATCATCATGTGGGTCCAGGGCCATTTTTCTCACAATATTTGAAGTCAATAAGTGATCCTCACTCTGAATTCTATTTTCTGATGTTCTGATTGAATTCTGGGATTTGATGCAATTTTTATAATCTTCAAATTGAAGATCTTTTTCAACAGTTACTTTGCCAATGCCCTTGGCCTTTTTGACAATAGCACTACATGTTTTAAAACTATACACCTTGGCACTTAACCCAGCAAATGCCACAATAACATCACCAAGTGTCTCATCTTTTAACTTCCCAGGCACCTTTTTGTTGTGGGGTTGAATTATTGTATGTTCACTGGTATCAAAGTATTGAAACAATTCAGACTGTGCAATATCTTGATAAACATCTTCTGTTTGAATATCAAGAATAAAACTATCCGTATCCATGTACATCAATTTTACACGATCACCATAAAAAGGTTTCAACACATCATAATACAATATTAACATATGTAATTTGGCCAATTCCAATATTACAGCCCCTACATAAATAGGTTTATCAAACTTAATCTTTGTTTTCTTCATGTTGAAAAGTGCCATGTGCTCATCATAAATTCTTCTGTAATTGAAATTAGGCTTTGCAACCAATTTTTTGCTCAGGCTGGGGTCAGTAATTATTTTAACATCGGTATGTTTTCTGACATTTTCAATAGTTTTGCCATATACAGAATTGACCATCAATTTAAACAAGCCCTTATCAAATTGGCTCTTTGCAGATGTTCGAAGCTCTGTGTTTGTATCAATGTATGGTTTCAACCATCTTGAGTGCCTGAACCTTAAGACTTTGCCAACTTTGGTCACTTGGACACCATGTTTCATCAGGAACTGGAGGTTTTTGTAATATGTGACATATCCCTGTTTCGGCTCCAGAGTCATCATGAGCTTCTTCTGTTTAGAGCCAGGTGAACACTGAACCTCGGGAATTGGGGGCAGATCAGAAAATTTTTTGTGCAAATCATCAGGAATTGTCAGATCAACCTCTAAGAAGAGGCCATATTCACTGTCATCAAAGTCCTGAAGATCCTCAATATTAAAATCTTCGACCCACTCAAGCCCTGCATATGGCAGTTTTTGCATCATGGCATGACCATAGAGGCTGTTTGCATCTACATACGTTATATAATTTGATGGCCGTGCTGGATCATAATCAGGCAGCATAATATGCTTGTTATTTGCTCTGGCATATCTCTGGGAACATTGCACCATCCCTCCTCTTATACATTTCTCCATAAACAGATACATATCTTGATCGTGGATCAGATCCAATTGCATTTTAGTGTTCAAAAACGTTGCGGCCCATGCTAGGCCCGGGGCACTGTAAAAATATATTGGATCCAGTTTATAATTTCGCATGGAAGATTTTCTGAATGCCTGCAATATATCAGCTAAGAGGGCCACATCAAGTTTCAAATATGCCATGTGATAATCACCAAATGTCTTGCATTTTAAATTGTTCCACATCAACTGGGCATGGTGATAATCTTCATCACTGATTCCAGATCCTCTGATTCTGCTGTAAAACGCTTCTTGTGGTGGCAGGGAACACTCATCAAATTTAGAAAAATCTGTAACATAGTCATATGGATATACACCCTTCCGCCTAATTAATTTCAGGTCCTGATTTGGAAACTTTGCACGTGTGATTTTGAATTGATCATCAGGTAATTGATTTGCCAGTGTAGGCAGGCCAGCAGGTAAAAATCTGTAAGAATCAAGAAATCTTATGTGAATAGGAACACCATCAACTTTAATTATCTTGCTAATAGATATATATTTCTCATCATTTTCAGCTAAAATATTTAAATTCTCCTTGTCAAACCCCTCGTACCTGATCAGATGATGAAAATCATAATTGGATACTCCATGGCAAAATATGGGGATAAATCTTGGTCTCTTGATCTTAATATTGCAGCTTTTACACAGGGCCATTAAGAATTTACCATCTGTATGAGAATGGTGATGAACCTTGATATTTGTATCTGAAAATTCACAATCACATACCGGGCATTTTTCTGCATTGTTGAAATCTTCAATCTGTTTCTCTGTTAAAGGCAACATAGGCTTTGATATTAATAAGATGTTAGATGCTATGTCACGGCACACATTTTCTATTCTATGTGCAAATATTTTGATGGCATTTGGTCCCTTGTATGAATATTCTTTAATAACAACACCATCCCGTATAACCACACAACAAAAGCTGGAAGGCTCATGTAGCTGGTATGGTGTACTTGAAGATTCTTCGGGATCTGGATTGCAGAATGCAAGAGGTTTGAGGTTCGATTCAAAATCACAGACAATATATACTGGGTGTTCCAACGAGGCTTCAAACTTTTTGAATTTGCAATTTTCACTTGGATTGGGCATCACCATATGAACAGGTTTATGGCTCCCACAGTATTTCAGATGCTCAATTAACTTGTTTTTTGCAATTTCTACACTCTCTTCACAAACACCATTCACCATTTTTCTACCATCAAATACAGTTAAGCATCTTCTGCACAACTTAAATATTTTTTTATATTTGTCTAGTTGTGTTCTCACTAAAGCTTCAAAATTATGTATCAGAGTGTAATGATATGTGCCATCCCCTTCAATTAAGAGCAAATCAATCGGAATAGCAGATTCATCATCAAGTGTACTGATTCTGAGAGGTGCTATCGGGCAATTGCCAGTAGAACAAATAAATACATTAATGGATAATTGTTTGCCATTGATATGCCTGGCCCTTTTTTCAAATTTATCAATATTCTGAACAGACATTGGATATTCTAAACCCTCTATTGCATCGTCAAAAAGATGTTCATGTTGTTTGTAATAAGTTATTCTCTCAGGATGCCTTGAAACTGGATACAGAGCAGCTAATATACACCACAAAAAGCATTTCTGGTCATTATTTTTTATATTGACCACGGCTCTTTTGTTTTTGATATTAGCAGGTAATGGCAGATATGTAGAACCTTTTAATGGGCTGAATTCAGAAATATTAACATATAACTTGTGCGGAGAGCCGCATAGGGTCCATCCGGACTCTTTTGCAGCAAATTCAGAGTGTTTATTATTCAATTGATCTATCAGCCTGCTTATTATTCTGTCCGAATTTGTATTTGAATATACCGGTACAGTTTCTGTTAAGTGGGGATGTATAAATTTTGTACCGTTTGGCTTCTTATATTGTGCAAACAATTTAAGGGATAGCTTATAAGACCCATTTTGTGCATTTAGAATTGCCTGCACATTAGGATTTACACTGTTCAAGAAATTCTTAATGTCACATCTTGGCTCTGATACAAACCGGTGATCCCTTAATTGGCCGTTAAAACTGCTACGGATAGGTGGTGCATAGCGTTGCTGCTTTGCTGCTCTGGCATTAAGAGGTACTTCGTGCTTCCTTTTCAGACCAGATGTAGATGGTTGTGCTGATGACTGTGCAGAGCAAGTATCTTTATGTGTATATGTGAAGTATTTCATGCTGTATTTTCTATTGCATTTGGGGCAAATTTTTGTGGGAGTTCTGTATTTATCGGGGTTACAAATTTTTTGGTGTCTGGCCCAATTAGAGCTAAATATATTTTTATTGCACTGATTACAATATTTTTGATTCGGCATTTTTGTTGTTGTTTATTATATACAATTTCTTGGGATTCAGATCAAAACTTTATGCTGGATAAAAATATCAGTTGGGTTCAACACTGTGCTGTGTGTGTGTGTACGTGTGTATGTGTGTATACACTTAATATTTTTGGCTTTGGTATTTATATACAATTTCTTGGGATTCAATTCAAAACTTTATACTGGATAAAAATATCAGTTGGATTCAACACTGCGCTGTGTGTATGTGTGTATGTGTGTGTGTGTATGTGTGTATGTCTATGTGTGTGTGTGTGTGTGTGTATGTGTATGTGTGTGTGTGTGTGTGTGTGTGTGTGTGTGTGTGTGTGTGTGTGTTGATATTTTTGGCATTGGTATTTATATACAATTTCTTGGGGTTCAAATCAAAATTCTATGCTGGATAAAAAATATCATAAATAGGCCACAACTTGGCCACAAGTAGACCGGAAGTAGGCAAACCGGAAGTGGACCGGAAGTGGACCGGAAGTGGACCGGAAGTGGACCGGAAGTAGACCGGAAGTGGACCGGAAGTAGACCGGAAGTGGACCGGAAGTGGACCGGAAGTGGACCGGAAGTAGACCGGAAGTAGACCGGAAGTAAATATATGGGTGTGGGTGTAGGTGGGTGTGGGTGTGTGTTAATACGTTTTGGCAAAGTTTCAGGTGTGGTCAAAAAAAATATGAGGAGGGGCATATTTTTGACAGGATTATGGACAACAATCTCACAGAAGTGCCTTCTGTAAGTGTAGACAAATCAATCTGAGGGGCACTTCTTTTCTGAAAAATTCTCTTCCTTTCTGAAAAATTCTCTTCCTTTCTGAAAAATTCCCGAGGGCATTTTTACAAAAATCTTGGATTAGGCAAGGGTTCCACACTTGAGCAAAAAGCTCATATGCTCATGTTGAGCAAGTTTTAAGTATAGCAAAGCTGCTGGAGGGCTGCTCTTCCTTTCCGGTCCTGTCCCCACCACAAACACAACTACTCAACATGTACAGTTTGTTACCTTCGACGAACGTGGAGATTCTCTGTTGATTGGGTACGCTGTTGATTTCGATGGCTTGCAAGGTGAACAATTTAGCGAATTTAGTGTCGACGCCGAGCAGATTACTGTGAACTTGTCCGAGTTTATTTTCGATGGGCAGCAAATGCTCGACTATGGTATCTGTTACGGCAGAAAACGACGGTTTGATTTTCACTTCCACGTTCAACTGCTTGTAGTTTTCGTTGAGTTCTTGCAACTTGGCACCGAAAGAGGCCAGCGTCGATTCCTGCGTGGATTCCAGCACTCCAACTTGATCTCTGACGTTGACGACAATGTTCTGAAGGTTCTCGACTTGATTCAATTTCGAGCTCTTCTCGGTAAGATCGTTCACGATGCTTCGCATCTCTGTAAACTGCGTGTGAAGGTCGGCGACGCTCTGCGAAGTGGGCAGCGTCGACACCAGCGAACTAATTTCGTCTCGAATCTGTTCCACGTTCGCCGTTTCCGTTTCTAGTCGTTTCAGCATTCGAGATATGTTGCTTTTCAAAGCGTGCAATTCTTTGGAGGTGGGGAGATTGGCCACCCTACTCTCGAGATCGCTCAATGAACTTTTGATGTCGCTCGAATCGGATAGTGCCGTCACCGCCGTTTTTAATTTTTCCAAATCTTCACTCGAAGGCACGCTCGTCCGTAACGATTCCAAGTCACCCTGTATGTCGTCGAGTACGTGATGAAAATGAGCGAGATTCGTTTCGACGTTCAAATTTTCTAAATATTCGATCTTCTGCTGAACCGTGCTTAACATGTCTTGAATGCTCGTCAACGCTCTTGCTTCAGCGTGAATATTTTTAATTTCTTCGTTGATCAATTCCAAGGACGCCTGAAGCGTAGCGATGGTGGTTTGAATGTGTTCGAAATCTTGATAGGCCTCCAGTTGAATTTTTATGTTCGCGACGCTTTTACCGATGACCTGCAGTTCGTCCGACGATGGTAGGTTCGTCATGGTATCTTCCAAAGTCTGCAACTTGGATTTAATTTCTTCCAACGTGCCGGTGAATTCTTCTTGTAATTTGGAAACGACGACGTGCAAGCGTTCCACATCATAATCGTTCACCACGGTTTGAAGTTCGGAGAAATTCTTTTCGATTGCGGAAGTTCGTTCTTCGATTTCGAGTTTCAATTTTTCCAAATCTTCATTTTTCGATTGAAATTGCTGTAATTTGGCCAAATCATTTTGAAGCGAATCCACGCTCAACTGTATATTTTGAACGCTGTCGTAAGAAGGTACGTCGACATAATTTTTTATGAGCGTTTTCAGTTCGGAATCGATTTTCAGAATGGGGTCGAGACATTGCGTTTGGAGCGTGGCGATTTCCGACTCTAAACTTTTGTTTAAGGTCTCCTGCAAAGCAATCAAATCGCTCCTCAACTTCTTAACTCGAATGTCCAACATGAGAATCTCTTCTGCATGGTCTACACGCTTGGTGTTGCCGAAAATGTCGTTAGGCATTTTTGGTTAACGGTTATTTATAATAGGATAGACGATTCGTAATTCTACGAAGAGAGGAATAAGTTTGTCATAATCTCCGAGGAGTTCCACATAAAAGTAATCTCCTGCGTAAACATCGTATGCCATGTTAGAAAGCATTTTGTCGTGCTTGATTCGAAAAATGTTCTTGCCGGTAGATATTTTGATTTCGCCTACGTTCTCCGGATTCACGGTGATCCGAAGTTTCCCGTCGATCGGAATTTCATAGAAATGTAAATTGTTATTAAAAACATAAAACATCTTGCCCACGTCCTCATCCAATTTCGTCCAAATGCTGTTGAGGTGAATAATCAACAGACCGTTGAGTTTAGTTAACGCGGAAGGTAGAAATTCATGATCTGTCGTCGTGCGGTGTACAGTCTCCATTGTTTGCTTTCGGAAACCAAAAAGATTCATGTTGGTTATTTAAGAAGAAATTGAGGTCGTATGTAATATAAATAACACCACAAAAAAAATGTGCAATTTTTAGTAACTTCATCTTTTTTTTCTTAGCAAAAAAAATGGAGAAGAAGGAAGCGAAACGTGCATGCGACCAATGTGGGAAATATATATCCATTTCTAACTTGAGAAGACATCGGAAGGATATGCATGGCGAAGGATCAAGTAAGAGAGAGCTCGATGTTGACGATCAAGCGCCACGAAAGAAGCAGAAGAGTGCCGGCGAAAGTATTCGAAATATTTTAACCGAGGAGACTTTCCGATCTGAAGAAACATCTGATCTAAACAACTTTTTTCCCTCGGTCAAAAGCAAGTTAATTTCGTCTATCACCGAAGCTTTGTTGCAATGCTCGTTGAAAATCCACCTCATCGTTTCCGTCATTTATGAAAACGTGAAAAAAGAGCGAGAAACTTTCCATCATTACACTGGTGTAAAGAGCCTCCACGCCGCCAACGTCGATGAGGTGGATGCCATTTGCAACCAGATGTTTGACGCTTTGTTGAACAAGCACGAGACTTTCCAAAAACGTGGATCGGGTTGGACACTTTGCGGTTTGCCTCACACTTTAACTTTGAAGGTGGCACGATACAACCCGATGGGAGCATCCAGCTACATCAATTTGCCTCGGGAAATAGCCGCTAAGAAAGCCATAATCAACATACAAAATGAGGATAACAGATGCTTTTTGTGGTGCATCATTGCCGATCATCACCCAGCCAATAATAACAAACATTGTTTATACCACTACAACAAGCCAGAATATCTCTCAGAATTTGAAAAACCTATGGCTGGCATTAATTACCCTGTAAATCTACGAGACATTAGTAAATTTGAGACACAGTACAAGACAGATAAAAACGAAAGTATAGCAGTACACATATTCGGATTAGACAAAAACAACACCATCTACGTTCTCAGACACAGCGACATTAAAAGTAATCGTGTCATCAGATTACTCCTGATCGAAGATGATGATAATTATCATTACTGTCTAATTCAGAATCTTCCAAAATTAATAAGAAGTCAAATTACCACAGATCACCATAAAATTCGAGTATGCGACAGATGTCTGAGTATATTCTACGGTCGAGGAAAAAAGAATGCTGATGAAGAACTCCAAGATCATCATGAAATGTGTAGTAAACATCCGGCCGCGGCTATCAAAATGCCTTCTCGAGACATGACATTTTCCAACTACAAGGCATTACTCTGGCATCCCGTGGTGATATGCGCCGACTTTGAAAGTTTCCAAATTCCACTCGCCACATGCGAACCGAATCCCAGCGTATCGAGCACCACCGAAATTCTACATCACGAAGCCTGCGCTTTTGGATTGATGGTCAACAACACAGGCAATGTTATTTTACATCGTGGCAATAATGCTCCACAAAAATTCATTCAAACCTTGAAACGGATGGCCATACAATTCGCTCCTCTACTAAGAGAAGACAAAGCAATGGAGCCTCTCATCCAGGAAGAGAAGGAAGCATACGACCTTGCCTCTCAGTGTGGTGTGTGCGAAAATAACTTCACCCTTGAAAATGTCAAAGTTCGCCACCACAACCATCACACAGGAAAATATGTGGCCCCCGTGTGTAACAACTGTAATCTTCAAATCAAAAAACCAAATTTTATTCCCGTATTCATTCACAATTTGGAGGGCTACGACGCCAAAATCTTCATAAAGGAGATGGGATGCGACGCTCAACCCATTAGCGTCATACCTCGCACCAACGAGAAATTCATTTCATTCAGTAAGAAGGTGGACGTTGGAAATCGCAATCACGTAGAAATTCGCTTCTTGGACTCCTACAACTTTCTGTCTTCGAGTTTGGCGACACTCGCGTCTCAACTCACCGACGATGATTTGGTCGCCACCAGGAAATGTTTCGGCGACCAACATTTAGCACTGTTGAGACGCAAGGGTGTTTACCCGTACGAATACATGACGGATGCTTCCAAATTCTCAGAAACATCGTTACCACCGAGAGAAGCATTCTACAGTCGCCTTAGCGACACCTGTTGCACCGAAGAGGACTACCATCATGCTCAGCTCGTGTGGTCTACATTCTCTTGTCAAACCATGGCCGACTATCACTATCTGTATCTGAAACTGGATGTTACGCTATTGAGCGACCGTTTTCATCTCCATCGCTCGAGAGGAATGGCAGCATATGGTTTGGACCCCGCTTTCAGCTACACCACACCGGGTTATTCTTGGCAGGCGATGTTAAAATCCACGAAGGTGGAGATAGAACTCATCAAAGACGTCAATCAACTTTTGTTTGTCGAAGAGGCAAAACGTGGTGGAATCGTCCAGTGTCCCCTTCGATACGTCAAGGCCAACAATCCATATGTCGCTGATTTTGATGCAAAGAAACCGACAAACTTCTTGGCATACTGGGACATGAACAACCTGTATGGTTATGCCATGTCCGAGCCTCTGCCCATCGGAGAATACGAATGGATGAGCGAGCAGGAACTTCAAGATTGTTTGGAATGGAGCGAAGATCATGAAAATGGATGTTTTCTGAAAGTAGATTTGGAATATCCTGCATCGCTTCATCGAAAACACCATGGATTTGCGATGGCACCTGTGATGGAATCGGCTCCGGAGAAGAAGCTGATGCTCACCTTCAAGAGCAAAGAGAATTACGTGGTGCATTATCGTCTCCTACAATTCAACCTCCGGCATGGATTGGTTTTGAAGCGCGTGCACTCGGGATTGAAGTTTAGACAGATCAGGTGGCTAGCACCCTATATCGACGGCAACACTCAACGTCGAGCATCAGCTTCTTCTTCCGCAGACAAAGACCTATACAAATTGATGAACAACAGCATCTACGGCAAGAGCATGGAAGATGCGAGGAAAAAAAGAAATATCAACTTGGTCTCCGACCCGAAGAAAATAAACAAGCGCGTCGCTCAGCCCACGTACAAAAACTTCACGATACTGAGCGACACGTTGGTATTGATCGAACGTGCTCTCCACCTCATAACATTCAACAAACCAATCGCCGCGGGAGTCGCGATCCTCGAGTTGTCGAAGCTGGCCATGTACAAGTTTCACTACGACATCATGAAACCACGCTATGGAGAGGCCATCGAGGTGGCGTACACCGACACGGACAGCTTCGTGTACAACATCCACACCGATGATCTATACGAAGATCTGAAAAACATGAGCCAGCATTTCGACTTCTCGAACTATCCAAAAGATCACGCTCTCTTCGACGACAGCCAGAAAATGACGATCGCGAAGATGAAGGATGAAGTCAACGGCCGCATCATCACAGAGTTTGCGGGTCTTCGAGCGAAAATGTATGCCATCAAAATTCAGGATGAGACCGAAATAAAAAAAAGCAAAAGGGGTGGGGCGTTCGAGCACAAACAAACTAACCGTAGAAGATTACAAGTCGTGCTTGTTCGACAAAAAAATCAAACGCATGACCGAACATCGGATCACGAGCACCATCGACCAATTGCGTACATCCACGATCAACAAAGCGGCGCTTGATCCCCACGACACCAAATTGAGGCTACTGGACTGCAACATCCACACCCGAGAATGGGGATACCATGACGAGGAAGAAATCTGCTCGCACCATTAGACTTCCGCATCAAAAAGTACGTATTATTTCTTGCACCACTTTTTTTTTTTTTTTAAAAAAAAACAATTATTCACACTTATTTTTGCATTCACATTTTTTTTATATTTTTCTATTATTTTTTTTAAAAAAACAATTATTCACACTAATTTTTGCATTCACACTTTTTTTTTTATATTTTTCTATCATATTATGTACACTATTTTGACGATATTTTTTTATTTCTTTCAGATGCTGCACCCCCTACGGAAACTTTTTTAGTTCTTACACATTCCATTCTTAACCAAAAAAATTTTCTTCTCTTCAATCATAAAACACACACATTACACACGGAGGTCCTCTGTAGGGAGTCATGGGGGAGTTTAAAAAAAAAAACCCGTGAAACTCTACAAAGGCATGGCTTTGTTAGCCGTGGCCATTAGAACTGTGTTGGGCACCACGCACCCCTGGCGGGATATTTTCTTTTTTTGGGGGCCAGGGATTTCCTTAACAAAAAAATAAAATTTTGATTATCTCACACACACACATCGTAGAAGATCACACCTGAGAGTTTTAATAACAAAACATTGTGGCAGATTACGTTGAGAGTGCAAGATCGTGGTAGATTACACTGAGGGACCTTACAGTAAGAGGAGACAGTCTTATAGGAAAATGTCGTAAGTCATTTCAAATGTAGGTCAAAAAACAATGTTAGCAAGATTTGCAGAAGGTAAAAAAATAGCTTAAAAAATGATGCCAGAGCTTTTCTTCTGCCTAATTTTCTTTTATTGTAGGTTAGTTTAGTGCGTAAAACAGATTACGCTGAGAGCAAAAGCCTATTAGCAGGTTGTAGTAGATTACACTGAGGGGGGGGGGCTTACAGTAAGAGGAGACAGCCTTATAGGAAAATGTCGTAAGTCATTTCAAATGTAGGTCAAAAAGCAAAGTAGCATAAGAGCAAGATTTGCAGAAGATAAAAAAATAGCTTAAAAAACTGATGCCAGAGCTTTTCTTCTGTTTATTTTTCTCTCATTGTAGGTTAGTTTACCCCGTAAAACAGATTACGCCGAGAGCAAAAGCCTATTAGCAGGTCGTAGTAGATTACACTGAGGGGGGGGGGCCTTACAGTAAAAAAAAAGCGGCCTTATAGGAAAATGTCGTAAGTCATTTCAAATGTAGGTCAAAAAACGAGTTTAGCATAAAAAGTAGCTTAAAAAATAATGCCAGAGCTTTTTCTATCCATTTTTTCTCTCATTGTAGGTTAGGTTATACCCAAAAACAAAAAACCTTGGTGATTTTTCGAGTGAGGAGTTGGCAACACTGCTCATGCCTTACGAGAGAAATCCATTAAGGTGAGAAAAGTAGGTCAAAAGACCCTTCCAGAACGTAGCGTTTCACTACTTAGGCAATTGATTCCCAACATTTTATCAAAGCAA
Source organism: Lepisma saccharinum (assembly GCF_977018435.1). NCBI lineage: Eukaryota > Metazoa > Arthropoda > Insecta > Zygentoma > Lepismatidae > Lepisma > Lepisma saccharinum. The sequence continues at coordinate 73,085,237 of NC_139230.1, forward strand.
AATTTGAAAATTAAAAAAAAATGTTCATTGTTTCAATCTCTCCATTATTAAACAAATTATACCTCCATAGGCAAAACTTTTTGATGTCCCCTCATATTTGAAATGGAAGCATGCAGGTTAGGCCAATGAATGAATTCAATAATACAATCTGCATGCTTCTATTTGAAGTATGTGTATAATTAAACTTAACTTCTGATACCTGGATACAAGCATGGAATGTGATTATAAAGAATTGAGCACAATCTCATAAAAAGCAATGTCAATATTCATAGTTTTATTGAAAATGGAGCATGTCAATGAAAAACAGCACATTTATTTTTATGCCATACTACATTAAATGGAGCCAAGGGTTCTGTTAAATAGGTGATCAATCAGCCTAATATAAATGGATACCTCAGAGCAACTCTGAGGGGTAAAGGTGGTGGAGCATGGTGCTGATTACATCACCTCCAAAACGTGCCCTCATGGCACAGTGCAATATGCGCACAAAACTTTACCTACCTACCTCCAGGAGAGATCGTATACTGTAGACATGATATATATTTTGCCAGTGTGATAACATTATGAAACTATTACATCATAAAAATATAGTCAGGAAATATCCTTTGGTCAAAAAGAAATAGCACAGGAAATACTGTATACACCAGCAAAAAATAGAAAAATGAAGCTGCTGGGAAAGATAGATGTGAGTGGCACCCAAATAACAAGAAACCAAATCAACAACAGAAAAGTATAAATGTTTGATTTGTATAAAGTATTAAGCAGTTTAAATTGTTTATATATCGTGCAACTTATTCCCTTACAAAGAAATGAGATAAATGCTTACAAATATACGTACATTACAGTTTCTGCCGTAGAACTGCCTAATGCTGCAGGTATTGTGGCAATGCTCTAGCACCTCTGGCATGGTTCACTGCTTTGGCCAGCCAGGAATTACTGTTTTATTGGCTTTCTATAAGATAAACAGAAAGCAAGGTAATATTAAACTACAGATTTCATTCCAATACATTTCTGAACTTCAATTATCATACAAATAAATTTAAAGCGTCCCCGATGGCGCAGTGATAGCATCGTTGACTTGTAATCTAGGGGTCCCGGGTGCCCGGTGGAGGCACATAGTGGTACGGATCCCACTTTAAACTGTAGGTTTAGTCCCGATTAGCATCACTGTGCATAAAGTGGACTTAAAACACCAAAATCAACAAACCAACCAACAAATAAATTTAAAATACTTGCATAATTCAATCGATTCCTGCCAATATTCGTCGCCTCCGTCTGAATTCTTCCCCTGACCCCTTCAAGGAGACTTCAGATCGAAGCGACAAGTGGCAGGCGACAATCGACAGGCAACACTGGCATGGACGTCAGCAGGGGTTTTCTTCCAGGGAGAGGCAAGGAAGGTATTTTTTCCAGGTGGGCAAATAAGCCACATCTTTCCCAATGTTCCCTCAAAAAGCATTGCTTACATTTGAATTTATCATGTTCGTGCATTATTTAACACATATTATTGTGGCTGAAATGAAATTATATGTGTGAAATATATAATTTTTGGTTGACTTTTATTTTCTAGGGGGGGACACGGCTCCCCCTTGCCCCCCCTTCCGGACGCCCACCAACACTGGCGACTTCAATCTAAGGCAAGAAATTCACCGCTAATGAGCGAGAAACCTATTGCATCGACGCGCAAGTGACATGTGCAGCTTGCCCTTTCTCATCAATGCGAAAGGTCGAATTGATTCCAAGCGATACAGTATCTCTTGTCGCTTGTTACCTATTGCGTTTCGCTTGGTAGCGTTCCAATAAAGAGCTTCGTTTCACACAGTTGCGCCATGATAGGCCGCACAAGCCTGCTTTGATTTCTGAAATCTTCAAACAACACATAAAAGTATGCAAAGTAAAAATTAAGAGTCAGCGATTAGGGTAAATGTAATTATTTTCTCAATTCCACAGTGGGGCGAAACACCTTAAGTACGCCACTGACTGCGGAGCAGTTAATCCCTTCCTAACTCCGCCGCGAGAGGAACTCTTCTTTTCCCCCTCCCCCTTCCTAATGCTCTGCGCCGAGACAGATACGTGCAAGCTACGCGCTCTCAATTGACGCCGTAAAGCGCATTTCGCAACTTTTGCCCAATTCGGTATGGCACGTAGCTGCTTACACACGGGAAGAAATCATGTGACCTACAAAAATTGTGATTGGTTGGACGGGTTTTGCAATATCGATTGGTACCCACAACGGATGCAATTGTATTAAAATTACAACACGTAAATTAGACAGGTGATATTGGTACCAGGTTCCAACAAGAATAGTAACCATTTTTTCGTGAGGAAAACTGCAAAAAATGACCTTGTTTATGCTAATTTATCAAATTATAGTGGTTCCAAAAACATATGTACACTCACTCGGGAGTAGGTGAAAAGCTTCGTTCTGGAACAGTCCTTTGACCTACTTTTTATTTTACGTTTTACGGACTAAACTAACCTATAATGAGAGAAAAATGGAGAGAAGAAGCTCTGGCATCACTTTTTTAGCTATTTTTACCTCCTGCAATTTTGCTCTTATGCTAACCTCGTCCTTTGACCTACTTTTGAAATGACTTACGACATTTTCCTATAAGTCTGTCTCCTCTTACTGTAAGGTCCCTCAGTGTAATCTACTACGACCTGCTCTCAGCGTAATCTGCCACGACCTAATACGATGTTTTTTTTAAAACTCATTTGTGATCTTCTACGGTGTGTGTGTGATAATCAAAATTATTTTTGTTAAGGAAATCAATGGCCCCCAAAAAGAAAAAATCCCGCCAGGGTGCGTGGTGCCCAACACAGTTCTAATGGCCACGGCTATCAAAGCCATGCCTCTGTAGAGTTTCATGGGTTCTTTTTTTTTAAACCCCCCCATGACTCCCTACAGAGGACCTCTGTGTGTAATGTGTGTGTTTTATGATTGAAGAGAAGAAAAATTTTGGTTAAGAATGGAATGTGTAAGAACTAAAAAAGTTTCCGTAGGGTGCAGCATCTGAAAGAAAAAAAAATATCCTCAAATAGTGTACATAATATGATAGAAAAATATAAAAAAAATATTTAAAACATTAGTGTGAATGCAAAAACATTTTATACATTAGTGTGAATGATTGTTTTTTTTAAAAAAAAAGTGGTGCAAGAAATAATACGAAAAAAAATAGTTACTTTTTTGATGCAGAAGTCTAATGGTGCGAGCAGATTTCTTGCTTATCATGGTATCTCCATTCTCGGGTGTGGTTGTTGCAGTCCAGTAGCCTCAATTTGGTGTCATGGGGATCAAGCGCCACTTTGTTGATCATGGATGTACGGAACTGGTCGATGGTGCTCGTGATGCGATGTTCGGTCATGTGTTTGATGCTTTTGTTGAACAAGCACGACTTGTAATCTTCCACAGTTAGCTTTTTCGTACTCGAACGACCCACCCCCTTTGCCTTCTTTATTTCGGTCTCATCCTGGATTTTTATGGCGTACATTTTTGCTCGAAGACCAGCAAACTCTGTGATGATGCGGCCGTTGACTTCATCCTTCATCTTCCCGATCGTCATTTTGTGGCTGTTGTCGAAGAGAGCGTGATTTTTCGGATAATTGGAGAAATCGAAATGCTGGCTCATGCTTTTGAGATCTTCGTATAGATCATCGGTGCGGATGTTGTACACGAAGCTGTCCGTGTCGGTGTACGCCACCTCGATCCCCTCTCCAGAGCGTGGTTTCATGATGTCGTAGTGAAACTTGTACATGGCCAGCTTCGACAACTCGAGGATCGCGACTCCCACGGCTATTGGTTTGTCGAATTTTATGTGACGGAGAGCACGTTCGATCAATACCAACGTGTCGCTCAGTATCGTGAAGTTCTTGTACGTGGGCTGAGCGACGAGCTTGTTTATTTTCTTTGGGTCGGAGACCAAGTTGATATTTTTTCTTTTCCTCGGATCTTCCATGCTCTTGCCGTAGATGCTGTTGTTCATCAATTTGTATAGGTCTTTGTCTGCTGAAGAAGAAGCTGATGCTCGACGTTGAGTGTTGCCGTCGATATAGGGTGCTAGCCACCTGGTCTGTCTAAACTTCAATCCCGAGTGCACACGCTTCAAGAACAATCCATGCTGGAGGTAGAATTGTAGGAGACGATAATGCCCCACGTAATTCTCTTTGCTCTTGAAGGTGAGCATCAGCTTCTTCTCCGGAGCCGATTCCATCACAGGTGCCATCGCAAATCCATGGTGTTCTTGATGAAGCGATGCAGGATATTCCATATCTCCTTTCAGGAAACATCCATTTTCATGATCTTCGCTCCATTCTAAACAATCTTGAAGTTCCTGCTCACTCATCCATCCGTATTCTCCGATGGGCAGAGGCTCGGACATGGCATAACCATACAGGTTGTTCATGTCCCAGTATGCCAAGAAGTTTGTCGGTTTCCCTGCATCGAAATCGGCAACATATGGATTGTTGGCCTTGACGTATTGAAGGGGACACTGGACGATTCCTCCACGTTTTGCCTTCGACAAACAAAAGTTGATTGACGTCTTTGATGAGTTCTATCTTCACCTTCGTGGATTTTAACATCGCCTGCCAAGAATAACCCGGTGTGGTGTAGCTGAAAGCGGGGTCCAAACCATATGCTGCCATTCCTCTCGAGCGATGGAGATGAAAACGGTCGCTCAATAGCGTAACATCCAGTTTCAAATACAAATCATGATAGTCGGCCATGGTTTGACAAGAGAATGTAGACCAGACAAGCTGAGCATGATGGTAGTCCTCTTCGGTGCAACAGGTGTTGCTAAGACGACTGTAGAATGATTCTCTCGGTTGTAATGATGTTTCTGAGAATTTGGAAACATCCGTCATGTATTCGTAGAGGTAAACACCCTTGCGTCTCAACAGTGCTAAATGTTGGTTGCCAAAATATTTCCTGGTGGCGACCAAATCATCGTCGGTGAGTTGAGACGCAAGTGTCGCCAAACTCGAAGACAGAAAGTTGTAGGAGTCCAAGAAGCAAATTTCTACGTGATTGCCATTTCCAACGTCCACCTTCTTGCTGAATGAAATGAATTTCTCATTGGTGCGAGCTATGACGCTAATGGGTTGAGCGTCGCATCCCATCTCCTTTATGAAGATTTTGGCGTCGTAGCCCTCCAAATTGTGAATGAATACAGGAATAAAATTTGTTTTTTTGATTTGTAGATTACAGTTGTTACACAGGGGGGCCACATATTTTCCCGTGTGATGATTATGGTGGCAAGTTACTTTCGCACACATCACACTGAGAGGCAAGGTCGTATGCTTCCTTCTCTTCCTGGGTAAGAGGCTCTATCCCTTTGTCTTCTCTTAGTAGAGGAGTGAATTGTATTGCCATCTGTTTCAAGGTTTGAACGAATTTTTGTGGAGCATCATTGCCACGATGTAAAATAACATTGGCTGTGTTGTTGACCATCAATCCAAAAGCGCAGGCTTCGTGATGTAGAATTTCGATAGTGCTCGATACACTGGGATTCGGTTCGCAGATGGCGAGTGGAATTTGGAAACTTTCAAAGTCGGCGCATATCACCACGGGATGCCAGAGTAATGCCTTGTAGTTGGAAAATGTCATGTCTCGAGAAGGCATTTCGATAGCCGTAGCCGGATGATTACTACACATTTCATGATGATCTCGGAGTTCTTCATCAGCATTCTTTTCTCCTCGACCGTAGAATATACTCAGGCATCTGTCGCATACTCGAATTTTATGGTGATCTGAGGTAATTTGACTTCTTATTAATTTTGGAAGATTCTGAATTAGACAATAATGATAATTATCATCATCTTCGATCAGGAGTAATCTGATGACATGATTACTTTTAATGTTGCTATGTCTGAGAACGTAGATGGTGTTGTTTTTGTCTAATCCAAAGATGTGTACTGCTATACTTTCGTTTTTATCTGTCTTGTACTGTGTCTCAAATTTACTAATGTCTCGTAGATTTACAGGGTAATTAATACCAGCCATAGGTTTTTTCAAATTCTGAGAGATATTCTGGCTTGTTGTAGTGGCATAAACGTTGTTTGTTATTATTGGCTGGGTGATGATCGGCAATGATGCACCACAAAAAGCATCTGTTATCCTCATTTTGAATGTTGATGATGGCTTTCTTACTGGCTATTTCCGGAGGCAAATGGATACAACCGGATGCTCCCATCGGGTTGTATCGTCCTACCTTCAAAGTTAAAGTGTGAGGCGAACCGCAAAGTGTCCAACCCGATCCACGTTTTTGGAAAGTCTCATGCTTGTTCAACAAAGCGTCAATCATCTGGTTGCAAATGGCAACCACCTCATCGACGTCGGTGGCGTGGAGGCTCTTTACACCAGTGTAATGATGGAAAGTTTCTCGTTCCTTTTTTACGTTTTCATAAATGACGGAAAAAATTAGGTGGATTTTCAACGAGCATTGCAACAAAGCTTCGGTGATAGACGAAATTAAGTTGCTTTTGACCGAGCGAAAAAAGTTGTTTAGATCAGATGTTTCTACAGATCGGAAAGTCTCCTCGGTTAAAATATTTCGAATACTTTCGCCGGCACTCTTCTGCTTCTTCCGTGGCGCTTGATCGTCAACATCGAGCTTTCTCTTACTTGATTCTTCCCCATGCAGATTCTTCCGATGTCTACTCATGTTAGAAATGGATATATATTTCCCACAGTGGGCACATGCACGTTTCGCTTCCTTCTTCTCCATTTTTTTTTGCTAAAAAAAAGATGAAGTTACTAAATTGCACACTTTTTTGTGGTGTTATTTATATTAGACCCAAGCATAAACGATCTACCATAGATGAAGTTACTATTTTGTGGTGTTATTTATATTTGATACGATCTCATTTTTTTCTTAAATAACCAGCATGAATCTTTTTGGTTTCAGAAAGCAAACCAACATGGAAACTGTACGCCACACGACGACATATAATGAAATACTATCCAAACTCAACGGTCTACTGATTATTCACCTCAACAGCATTTGGACAAAATTGGACGAGGACGTGTCTAAAACCTGTTACGTCTTCAACAACAATTTACATTTTTACGAAATTCCGATCGATGGGAAACTTCGGATCACCGTGAATCCAGAGAACGCAGGCGAAAACAAAATTTCTACCGGCAAGAACATTTTTCGAATGATGCTTTCTAACATGGCGTACGATGTTTCTGCAGGAGATTATCTTTTCGTTCAACTCCTCGGAGATTACGACAAACTCATTCCTCTCGTCGTAGAATTATGAATCACCTATCCTATTATAAATAACCATAATGCCTAACGACATTTTCGGCCACACCAAGCGTGTTGACCACGCAGAAGAGATTTTCATGCTCGACGTTCGAGTTAAAAAGTTGAGGAGCGATTTAATCGATTTACAGGAGACCTTAAACAAAAGTTTAGAGTCAGAGATCGCTACGCTCCAAACGCAATGTCTCGACCCCATTCTGAAAATCGATTCCGAACTGAAAACACTCATAAAAAATTATGTTGATGTACCTTCTTACGACAACGTTCAAAATATACAGTTGAGCGTGGATTCGCTTCAAAATGATTTGGCCAAATTACAGCAATTTCAATCGAAAGATTTGGAAAAATTGAAACTCGAAATCGAAGAACGAACTTCCGCAATTGAAAAGAATTTCTCTGAACTTCAAACCGTTGTGAATGATATCGATGTAGAACGCTTGCATGTCGTCGTTTCTAAATTACAAGAAGAATTCAACACCACGTTGGAAGAAATTAAATCCAAGTTACAGACTTTGGAAGATACAATGACAAACCTACCTTCCTCAGACGAACTGCAGGTCATTAGTAAAAGCTTTGCGAACATAAAAATTCAATTGGAGGCTTATCAAGATTTCGAACACATTCAAACCACCATCGCTACGCTTCAGGCGTCTTTGGAGTTGATCAACGAAGAAATTAAAAATATTCACGCTCAAGCAAGCGCGTTGACGAGTATTCAAGACACGTTAAGCAAGGTTCAGCAGAAGATCGAATATTTAGAAAATTTGAACGTCGAATCGAACCTTGCTCATTTTCATCACGTACTGGACAACATACAGGGTGACTTGGAATCGTTACAGACGAGTGTGCCTTCGAAGGAAGATTTGGAAAAAATGAAAACGGCAGTGACGGCATTATCCGATTCGAGTGACATCAAAAGTTCATTGAGCGATCTCGAAAGTACGGTGGCCAATCTCCCCACCTCCAAAGAATTACACGCTTTGAAAAGGAACATATCTCGAATGCTGAAACGACTAGAAACGGAAACGGCAAACCTGGAACAGATTCGAGATGAAATTACTTCGCTGGTGTCGACGTTGACCACTTCGCAGTGCGTCACGGATCTTCACACGCAGTTTACCGAAATGCGAAGCATCGTGAACGATCTTACCGAGAAAAGCTCGAAATTGAATCAAGTTGAGAACCTTCAGAACATTGTCGTCAACATCAGAGATCAAGTTGGAGTGCTGGAATCCACGCAGGAATCGACGCTGGCCTCTTTTGGTGTCAAGTTGCAAGAACTGAACGAAAACTACAAGCAGTTAAACGTGGAAGTGAAAATCAAACCGTCATTTTTTGCCATAACGGATACCATAGTCGAGCATTTGTTGCCCATTGAAAATAAACTTGGACACGTTCACAGTAATCTGCTCAGCGTCGACACTAAAATCGCCAAGTTGTTCACCTTGCAAGCCATCGAAATCAACACCGTACCCAATCAACAGAGAATCTCCACGTTCGTCGAAGGTAACGAACTGTCCATGTTACATCCTTATCATCCGTATTACAAGTTTCTCCTCGATGGCACGATTCAGATAAACGAATTTTCGTACTGGTCGCACGGCAGAAAAGCTAGCGTTCCCACCATGACGTTGATATCGAATCGTGGTGTCCAGAAAGCAGGAAACATTCCTCTGGCACGTTGGAACGAAACGCGGAACATATATGAAATACACGAAGACGAAGATCTTACTGTTTTCGACGTGAATGCCGGTGATAAGCTGATCATTCAAAACACAAGTGAGGTGCCACCCTCTTTGAATCCCATCACGCTCGTGCTTCTCTTCAAACGTAATCTCTAAATGTCTAGGCAAGCCATCGTCGAAGAATTACATAAACCTGCACGCCGCAACTACAAACGTTTAGCGGTGGTAACAAAGGGAATCGATGAACTCTGGGAAAGTGACCTCGTGGAGATGAGCAGCGGAAACTTAAAAAATGTACAAGGGCAACAAGTACCTCCTCACCGTCATAGACACATTTTCAAAATTCGCATGGGCTCGACCTTTGAAAGCCAAAACGGGAACATGCGTCACGGAAGCATTCAAATTAATTTTTCGCGAAAGCGGCAGACGACCTCGAATTCTGCACACGGACAACGGGAAGGAATTCTACAATGCCACGTTCAGACAGTTTATTCGGAAACACAACGTTCAACATTACTCGACCTTCAGTGACGTCAAAGCCAGCATCGTGGAAAGATTCAATCGGACTCTGAAATCGCGCATGTGGTCACGCTTCACGCTTCAGGGAAGCTACAAGTGGGTCACCATTCTTCCGGAACTCGTTAACGACTATAATCACACATTGCACAGAACGATAGGCATGAAGCCAGCTGACGTTACGAAGTCCGTCGAGCAGCGTTTAATTTCTACCGTTTACTGCCCAAAGTACACACCCACGAAAAAAAGACCTAAATACAAAATTGGAGACCAGGTGAGGATTCAAGCGAACGTTCGACAAGGGTTTCACCAGAAACTGGAGCACGGAACGTTTTACCGTAGTTCGCGTTTTACCCGTGAACCCTCACACGTATATAATAAAGGACAGTGGCGGTGAAATTTTATTGGGGCGCATCTAGGAGGAGGAACTCTCTAAAACTAAATACCCCGACACGTACCTTATCGAAAAAGTTTTGCGTAAGAGAGGTGACAAACGTTTGGTGAAATGGCTCTGACTTCCGGGAACAAGTTGGATCGACTCGAACGAAGTGATTCTATGAGTACGTGGAATGTTGTGAAACGTTTACCTGATTCGGAAAGTCAAACGAAAAAAAGGAACGGCGAATTGCTCCCCGATAGCATACGGTGTCTGATTGTAGGACCTTCAGAGTGCGGAGAGACGACACTGCTCATTGATAATTTTATCCTCGCACCCAATTGGTTAGACTGGGAAAACAGACACCTCTACGTATTTTCGAAAAGTCTCGAACAACCGAATTTCCAGAAACTTATGAAACTGTACGACGGACTGGACATTGCAACTTTCGCATCTGAAATCATTCCACTGGACGATTGTCTCGAGAATTCTGTTGTGGTGTTCGACGACATGATCTTGGAAAATCAAAACGAGATTCGTAATTTTTTCACTCGAGGTCGTCACAAAGGATTAGATTGTTTCTACCTGGCACAAACTTTTTCCAAGGTTCCGAAACAACTACTACGTGATAATGCTAATTTTATTTGCTTGTTTCGACAAGACCACAATTTAAAACACGCACATGATGATTACGTAGTGGCTGACATGAATTACAATCTATTTTCTAAATTCTGCTCCCACCGTTGGAACCAAGGTGATTTCGGATTCGTGACCATTGACATGACTCGAAAAGCAAACCATGGAATGTATAGGAATAAAATAAACGTTTATCTAGACGTCTCAGAATATATTAATCACCCTGAGGCTAAAAAGAGGACAATTTCAGATTTGCAACGAGAAGAAAATAAAATAAAAAAATCAACGGTCGAGAACCTAAACAGTCAAAAAAATAAAATTTGAAAAAAAACGTTCTTTTTTTTCAAACGTCTCAAGCGTATATATAAAATAACCATTATAACAAAAAAGTGAGTGTTAGAAAAGTTGACAGCCTCAAGTGGGTGACGGCAAAAAAACTACGAGAACCGAACGTATAGGCTGAGAATTCGTCGTTTCAGAAACGTTCCGACGTATATAGAAAAATGTCTAAACATCAATTTCAAGAAGAGGACAATCTCAAGTTGCGTGAATATCTAGTGAAGCGATTCAAAGGTTGGAAATCCGAGAATCGTGGTTTTTACGAAGAGAAGAAACGTCAAGATCAACCTGTGATCGTCGCCATCAGCGGTCTAGGTAAAGAAATTAAAAGTGTCACGGAACAAAATAAAAATTTGATCAACGAACTCGAACCACTTGCAGCTAAAAAGTTACACTCTACCCACGCCCATTTCAAGCATTCCTTCGACGCCGTTCGAACTGAAGGAAGTACCGGCACGACGTCAAGCCATAGGTAGCACGTCTTCGGATAATATCGAGTTGGGACCTTTGGCACAAAACTATCTGAGCACGGGGAAATTCGACAGGCATGAAGTGTTCGGATTGTATCCGAGCATGGGAACCAACGAAGGCTTCGTGTTTAAGATTGGAAAATCGAAAGTCAAGTTCGATGGTAACGACATTAAAATTAATTTAGGCGATAAGAATAGTTGGAGCAGGTATCCGGGTACGGTGGGACTGTGGGAACTCATTGCCAAAAAATATCCGAAAGATTACAACGACGAAGGTTACCAGAGTTACAGGGAAATTTTAATCATGACGGATGCCATGTACCAGAACAACGATGCCACGCAGAATAGGGTGAAATCGAGTAGCGGTAAGAAGTACAGGAATCTCATCAAACCGATTTGGAACGAGGTGAAAAGTGGAACCGGCGTCAAACGCTACAACACGTTACCCAAAGAATTCGTTTGGGTGGACGACGTGAGAAAACTCATCGACCGATTGTTAGTGATAGACGGTGAAGAGAATGCAGGCAATCGTAATTTCTACAACGAGAAGGTTGGCATCGTGGACATGATCAGCACCAAACTTTCCAACTTCATCGTGAACGACGACAAAGGTATCGGCTACCTGATCAAAATTATCAACACGCTGCCTCCGAGATTCTGGAAGGTGGCCGAAGGAAAGGGACTCGTGAACGACATCATCAACAAGTTACCTTTCGAGATGCATTTACCTGGCTACCAGTACTGCGGTCCCGGTACCAAACTCGAGAAAAGATTGGAGAGAGGAGACAAGGGTGTGAATCCGTTGGACGCTGCATGCAAAGATCACGATATTGCTTACAACACGCGCACGAATTTGGATGCACGTCACGAAGCAGACAAGAAATTGGAGCATGCCGCTTTCGAAAGATTCGTCAGCAGAGACGCTTCTTTGGGAGAAAAAGTTGCAGCACTGGGCACCACCATCGCCATGAACACGAAACAAAAATTTGGGTGGGGTATATAAATAAATAACATACAGTAAAAAAAATAAATAATAACAACATGTCTTGTATAACCGACTTACCGCCCGAACTTTTATGCATCATATTCAAACACGCTTTAAACGGAGATTGTGGGGATGTAGGGAAACTTTTGAACATAGCAAGAACAACGCCGGAATTTCGTATCCCTTGTGAAATGGTTGTCAAGGATTATCTTCGGGAGATCAGTGGAATGAGGTGCGATAATCTCGACACTCTTCTTTCAGCTGCAGGGGAAAAATTAAACGACTGGATGGACGAACTTCACGAGGCGAGGCAGAGGAGAAGACGATACACGGATGATTGGTTCAAGTCTAAACAGGAGACCGAAGATATCATCACACACATCATCGCGTTTTCCAAAGCACAGTAACTGTTGATCACCTGACCTCTACTTCCACGTCACCCATGAAGTTTGCTGGTGCTTCTTTGCGTCCTATCACCTAGACCACAAGCATTTAGTTTTCGCGCCTTTTTTACCGGACGCCCGGTTCTTTCTTACTTCGGTAGTTCTTCTCGCAGTCAATTAGGAGGGGTACGAGTTCCAGCCAAGGCCTCCCCCATGTCGACCTCCTTGGCAGAGTGGTTAGCACAGCGCGCTACGACGCCAGGGGTTCCGGGTTCGAGTCCCGGGTAAGGCATGGATATTTGTGTTTGTCCAAATGAGAAAAACTGAAAATTGAGAATAACCGAGAAATGAAAATCTTGAGAATATAGTAAAAAGACGGTGGATACTTCCGGTTAGGAGTATTCCTTAAAAAAAATGGCGTAGTGGTTTCTTCATCGAATTGTAATCAAGGGGTCCCGGGTTCGATACCCGTCGGAGGCATTTCGTGGTTTGGATTCCACTTCAAACTGTAGGTAGTCTCGATTAGCCTTACTGTGCATAAAGTGGATTTAAAACACCAACTCAAACAAACGAGTTCCACCTGCACCAAAAGCAAGCATACAGTAAAGAGGTTTGAATATCGTATGTCTTCATGTCGTTACCCAGTCTCAAACGCAGGATAAAAAATAACCCTTTCTACCACCTTGCTACCTCCATATCACAAACACTTCACCCTTGCAATACGCAACCACGATTAAGAAAGAGAAATGAATCAACCTTCTTGAGGCCGAATTGGGAGAAGTATATTATTGGTAAATAATCATATCGTACAATCACGGACACTTGTGTGTTGTAGCAACACTATTGACTTTCAATGGGATCATTACTACCAAGATGTGTCCCTGACTGTACAACCCTAAACTGATATTGCGTTATATTTTCTTGCAATTTTGGCTGAAATAACTCTCATAACATGTCGCAATAAAACAAGTGGCTACACCAAACTGAGGTAGAGGCGAACACACCATTATTCTGCACTGTTATCTCAAGAATCCGATATTAGCAACAGAGGGAGACATTTGTTAGTCACAAGAAATGCTTTCAATTCACTACTTATAAACAGTAGATGGTGTCATCTTAGCAGAACGAACTGACTCGATTTTGATTTTTTGATTTTGAATTTAAAATTTTGGGAGCGTCAGCACTTAGGCTATTTTGCTCCCGTCACATTATACGGGGGCCAGCCCCTTATCATTACAAATAACAACTCTAGCGTTGCATATCTAAAAATGTTAAAATGTTTTGACTTCTGTTAAAAGCTGAGGTCGTAAACGGGCACTCAGCACACACAAGGACAACAAACAGGACAACACACAAAATTATACTGGCCATAGTGCCAGTCGCCAGAGCCTCGTTAGTCTTTAGTCCAGGGTGCACTACGTGGAAGTGAGGTTGACTCTTGGGCGCCTACATGGAAGGTCACCCCTTACACCCCGAACTGACTCGACTACAAAAGCACAAGAAGCTAACTGTCTCGGTTATTGCGATCATACCGTCTACTTTTATTATTGTGTGTAGTTTTACCAACTAACCTTGAAAGAAACAGTTTGGATCGACTTACGCACGAAACATTTCCAACCAATGCCAGCACAAAACATGTCGCTACTAATACTACACAGCGACGTAGTGCAACAAGCCTACGAGCATAAAATGAACAATCTCTATTTTATGGTGGTATTTTAAGACTTTAGATTTTAATGTCGTTGGAAAGGTGTAGAGTTCTTAACACAAAAAATACTCATAAATAATATGAATGTGAAACATGCAAGGGTAAAGTACAGTGCATTACAGCGTTGCGTGGATGAATTTGTAATGGGCCACATATTATACTGTATCTCACTTAATGTCCCACTATTTTGGAACATTTCTTGATTTAGGGCAGTTATTTGGAAAATATTGACCGTCGACGAAGCTGCTATGCCTGCAGTCATCTGTAGGAGACACAGAAAATCTCAGTCCGGATTCGAGTGCATCAGCTCAATCTATGGCGTAAACTCGTTCCGACTTTTGTAATTGTTATTCGGCCCAGATTTGAAAGCACCACTGGTGCAAGGCCTCTTGTTGAGTGAGCGTGTCATCCGTTTCTTTTCCTACCTCCTAATTTATGATGGCGCGCCTGACGCAAAAAGTGCATAATTTTAAAGAGTGGAAAGTTCCATGAACGTTTACTATACCGTAGCTGAGAAATGCTGATTACAATGACTGAAATATATTAATGTTGCAACAAAGTTATCATTGAGAAATTACAACATCTTGTAACTTGGATATCAAGAAGAGTATTACAAGAAAGTTTGAACATTGTATTTTTGACTTCATTCAAACGTGATGAAAATGTAGGAACATTTTTATTAGATTCTCGTGTTTACAGTCAAAAATACAATTAACACCTGCTATTTAAAATATTCTGGCACAATATGTACTGGGCCTCCCCGATGGCGCAGTGGCAGCGTCATCGCCTTGTAATTAAGATGTCCAGTTTTCGATACTCGGTGGAGGCACAAGTGGCTCGGATCCCACTTTAAACTGTAGGTCCAGTCCCGATTAGCCTTACTGTGCATAAAGTGGACTTAACCAACCACAATATGTACTATTTTGCGAATATGGGATTTGTGGAAAGGTTCCCAATATAGCTATTTCGTTCTTTGATTATTGGGATGCTTTAAATAGAATTCGTGAAGGCAACGAGAGCAAGTGAAATATCCATTCGAGAATTAGACTGCAACAATCACTAGCAGAGTTGTCTGTTTCCATTCGAATCGTGTCCGCGCCAAAAGCAAGTTCCGAGCGACCCAGCTGGTCGCTGGTGCCAAAGAGTCTGGAATCGTCTCAAGCGGACCCTCAGTGAGCACACAGGCAACGAATTCGGTTTCTAATGAACTGACACTTATACATACAAGACCAGGGACGTGACCGGTAATGGAAGATATACAAGACAAGATATACTTTGTTCAATTTGGACCAAATTGTCTGTTTTTTACCATGTATTTAGTAACAATTGATTTGCTCGCTCACACTCTAAACATTTGTTTCTATGACCCGAAACTCAAGGTTATGCTTATTACTTTAAAATTGGCACTCAGTTTTCCGAGAAATATATTTACTAAACGTTTCTTGCTCACTCCGACACGCACTGCGAACCGTTCTTAATAGTAACATCCATCTCATTCTTATTTAGAAAAAACAGGCGACTTAAATGAATTTGGTCAGTTTCAACAAAATCTTGCTCACTCCTCTCTCAATGCGCTACACCTGTCCCATTTAGAATTTTGTTTCGCTTTCCTCGAAATACAATTGCCTTATGACGCTCATGCACAATTTGCCCTCTTTAAAAGATATTCCTTATGCATGAATAAATATTTCCTAAGATGAGATACAAAGGACGTCAAATTCTATTCTCGACCCGGCCATATAAAACTGTCCAATTATGATTCATGTTTCATTTCTGTGTAAATATTAAAACAAAAAGTAAAGTAATTTTAACGTCAAAAAACGAAATTGTTACGTAATACTAATACTACTAATAATGATGCACTTAACTGAGAAATGTTTATTTTCTATACTATATGCCTTGCTTTCCCTAGAAATTCGAACAAACATAATGTCTGAAAGTGATTTTGGCAAAATTATCAACACGCTGCCTCCGAGATTCTGGAAGGTGGCCGAAGGAAAGGGACTCGTGAACGACATCATCAACAAGTTACCTTTCGAGATGCATTTACCTGGCTACCAGTACTGCGGTCCCGGTACCAAACTCGAGAAAAGATTGGAGAGAGGAGACAAGGGTGTGAATCCGTTGGACGCTGCATGCAAAGATCACGATATTGCTTACAACACGCGCACGAATTTGGATGCACGTCACGAAGCAGACAAGAAATTGGAGCATGCCGCTTTCGAAAGATTCGTCAGCAGAGACGCTTCTTTGGGAGAAAAAGTTGCAGCACTGGGCACCACCATCGCCATGAACACGAAACAAAAATTTGGGTGGGGTATATAAATAAATAACATACAGTAAAAAAAATAAATAATAACAACATGTCTTGTATAACCGACTTACCGCCCGAACTTTTATGCATCATATTCAAACACGCTTTAAACGGAGATTGTGGGGATGTAGGGAAACTTTTAAACATAGCAAGAACAACGCCGGAATTTCGTATCCCTTGTGAAATGGTTGTCAGGGATTATCTTCGGGAGATCAGTGGAATGAGGTGCGATAATCTCGACACTCTTCTTTCAGCTGCAGGGGAAAAATTAAACGACTGGATGGACGAACTTCACGAGGCGAGGCAGAGGAGAAGACGATACACGGATGATTGGTTCAAGTCTAAACAGGAGACCGAAGATATCATCACACACATCATCGCGTTTTCCAAAGCACGAACTTTCTTCCTCTAACACACTGTCAAAAAAAATGTACGAGACAAAAAAATGTACGTGTCAAAAAAAATATACGTGTCAAAAAAATATACGTGTCAAAAAAAATGTACGTGTCAAAAAAAATGTACGTGCCAAAAAAAATGTACAAGTAAAAAAAAACTTGATATATAATTAACACACAACGTGAAAAAAAATCTACGAGATCAAAAAAAAAAATTCTTCGGTATATAAATAACACACATTGTGAAAAATTAAAATTCTCTAACACACACCCTGAATATTTCTTCGATATGACTGAAAAAATAAGTGACCTCCAAGCATTAAAACAAATGCTAAATTTGTCAGTCGAGTATATAAAAATTCAGGAATTGGAAGTCGACAAACCTTACACGATAACTTCCGGTTCAATTGTTTCTACCCAGTATGGTCCCAAAGTACGTCTGTTGCTCAACGGACAATACAGTCTATATTTACCAGATCGATACGCTAACATGTTATCCGACGAGAAGCTATCTATTTTAATCGAGAACAAAACTCGAATCGTGTACAAGAGGACAATGGAACTTCTTGGTAAGAAAACAAAGCACGTAATAGAATTTGTGTAACGGCTGCGGAGTATATAAAATAACATACCTTGAAAAAAAAAAATACATGAGAGGGAAACAAAAAAGAAATCTCAGAACATTTATATATATAAATAACATACCGTGAAAATAACATGAAGCCCAAGGGTGTCGTGTACCAGATACCATATTCGAATCTGAAAACGCTGGGTGCCCTCGATGGGTTACTCACCAAGAAACAACGCGAGAAGAAACGTTCTTGCTTGACGATAGGACAGGGAATGAAATTGCTGCTCAGCACTCCACAATTGAGACGGTTGCAGCGTTCGCGGAAGCAGCAAAAGACAGGGGGGGTTCATATTCAGCATCCCGGCCATCCTGGCAGCATTGGCGGCCGTTGGAAGTTTGACTGGGTGTAGCGCCTCCATCGCGAAAACCGTCATCGACTCGAAGAAGAACAAGGCGGAATTGGAAGAACAGAAACGTCACAACCTGGCCATGGAGAAGAAAGGGAAGGGGGTCGCGAGCAAGTATAAAAAAAAGAAGAAGCACTCACCAACCGAGACATTGAATCTTTAATCAAACCATTACAAATCAAACACTCCAGAGGCGTTTTCATGTCCGATTCGTCACCTTCAACCGTTAAAAATAGAGAATGTGGCGTAGTCAACTTGGACAGTCAAGAAAATCCAGGCACGCATTGGATATGTTACCACAAAAATGCAAACAACAATAAAGCATTCGTTTTCGATTCTTTCCGAGGTGTTCCACCTACAAATTTAGTTCATTATCTGAAAACGAACAACCTATACTACAACGACGAACGCATTCAAAATTTCGGAGACGTGAACTGCGGTCATCTCTGTCTCTCCATGGTCACGTTTCTCTCTAAAATAAATAAGCCATCGGTGGAAGATTTCCAGAAAGCATTGTGGAACCTAAAGCATCATGGGCGTGTTCCATCTCACGAGTGGATCTTCGATCTTGAAACTCACTCTGCACGACGACATCGTCTATCCTAAATCCATAACTCTGCGTGCATTCTACAGCATGTACCTCATACCTAACGTCACGCAGCACAACAACAAAATTAGCGTCGGAAGTAAATATATCGTCGTCACGCCAAGTCAATACAATATTTCTACTTTGCAAGGTCAATTACCCAATTACGCACAGAGTCGAAATCGTGTCCGCAACGGAGACCGTGGACCTTGGGGCACCATAGGAGAACTTTTATGTTTCCAGAACAACACCAAACTCGAAGCTGGCATCAAGCACACGGGAGCAAACATTCCTAAATTTCTAGCCATCGAAACTTTGAACGTTCACTGCAACGTGGCCGAAGGCATGATCACGAAATCTGAAGGGTTGTTGGGAAGTCACAAGCAGACGGGAATCATAGCCACGTTCATACCCAGCTCCGAATTCATGGAACCGATCATCTACACACCCTCTTCGGCGATCTATTTTCCAGTATGTCGCAACCGCATAGACAACATAGAGTTGGTGGTCACGAACGAGAAAGGAGACGTGGTGGATTTTGCAGGTGCCACGACGACGGCCGTCCTGGAGATCAACGTATAATAAATAACGATACATCATGGAACAAATCGAAAGTTACGAATTGCAATCTTTCCCTCCCAACCGTCGCACGTTCGCAAATTTGAACGAAGCGAACAGAGAAATCGAATATGACGTGGACGTAGGCGATGGGTTCGTTCATCCTCACAGAGCGGACCTTTACCTTCAATTCGACGTGGTGATGAAAGAAAGCGGAGACGCGTTCCCCGCAGCAGCAAATTTGAAACTCGTGGACAACTTCGTGCCTCACCTGTTCTCGCAGGTGGAGGTGAGGAAACACAACACCGTCATCGACAAAATCGATTATCCAGGCATCACGTCAACGGCAGTGGGAACATTGAAATTATCCAAAACGGACGCAGCATACTATTAAGCGGGGGGTACGAAGCGGGAACCAAAATATCGACGAGAAGTCACACGGTGCTCTTTCCCATGCGTCTGCTTCCGGGATTCTTCTCGGACTACAAGGAGATCATGTGGAAGGGAGGACTGAGAATCACATTTCGAAGAGCGGCCAACGATAACGACGCACTGATGCGATACAGCAACTTGAACGCAGACGGTATGACGCCGCTGCCCAACACTTTACCCGAAGCAGCCAAGTGCGCCATCCGGAGCATGGAGTTTAGAATGCCGATCGTGGAATACGAAACGAATTACGCCCTCAAGTACAAAGCGGAGATCTTGAAAAGTCCACAGGTGCCCATTCACTTTCACGGTTACCAGTGCGTGCAAAAAATAGCGTCAGGAAGTCACCTGGTATTTGACGTAACGACGCAGTTCAACAACATACAGTTCGACATGCCAGATTTCGTCATTGTACTCTTTCAGACCAGACGCGATAACAATCAGGAAAAAGATTCCAGCAAATTCGACGACTCCAAGATCAAAAATGTTTATCTCAAGAATGGCAGGAACGAAGTGTTCCCGCGCGAAAATTACAACCTCGACATGACCAAAGATGATTATCTAAAACTTTACGAAGCTTACACCGCTTACAAGAGGGTAACAGAGGGAAACGTCGACATGTACTACACGCCCAGCGAATTCAAAATCCACAGACCCATGTTCGTCATCAATACCACAAAGAGGAAGCAGGTGGTAGTCAACGATCGGACAAACATCAAGATCGTTTGCGAGTTCAACAGTCCATTGCCCGAGGATACCGTGTGCAGCGTCATCCTGGTCGCAGAGAAGTCCTTCGCGTACGACGTGAAGAACGAGAGGGTCACAGAGCAGTTTTAACAAGTTTAACATTTTTTCTTGCACAACGTAGATAAGAAGTTTTTTTGCACTTGCACAATCAGTTACAAAAAGAATTTGTACTAGCACAATCAGTTACAATGATAATATGCACAATACGAATTTCACCAGTTTGCACTATCAGTTAAAATATTTTTTCATCAGTTTTTGCACTGTCAGTTACAATGAGCATTTTTTTACCAGGTTTTGCACTATCAGTTACAATCAGAATTTGCACAAAATTTGTTTTTTTTTTACATGAGAAAATTAACAATGAAATTCTTTTTTTTTTTACTTTATCGTTTCAGATGTTGTCGAATATCAAAACACATACACATACACACTAGAAAAAAAGCATGCAATTTTTTTGTTTGTAACACATTCTCCATCTTCATCAAGATTTTTTTTCCTATTATCAGATATTTTTTAACTTTTTTTCTATTTCACAAAATAACACTATCAAAAATTTTTACATCAAAAAAATAACACTAGATTCGTTAGTACACGTTGCATGCATTACGGAGGTCCTCTGTAGGGTTTCATGGAAGTTCTGAGAAAAAAAACACGTAAAACTCTAGAGAGGTGTGGTTATCTAACCGCAGCCGTTTGAACCTTTTTTTTTGGTTGGGCACCACGCACCCTGGCGGGGTTAGGGGTCAGGAATCCTAAAAAAAAACAATTATTATTTGTTTGTTTGCTTGAATAAAAAAAAAATGTCACAATACAGAAATAATGAGAGGCGCGCGCGCGTGTGCGTGTGTGTGTGTGTGTGGCAGAAATATAACATCGTTCCGAGGTTTACAAAGGTCACGATATATAAACATGGCCGGACGATTGCAAAAAATTCAACATTACCGTTGACTTTGTTTTAAGTCCACTTTATTCATAGAAAAGCTTATCGGAACTGTACATACAGTCTAAAGTTGGATCCAAACCGCTATATGGCTCCACTGGGTATCGAAATCTGGACCTCCTAATTAACAAGACGACGATTGTATGATTTGGTTTATTTTACTTCACCTTTCTGCAACTTTTGACTAATCACGAAGATGAGGATGAGTGATGATATGATGAAATTGACGAAGAGAACTCACAATGAACATACATTCCCATTCTTAGATTCGATTCCGGGACTCCTAGCGTCGTAGCGCCCTGTGCAAAAAGGCCGAAAAACATTCCATTTTCTAAAGTTTACAATCTGTTCATAAGAAGAAATCAATATATTCTACTGTATTATTGCAACTCACGTTGGTAATCCGTCTGCAATGTCATCTCCCATATTTGTGAACGCAGACAGGAACTATACTCGTACTTTATAGAAGATTACCATCCAATACTGAAAACAATACAATTGATAGTGCCTTTTTACAGAAATGGGCATGCTGTTCTGATATTTTTAAGAAACTGAATGTTCTGAATATTCATGCAAGTTGTCAGCCTTCAAAATGAAGTTGCTGCTTTTTACTAGGAATATTAAAGATAAGAAGCATCGATGATAGATTTTCTACACTGAGCAAGTTCATAGAAGAAACATGACTAGATGACTATATATATGTTTAAAAAGGACGAAATATAAAATACTGTGTGCCCCTTTATGATGGTGTAGTGGTAACGCCTTGTTATCAATGGGTCTCGGATACGATACCAAGTCAAGGCACCAAGTTGTTCGGATCCTACATTAAACTGTATCTAGTACAGATGAATCTGTGCATAAAGTGGACTTTCAACAAAATTTAAACTTACAACAAAGCTTGTGCTAAGGTATTAAAAAAATGGGTCTAACACAATAATTCATTTTTTTTCATTGGTCACCAATTACATTGTTACCTAATATTCTTACTTTTAGTTTCAAAATGAAATCGGCTACGAAGTTTAATTGGGTTAATTTTTCTGTAGAAATCCCAATTTTGTAGTAGACATTTACTGTGACGCAATAAACAAATCTGACACATTTTCGATATATTAAATTGGTATCTATTTTGCAACCATCTTTCGAGAATATGAATTTTTAGACACGTCGTAATTTAGTATGTAACTGTTCTTTAGCAACTTTAAGAAACATGATTTGGGGGGAGGTTACCAATGAGATAATCAGTCCAGATCTAACAAGAACTGTTTTCGTAAACCCACTCTGCGATGTATGTTTTGAATGAATCAACATTCTCAAGTAACCTTCCACAGCGACAAAAGAATCTATATCGCGTTGATTTATTTGCTTTTTATGTTTCACAGATATACAGTTAAATATCTCGTTTTCTTCATCACCACAAAAGAAGGCAGATGATTGCTCCACATCCAAAAAAAAAAATACTGGATTATCAGTTTATTCCTTCATGATCACCATAAAGTGTTGAGTTTGACTGTCAGTGCAACCACTTCCGATATTTGAGCGATATCCATTACAATGAATCTTGTCTCTCTAGTCTCCCATGCTCTTTCAGTGATAGTTTGTGATAACTATGAAAATATAATAGACTTTTCCGAAGTTCTTTGTGATGCGCCTGACATATGAGAAGGAAGCATAAAAAGTTCCATAAAGTATTATTTTCGTTCGATTCAATCTTTGTTGTTTGAGAACTTTTGGAATATCACCTGTCTGGGAGGAGTTGGAAAAACTCTTAGACTTGCTCAAGATCACCCTTTTGAAATATTGAAATGATCTCATATTATGGTGATATTGTCATGTCAAGACAATGAAGATTTGCCACCTACAAGCAAAAGTACTAGCGAACATTTGTTGGGATCTAATTTCGTCAAACATCATCAGCGACACTGTATTGATATGACGTGGTAGCTCCCATAGATCTTTGTGGATTTGGTGTTCAACTGGTAGAAGACGGTTATGTTCCAGAACGAACTTAAAGTCCCTATGACTTTTGTGGGGGCGTATAATTGTCAAAAATATGCTAGATAAGGGATTCTGAGACGTTTTGCTATAGTGGCTCCCTTCACTGCCAAAATCTGGACGCGCTTCCCCTTAGTAATAATAAATGTAGCTAAATATATGTGATGTGACCATGAAAGATCAACACAAAATCTTTTAGTGTGTTTATTTACTGTTGGTATACATACAAGTAATGAAAATATAATGTGTTTAATGTTTATAAGCTGGTGTCAATTCATTCAGTGATACGATATTTATTATATAAAAAAGATAAACACAGACATTACGAAAAACTGGATAATGCAGAGTGGCTCAAAAGTAAGTATACAGTACCAGTGACTATATTCATCAACAATTAACAATTTTTAGTCACGCAAGTGTTCGAAATGTCCTCCATCAACATTGCAACATTCCTCAAACCTTCCCTGAAGGCTGCGACACACAGTACGACACAAATGTTTGTCGGAATCAATATTTGTGAATGCATCAGAGATGAATCCTTTTAAATCGTCCAGTGCTTGAGGTTTCCTCTCATAAACCTTGATCTTGACTACCCCCAAAAGAAAAAGTCCATCGGCGTAAGGTCGGAGGAACGAGGTGGCCATTCAATGCTACCCCGTCGGCCAATCCAATGCTGTGGGAAGATGGTGTCTAGGTAGTTCCTTACCACCAACACATAATGAGGAGGAGCACATTCCTGCTGAAGAAAAAAACAGTTCATTAAAGTTTGACCTAGTTCGTAGTTGTGTCACTACCACAAATTGCAACATGTTTAGGTAATTTTTACCATCGACAGTTTCATTGAAGAAAAATGGACCTACAACACCTTCACTAGACAGCGCACCTCACACGGTGACACCTGGTTGGTTCACTTGAGAACTGATTGTCAAATGAGGATTTTTGTCTGACCAATAAACACAGTTGTGTCTGTTCACATGGCCTGATAGCTTGAAACATGCCTCATCAGTCCAGATAATCTTATCAAGAATGTCAGGATCATGGGTGATTTGATTACGCATCATATCACAAAATTGCATCCGACGATCAGGATCGTCCTCCGTATTGTCCACAACTGTTACATGGTCTTCTAGAGTCTAGAAGACCATGTAACAGTTGTGGACGATACGGTTTCATTTTCAATTTACGAATTAAGCGTTGTAACAACGTTCTTGGTATGGAAAGCTCCAGGGACGCTCGCCGCATTGACTTTTCGGGGCTGTTGGCAAATGTCAGTGCAACTTTCATTTCATTTTCCTCAGTCATTGTTGTCTGTGGGCGTCCAGATTTTGGTGCATCAACAACTGAACCTGTTTTATCAAATTTGACCCTGATGCGATAAATGGTTAAACGTGTTGGTGCAGGAGTGTTAAACTTTTTTTGCCATAATGTTCGTACATGCTCAGCATTTTCAGTTTTCCAATAGGTTTTAAAAATCCACTTCCTTTGCTTAAAATTCGAGTTACCATCCATAATTTAAAATCTAAAAAGAAAAAGAGAAATGAACTTACAAACAACAACAACAAGAAGTTATGGTAGTACTCCAACTGCGTAGTGTACTTTCAAATTACCAGCCATCATTCATAGTATCAAGATATCTGAAAAGGATAATGAGCTTACAATCAACAATGCCAGGCCGACAGAAGTATATATTTATACCTACTGTTGGGCCACCCTGTATATCTTAAAAAAAGGCATACAGCAATGTTTGAATTTATTCATGTATTTGTAGTCCAGTTTCTTCTATGAACTTGCTCAGTGTAGAAAATCTATCATCGATGCTTCTTATCTTTAATATTCCTAGTAAAAAGCAGCAACTTCATTTTGAAGGCTGACAACTTGCATGAATATTCAGAACATTCAGTTTCTTAAAAATATCAGAACAGCATGCCCATTTCTGTAAAAAGGCACTATCAATTGTATTGTTTTCAGTATTGGATGGTAATCTTCTATAAAGTACGAGTATAGTTCCTGTCTGCGTTCACAAATATGGGAGATGACATTGCAGACGGATTACCAACGTGAGTTGCAATAATACAGTAGAATATATTGATTTCTTCTTATGAACAGATTGTAAACTTTAGAAAATGGAATGTTTTTCGGCCTTTTTGCACAGGGCGCTACGACGCTAGGAGTCCCGGAATCGAATCTAAGAATGGGAATGTATGTTCATTGTGAGTTCTCTTCGTCAATTTCATCATATCATCACTCATCCTCATCTTCGTGATTAGTCAAAAGTTGCAGAAAGGTGAAGTAAAATAAACCAAATCATACAATCGTCGTCTTGTTAATTAGGAGGTCCAGATTTCGATACCCAGTGGAGCCATATAGCGGTTTGGATCCAACTTTAGACTGTATGTACAGTTCCGATAAGCTTTTCTATGAATAAAGTGGACTTAAAACAAAGTCAACGGTAATGTTGAATTTTTTGCAATCGTATATTAAGTGACAGTATATGTGGATTACTTTATGGAAAATAATACTGGAAAAAATCAACAAATGACAAAAAGGTTTGAAAATCAATTTTATTTACCTCCAAAATAGAAATTACAGCATACTGACTCAATTTCCAACAAAATCTGTCAAGCATTAAGGAGATACGAGCAGTTTTGTGATCGATTAGACATTTGCCACATTCAGATGTGACGTAATAAACAAATCTGACTCATTTTCGAAGTATTACATTGATATGTATTTTAGAACTAGCTCGCAAGTATAAGAAATTTTATACGCGTCGAATCTTAGTATTTAATACATGTTTTATCAGCTTTGAGAAACCTGATTTGGGAGGGGACACATATGACGTGTTTGTCCCAGCCAAGTTACGCCTATGTCGAACAGGAATTCAAAGTAAATGACTGTCCCGACTAAATCAGCACGTCTGATACCCTTACCAGTGAGATAATCATAGTTTATCGTTTAGTTGGAAACAAACTTTTTTCATTTATTGCATGCAGCTCTATTTTTCTGAAATGTGGATCAAGAACTGAGGACGTGGAGAAGCACAACACTCCACGTACCCAATAGTCACGTGACCCCCCTTGCCTTACTGTCATGGTGACTTCGCATGGAAGACGTTTCTCGGTATTAAGATAGGCAATATCCCCGATCATCGAAGTGTGCAATGTGTGTTGCCTACCCTCCTGTATCACATTATGCTATAAAAGCCTTATGCTGAAGTACTTGTTTCCATAACTGTACACGCAAGCACACACACACACACACACACACACACACACACGTGTAAACGTTGTCTTATAAGGCCCGAGAGTAGATAGTAAATGTACCTTTGAGATCAACCCTGATTTTTTGACCCCTAAGAAAACCGCACCAAAACCTCAAAAACTCACTTTTTCTCCACGTTCCGCGCCTCATTTATTGCGCTGACGATGTTTTACAGCGAAGAAAAGCAGTGATGAGTGAATGCACTTTCTCATCCTCGAAGGATGAATGCGCCTTATCGTAATTTTCCAAGTCCGGCCATGTTTATATATCGTGACCTTTGTAAACCTCGGAACGATGTGATATTTCTGACACACACACACACGTGCGCGCGCGCGCGCGCCTCTCATTATTTCTGTATTGTGACGTGTTTTTTTTATTCAAGCAAACAAACAAATAATAATTGTTTTTTTTTAGGATTCCTGGCCCCTAACCCCGCCAGGGTGCGTGGTGCCCAACCAAAAAAAAAAGGTTCAAACGGCTGCGGTTAGATAACCACACCTCTCTAGAGTTTTACGTGTTTTTTTTTCTCAGAACTTCCATGAAACCCTACAGAGGACCTCCGTAATGCATGCAACGTGTACTAACGAATCTAGTGTTATTTTTTTGATGTAAAAATTTTTGATAGTGTTATTTTGTGAAATAGAAAAAAAAGTTAAAAAATATCTGATAATTGGAAAAAAAATCTTGATGAAGATGGAGAATGTGTTACAAACAAAAAAATTGCATGCTTTTTTTCTAGTGTGTATGTGTATGTGTTTTGATATTCGACAACATCTGAAACGATAAAGTAAAAAAAAAGAATTTCATTGTTAATTTTCTCATGTAAAAAAAAACAAATTTTGTGCAAATTCTGATTGTAACTGATAGTGCAAAACCTGGTAAAAAAAATGCTCATTGTAACTGATAGTGCAAAAACTGATGAAAAAGATATTGTAACTGATAGTGCAAACTGGTGAAATTCGTATTGTGCATATTATCATTGTAACTAATTGTGCTAGTACAAATTCTTATTGTAACTGATTGTGCAAGTGCAAAAAAACTTCTTATCTACGTTGTGCAAGAAAAAATGTTAAACTTGTTAAAACTGCTCTGTGACCCTCTCGTTCTTCACGTCGTACGCGAAAGACTTCTCTGCGACCAGGATGACGCTGCACACGGTATCCTCGGGCAATGGACTGTTGAACTCGCAAACGATCTTGATGTTGGTTCGATCGTTGACTACCACCTGCTTCCTCTTTGTGGTATTGATGACGAACATGGGTCTGTGGATTTTGAATTCGCTGGGCGTGTAGTACATGTCGACGTTTCCCTCTGTTACCCTCTTGTAAGCGGTGTAAGCTTCGTAAAGTTTTAGATAATCATCTTTGGTCATGTCGAGGTTGTAATTTTCGCGCGGGAACACTTCGTTCCTGCCATTCTTGAGATAAACATTATTGATCTTGGAGTCGTCGAATTTGCTGGAATCTTTTTCCTGATTGTTATCGCGTCTGGTCTGAAAGAGTACAATGACGAAATCTGGCATGTCGAACTGTATGTTGTTGAACTGCGTAGTTACGTCAAATTCCAGGTGACTTCCTGACGCTATTTTTTGCACGCACTGGTAACCGTGAAAGTGAATGGGCACCTGTGGACTTCTCAAGATCTCCGCTTTGTACTTGAGGGCGTAATTCGTTTCGTATTCCACGATCGGCATTCTAAACTCCATGCTCCGGATGGCACACTTGGCTGCTTCGGGTAAAGTGTTGGGCAGCGGCGTGATACCGTCTGCGTTCAAGTTGCTGTATCGCATCAGTGCGTCGTTATCGTTGGCCGCTCTTCGAAATGTGATTCTCAGTCCTCCCTTCCACATTATCTCCTTGTAGTCCGAGAAGAATCCCGGAAGCAGACGCATGGGAAAGAGCCCCGTGTGACTTCTCGTCGATATTTTGGTTCCCGCTTCGAACCCCCCCGCTTGATAGTATGCTGCGTCCGTTTTGGATAATTTCAATGTTCCCACTGCCGTTGACGTGATGCCTGGATAATCGATTTTGTCGATGACGGTGTTGTGTTTCCTCACCTCCACCTGCGAGAACAGGTGAGGCACGAAGTTGTCCACGAGTTTCAAATTTGCTGCTGCGGGGAACGCGTCTCCGCTTTCTTTCATCACCACGTCGAATTGAAGGTAAAGGTCCGCTCTGTGAGGATGAACGAACCCATCGCCTACGTCCACGTCATATTCGATTTCTCTGTTCGCTTCGTTCAAATTTGCGAACGTGCGACGGTTGGGAGGGAAAGATTGCAATTCGTAACTTTCGATTTGTTCCATGATGTATCGTTATTTATTATACGTTGATCTCCAGGACGGCCGTCGTCGTGGCACCTGCAAAATCCACCACGTCTCCTTTCTCGTTCGTGACCACCAACTCTATGTTGTCTATGCGGTTGCGACATACTGGAAAATAGATCGCCGAAGAGGGTGTGTAGATGATCGGTTCCATGAATTCGGAACTGGGTATGAACGTGGCTATGATTCCCGTCTGCTTGTGACTTCCCAACAACCCTTCAGATTTCGTGATCATGCCTTCGGCCACGTTGCAGTGAACGTTCAAAGTTTCGATGGCTAGAAATTTAGGAATGTTTGCTCCCGTGTGCTTGATGCCAGCTTCGAGTTTGGTGTTGTTCTGGAAACATAAAAGTTCTCCTATGGTGCCCCAAGGTCCACGGTCTCCGTTGCGGACACGATTTCGACTCTGTGCGTGACCGAATTTTGAGAAAAGTACTTGCCTTTGGGTAATTGACCTTGCAAAGTAGAAATATTGTATTGACTTGGCGTGACGACGATATGTTTACTTCCGACGCTAATTTTGTTGTTGTGCTGCGTGACGTTAGGTATGAGGTACATGCTGTAGAATGCAAGCAGAGTTATGGATTTAGGATAGACGATGTCGTCGTGCAGAGTGAGTTTCAAGATCGAAGATCCACTCGTGAGATGGAACACGCCCATGATGCTTTAGGTTCCACAATGCTTTCTGGAAATCTTCCACCGATGGCTTATTTATTTTAGAGAGAAACGTGAGCATGGAGAGACAGAGATGACCGGAGTTCACGTCTCCGAAATTTTGAATGCGTTCGTCGTTGTAGTATAGGTTGTTCGTTTTCAGATAATGAACTAAATTTGTAGGTGAAACACCTCGGAAAGAATCGAAAACGAATGCTTTATTGTTGTTTGCATTTTTGTGATAACATATCCAATGCGTGCCTGGATTTTCTTGACTGTCCAAGTTGACTACGCCACATTCTCTATTTTTAACGGTTGAATGTAACGAATCGGACATGAAAACGCCTCTGAAGTGTTTTGTAATGGTTTGATTAAAGATTCAATGTCTCGGTTGGTGAGTGCTTCTTCTTTTTTTTATACTTGCTCGCGACCCCCTTCCCTTTCTTCTCCATGGCCAGGTTGTGACGTTTCTGTTCTTCCAATTCCGCCTTGTTCTTCTTCGAGTCGATGACGGTTTTCGCGATGGCGGCGCTACCCCCAGCCAAACTTCCAACGGCCCCCAATGCTGCCAGGATGGCCGGGATGCTGAATATGAACCCCCCTGTCTTTTGCTGTTTCCGCGAACGCTGCAACCGTCTCAATTGTGGAGTGCTGAGCAGCAATTTCATTCCATGTCCTTTCGTCAAGCAAGAACGTTTCTTCTCGCGTTGTTTCTTGGTGAGTAACCCATCGAGGGCACCCAGCGTTTTCAGATTCGAATATGGTATCTGGTACACGACACCCTTGGGCTTCATGTTATTTTCACGGTATGTTATTTATATATATAAATGTTCTGAGATTTTTTTTTGTTTCCCTCTCATGTAATTTTTTTTTCAAGGTATGTTATTTTATATACTCCGCAGCCGTTACACAAATTCTATTACGTGCTTTGTTTTCTTACCAAGAAGTTCCTTTGTCCTCTTGTACACGATTCGAGTTTTGTTCTCGATTAAAATAGATAGCTTTTCGTCGGATAACATGTTAGCGTATCGATCTGGTAAATATAGACTGTATTGTCCGTTGAGCAACAGACGTACTTTGGGACCATACTGGGTAGAAACAATTGAACCGGAAGTTATCGTGTAAGGTTTGTCGACTTCCAATTCCTGAATTTTTATATACTCGACTGACAAATTTAGCATTTGTTTAATGCTTGGAGGTCACTTATTTTTTCAGTCATATCGAAGAAATATTCAGGGTGTGTGTTAGAGAATTTTAATTTTTCACAATGTGTGTTATTTATATACCGAAGAATTTTTTTTTTGATCTCGTAGATTTTTTTTTCACGTTGTGTGTTAATTATATATCAAGTTTTTTTGACTTGTACATTTTTTTTGGCACGTACATTTTTTTGACACGTACATTTATTTTGACACGTATATTTTTTTTTACACGTATATTTTTTTGACACGTACATTTTTTTTGTCTCGTAAATTTTTTTGACAGTGTGTTAGAGGAAGAAAGTTCGTGCTTTGGAAAACGCGATGATGTGTGTGATGATATCTTCGGTCTCCTGTTTAGACTTGAACCAATCATCCGTGTATCGTCTTCTCCTCTGCCTCGCCTCGTGAAGTAAGTCCATCCAGTCGTTTAATTTTTCCCCTGCAGCTGAAAGAAGAGTGTCGAGATTATCGCACCTCATTCCACTGATCTCCCGAAGATAATCCCTGACAACCATTTCACAAGGGATACGAAATTCCGGCGTTGTTCTTGCTATGTTTAAAAGTTTCCCTACATCCCCACAATCTCCGTTTAAAGCGTGTTTGAATATGATGCATAAAAGTTCGGGCGGTAAGTCGGTTATACAAGACATGTTGTTATTATTTATTTTTTTTACTGTATGTTATTTATTTATATACCCCACCCAAATTTTTGTTTCGTGTTCATGGCGATGGTGGTGCCCAGTGCTGCAACTTTTTCTCCCAAAGAAGCGTCTCTGCTGACGAATCTTTCGAAAGCGGCATGCTCCAATTTCTTGTCTGCTTCGTGACGTGCATCCAAATTCGTGCGCGTGTTGTAAGCAATATCGTGATCTTTGCATGCAGCGTCCAACGGATTCACACCCTTGTCTCCTCTCTCCAATCTTTTCTCGAGTTTGGTACCGGGACCGCAGTACTGGTAGCCAGGTAAATGCATCTCGAAAGGTAACTTGTTGATGATGTCGTTCACGAGTCCCTTTCCTTCGGCCACCTTCCAGAATCTCGGAGGCAGCGTGTTGATAATTTTGCCAAAATCACTTTCAGACATTATGTTTGTTCGAATTTCTAGGGAAAGCAAGGCATATAGTATAGAAAATAAACATTTCTCAGTTAAGTGCATCATTATTAGTAGTATTAGTATTACGTAACAATTTCGTTTTTTGACGTTAAAATTACTTTACTTTTTGTTTTAATATTTACACAGAAATGAAACATGAATCATAATTGGACAGTTTTATATGGCCGGGTCGAGAATAGAATTTGACGTCCTTTGTATCTCATCTTAGGAAATATTTATTCATGCATAAGGAATATCTTTTAAAGAGGGCAAAGTGTGCATGAGCGTCATAAGGCAATTGTATTTCGAGGAAAGCGAAACAAAATTCTAAATGGGACAGGTGTAGCGCATTGAGAGAGGAGTGAGCAAGATTTTGTTGAAACTGACCAAATTCATTTAAGTCGCCTGTTTTTTCTAAATAAGAATGAGATGGATGTTACTATTAAGAACGGTTCGCAGTGCGTGTCGGAGTGAGCAAGAAACGTTTAGTAAATATATTTCTCGGAAAACTGAGTGCCAATTTTAAAGTAATAAGCATAACCTTGAGTTTCGGGTCATAGAAACAAATGTTTAGAGTGTGAGCGAGCAAATCAATTGTTACTAAATACATGGTAAAAAACAGACAATTTGGTCCAAATTGAACAAAGTATATCTTGTCTTGTATATCTTCCATTACCGGTCACGTCCCTGGTCTTGTATGTATAAGTGTCAGTTCATTAGAAACCGAATTCGTTGCCTGTGTGCTCACTGAGGGTCTGCTTGAGACGATTCCAGACTCTTTGGCACCAGCGACCAGCTGGGTCGCTCGGAACTTGCTTTTGGCGCGGACACGATTCGAATGGAAACAGACAACTCTGCTAGTGATTGTTGCAGTCTAATTCTCGAATGGATATTTCACTTGCTCTCGTTGCCTTCACGAATTCTATTTAAAGCATCCCAATAATCAAAGAACGAAATAGCTATATTGGGAACCTTTCCACAAATCCCATATTCGCAAAATAGTACATATTGTGGTTGGTTAAGTCCACTTTATGCACAGTAAGGCTAATCGGGACTGGACCTACAGTTTAAAGTGGGATCCGAGCCACTTGTGCCTCCACCGAGTATCGAAAACTGGACATCTTAATTACAAGGCGATGACGCTGCCACTGCGCCATCGGGGAGGCCCAGTACATATTGTGCCAGAATATTTTAAATAGCAGGTGTTAATTGTATTTTTGACTGTAAACACGAGAATCTAATAAAAATGTTCCTACATTTTCATCACGTTTGAATGAAGTCAAAAATACAATGTTCAAACTTTCTTGTAATACTCTTCTTGATATCCAAGTTACAAGATGTTGTAATTTCTCAATGATAACTTTGTTGCAACATTAATATATTTCAGTCATTGTAATCAGCATTTCTCAGCTACGGTATAGTAAACGTTCATGGAACTTTCCACTCTTTAAAATTATGCACTTTTTGCGTCAGGCGCGCCATCATAAATTAGGAGGTAGGAAAAGAAACGGATGACACGCTCACTCAACAAGAGGCCTTGCACCAGTGGTGCTTTCAAATCTGGGCCGAATAACAATTACAAAAGTCGGAACGAGTTTACGCCATAGATTGAGCTGATGCACTCGCTTTGCTTTGCTTTGATTTAGTTTATTTTACTTCGCGTTTTGTGCCTCTTGGCTAATTTGCGAAGATGGGGATGCGTGATGAAATGATGAAATTGATGAAAGGACATTCACAAACAACCAAGCCCTACCGGGATTCGAACCCGGGACCCTTGGCGTCGCAGCGCGATGTGCTAACCACTTGGCCACAGGGTCGGGCCTGATGCACTCGAATCCGGACAGAGATTTTCTGTGTCTCCTACAGATGACTGCAGGCATAGCAGCTTCGTCGACGGTCAATATTTTCCAAATAACTGCCCTAAATCAAGAAATGTTCCAAAATAGTGGGACATTAAGTGAGATACAGTATAATATGTGGCCCATTACAAATTCATCCACGCAACGCTGTAATGCACTGTACTTTACCCTTGCATGTTTCACATTCATATTATTTAAGAGTATTTTTTGTGTTAAGAACTCTACACCTTTCCATCGACATTAAAATCTAAAGTCTTAAAATACCACCATAAAATAGAGATTGTTCATTTTATGCTCGTAGGCTTGTTGCACTACGTCGCTGTGTAGTATTAGTAGCGACATGTTTTGTGCTGGCACTGGTTGGAAATGTTTCGTGCGTAAGTCGATCCAAACTGTTTCTTTCAAGGTTAGTTGGTAAAATTACACACAATAATAAAAGTAGACCGTATGATCGCAATAACCGAGACAGTTAGCTTTTTGTGCTTTTGTAGTCGAGTCAGTTCGTTCTGCTAAGATGACACCATCTACTGTTTATAAGTAGTGAATTGAAATCATTTCTTGTGACTAACAAATGTCTCCCTCTGTTGCTAATATCGGATTCTTGAGATAACAGTGCAGAATAATGGTGTGTTCGCCTCTACCTCACTTTGGTGTAGCCACTTGTTTTATTGCGACATGTTATGAGAGTTATTTCAGCCAAAATTGCAAGAAAATATAACGCAATATCAGTTTAGGGTTGTACAGTCAGGGACACATCTTGGTAGTAATGATCCCATTGAAAGTCAATAGTGTTGCTACAACACACAAGTGTCCGTGATTGTACGATATGATTATTTACCAATAATATACTTCTCCCAATTCGGCCTCAAGAAGGTTGATTCATTTCTCTTTCTTAATCGTGGTTGCGTATTGCAAGGGTGAAGTGTTTGTGATATGGAGGTAGCAAGGTGGTAGAAAGGGTTATTTTTTATCCTGCGTTTGAGACTGGGTAACGACATGAAGACATACAATATTCAAACCTCTTTACTGTATGCTTTCTTTTGGTGCAGGTGGAACTCGTTTGTTTGAGTTGGTGTTTTAAATCCACTTTATGCACAGTAAGGCTAATCGAGACTACCTACAGTTTGAAGTGGAATCCAAACCACGAAATGCCTCCGACGGGTATCGAACCCGGGACCCCTTGATTACAATTCGATGAAGAAACCACTACGCCATTTTTTTTAAGGAATACTCCTAACCGGAAGTATCCACCGTCTTTTTACTATATTCTCAAGATTTTCATTTCTCGGTTATTCTCAATTTTCAGTTTTTCTCATTTGGACAAACACAAATATCCATGCCTTACCCGGGACTCGAACCCGGAACCCCTGGCGTCGTAGCGCGCTGTGCTAACCACTCTGCCAAGGAGGTCGACATGGGGGAGGCCTTGGCTGGAACTCGTACCCCTCCTAATTGACTGCGAGAAGAACTACCGAAGTAAGAAAGAACCGGGCGTCCGGTAAAAAAGGCGCGAAAAATAAATGCTTGTGGTCTAGGTGATAGGACGCAAAGAAGCACCAGCAAACTTCATGGGTGACGTGGAAGTAGAGGTCAGGTGATCAACAGTTACAGTGCTTTGGAAAACGCGATGATGTGTGTGATGATATCTTCGGTCTCCTGTTTAGACTTGAACCAATCATCCGTGTATCGTCTTCTCCTCTGCCTCGCCTCGTGAAGTTCGTCCATCCAGTCGTTTAATTTTTCCCCTGCAGCTGAAAGAAGAGTGTCGAGATTATCGCACCTCATTCCACTGATCTCCCGAAGATAATCCCTGACAACCATTTCACAAGGGATACGAAATTCCGGCGTTGTTCTTGCTATGTTTAAAAGTTTCCCTACATCCCCACAATCTCCGTTTAAAGCGTGTTTGAATATGATGCATAAAAGTTCGGGCGGTAAGTCGGTTATACAAGACATGTTGTTATTATTTATTTTTTTTACTGTATGTTATTTATTTATATACCCCACCCAAATTTTTGTTTCGTGTTCATGGCGATGGTGGTGCCCAGTGCTGCAACTTTTTCTCCCAAAGAAGCGTCTCTGCTGACGAATCTTTCGAAAGCGGCAAGCTCCAATTTCTTGTCTGCTTCGTGACGTGCATCCAAATTCGTGCGCGTGTTGTAAGCAATATCGTGATCTTTGCATGCAGCGTCCAACGGATTCACACCCTTGTCTCCTCTCTCCAATCTTTTCTCGAGTTTGGTACCGGGACCGCAGTACTGGTAGCCAGGTAAATGCATCTCGAAAGGTAACTTGTTGATGATGTCGTTCACGAGTCCCTTTCCTTCGGCCACCTTCCAGAATCTCGGAGGCAGCGTGTTGATAATTTTGCCAAAATCACTTTCAGACATTATGTTTGTTCGAATTTCTAGGGAAAGCAAGGCATATAGTATAGAAAATAAACATTTCTCAGTTAAGTGCATCATTATTAGTAGTATTAGTATTACGTAACAATTTCGTTTTTTGACGTTAAAATTACTTTACTTTTTGTTTTAATATTTACACAGAAATGAAACATGAATCATAATTGGACAGTTTTATATGGCCGGGTCGAGAATAGAATTTGACGTCCTTTGTATCTCATCTTAGGAAATATTTATTCATGCATAAGGAATATCTTTTAAAGAGGGCAAAGTGTGCATGAGCGTCATAAGGCAATTGTATTTCGAGGAAAGCGAAACAAAATTCTAAATGGGACAGGTGTAGCGCATTGAGAGAGGAGTGAGCAAGATTTTGTTGAAACTGACCAAATTCATTTAAGTCGCCTGTTTTTTCTAAATAAGAATGAGATGGATGTTACTATTAAGAACGGTTCGCAGTGCGTGTCGGAGTGAGCAAGAAACGTTTAGTAAATATATTTCTCGGAAAACTGAGTGCCAATTTTAAAGTAATAAGCATAACCTTGAGTTTCGGGTCATAGAAACAAATGTTTAGAGTGTGAGCGAGCAAATCAATTGTTACTAAATACATGGTAAAAAACAGACAATTTGGTCCAAATTGAACAAAGTATATCTTGTCTTGTATATCTTCCATTACCGGTCACGTCCCTGGTCTTGTATGTATAAGTGTCAGTTCATTAGAAACCGAATTCGTTGCCTGTGTGCTCACTGAGGGTCTGCTTGAGACGATTCCAGACTCTTTGGCACCAGCGACCAGCTGGGTCGCTCGGAACTTGCTTTTGGCGCGGACACGATTCGAATGGAAACAGACAACTCTGCTAGTGATTGTTGCAGTCTAATTCTCGAATGGATATTTCACTTGCTCTCGTTGCCTTCACGAATTCTATTTAAAGCATCCCAATAATCAAAGAACGAAATAGCTATATTGGGAACCTTTCCACAAATCCCATATTCGCAAAATAGTACATATTGTGGTTGGTTAAGTCCACTTTATGCACAGTAAGGCTAATCGGGACTGGACCTACAGTTTAAAGTTGGATCCGAGCCACTTGTGCCTCCACCGGGTATCGAAAACTGGACATCTTAATTACAAGGCGATGACGCTGCCACTGCGCCATCGGGGAGGCCCAGTACATATTGTGCCAGAATATTTTAAATAGCAGGTGTTAATTGTATTTTTGACTGTAAACACGAGAATCTAATAAAAATGTTCCTACATTTTCATCACGTTTGAATGAAGTCAAAAATACAATGTTCAAACTTTCTTGTAATACTCTTCTTGATATCCAAGTTACAAGATGTTGTAATTTCTCAATGATAACTTTGTTGCAACATTAATATATTTCAGTCATTGTAATCAGCATTTCTCAGCTACGGTATAGTAAACGTTCATGGAACTTTCCACTCTTTAAAATTATGCACTTTTTGCGTCAGGCGCGCCATCATAAATTAGGAGGTAGGAAAAGAAACGGATGACACGCTCACTCAACAAGAGGCCTTGCACCAGTGGTGCTTTCAAATCTGGGCCGAATAACAATTACAAAAGTCGGAACGAGTTTACGCCATAGATTGAGCTGATGCACTCGCTTTGCTTTGCTTTGATTTAGTTTATTTTACTTCGCGTTTTGTGCCTCTTGGCTAATTTGCGAAGATGGGGATGCGTGATGAAATGATGAAATTGATGAAAGGACATTCACAAACAACCAAGCCCTACCGGGATTCGAACCCGGGACCCTTGGCGTCGCAGCGCGATGTGCTAACCACTCGGCCACAGGGTCGGGCCTGATGCACTCGAATCCGGACAGAGATTTTCTGTGTCTCCTACAGATGACTGCAGGCATAGCAGCTTCGTGGACGGTCAATATTTTCCAAATAACTGCCCTAAATCAAGAAATGTTCCAAAATAGTGGGACATTAAGTGAGATACAGTATAATATGTGGCCCATTACAAATTCATCCACGCAACGCTGTAATGCACTGTACTTTACCCTTGCATGTTTCACATTCATATTATTTATTAGTATTTTTTGTGTTAAGAACTCTACACCTTTCCAACGACATTAAAATCTAAAGTCTTAAAATACCACCATAAAATAGAGATTGTTCATTTTATGCTCGTAGGCTTGTTGCACTACGTCGCTGTGTAGTATTAGTAGCGACATGTTTTGTGCTGGCATTGGTTGGAAATGTTTCGTGCGTAAGTCGATCCAAACTGTTTCTTTCAAGGTTAGTTGGTAAAATTACACACAATAATAAAAGTAGACCGTATGATCGCAATAACCGAGACAGTTAGCTTCTTGTGCTTTTGTAGTCGAGTCAGTTCGTTCTGCTAAGATGACACCATCTACTGTTTATAAGTAGTGAATTGAAATCATTTCTTGTGACTAACAAATGTCTCCCTCTGTTGCTAATATCGGATTCTTGAGATAACAGTGCAGAATAATGGTGTGTTCGCCTCTACCTCACTTTGGTGTAGCCACTTGTTTTATTGCGACATGTTATGAGAGTTATTTCAGCCAAAATTGCAAGAAAATATAACGCAATATCAGTTTAGGGTTGTACAGTCAGGGACACATCTTGGTAGTAATGATCCCATTGAAAGTCAATAGTGTTGCTACAACACAAAAGTGTCCGTGATTGTACGATATGATTATTTACCAATAATATACTTCTCCCAATTCGGCCTCAAGAAGGTTGATTCATTTCTCTTTCTTAATCGTGGTTGCGTATTGCAAGGGTGAAGTGTTTGTGATATGGAGGTAGCAAGGTGGTAGAAAGGGTTATTTTTTATCCTGCGTTTGAGACTGGGTAACGACATGAAGACTTACGATATTCAAACCTCTTTACTGTATGCTTTCTTTTGGTGCAGGTGGAACTCGTTTGTTTGAGTTGGTGTTTTAAATCCACTTTATGCACAGTAAGGCTAATCGAGACTACCTACAGTTTGAAGTGGAATCCAAACCACGAAATGCCTCCGACGGGTATCGAACCCGGGACCCCTTGATTACAATTCGATGAAGAAACCACTACGCCATTTTTTTTTAAGGAATACTCCTAACCGGAAGTATCCACCGTCTTTTTACTATATTCTCAAGATTTTCATTTCTCGGTTATTCTCAATTTTCAGTTTTTCTCATTTGGACAAA
This sequence comes from Lepisma saccharinum, assembly GCF_977018435.1. Taxonomy (NCBI): domain Eukaryota; kingdom Metazoa; phylum Arthropoda; class Insecta; order Zygentoma; family Lepismatidae; genus Lepisma; species Lepisma saccharinum. Next base: position 73,124,518 of record NC_139230.1, read on the forward strand.
CACAAATATCCATGCCTTACCCGGGACTCGAACCCGGAACCCCTGGCGTCGTAGCGCGCTGTGCTAACCACTCTGCCAAGGAGGTCGACATGGGGGAGGCCTTGGCTGGAACTCGTACCCCTCCTAATTGAATGCGAGAAGAACTACCGAAGTAAGAAAGAACCGGGCGTCCGTTAAAAAAGGCGCGAAAACTAAATGCTTGTGGTCTAGGTGATAGGACGCAAAGAAGCACCAGCAAACTTCATGGGTGACGTGGAAGTAGAGGTCAGGTGATCAACAGTTACTGTGCTTTGGGAAACGCGATGATGTGTGTGATGATATCTTCGGTCTCCTGTTTAGACTTGAACCAATCATCCGTGTATCGTCTTCTCCTCTGCCTCGCCTCGTGAAGTTCGTCCATCCAGTCGTTTAATTTTTCCCCTGCAGCTGAAAGAAGAGTGTCGAGATTATCGCACCTCATTCCACTGATCTCCCGAAGATAATCCCTGACAACCATTTCACAAGGGATACGAAATTCCGGCGTTGTTCTTGCTATGTTTAAAAGTTTCCCTACATCCCCACAATCTCCGTTTAAAGCGTGTTTGAATATGATGCATAAAAGTTCGGGCGGTAAGTCGGTTATACAAGACATGTTGTTATTATTTATTTTTTTTACTGTATGTTATTTATTTATATACCCCACCCAAATTTTTGTTTCGTGTTCATGGCGATGGTGGTGCCCAGTGCTGCAACTTTTTCTCCAAAAGAAGCGTCTCTGCTGACGAATCTTTCGAAAGCGGCATGCTCCAATTTCTTGTCTGCTTCGTGACGTGCATCCAAATTCGTGCGCGTGTTGTAAGCAATATCGTGATCTTTGCATGCAGCGTCCAACGGATTCACACCCTTGTCTCCTCTCTCCAATCTTTTCTCGAGTTTGGTACCGGGACCGCAGTACTGGTAGCCAGGTAAATGCATCTCGAAAGGTAACTTGTTGATGATGTCGTTCACGAGTCCCTTTCCTTCGGCCACCTTCCAGAATCTCGGAGGCAGCGTGTTGATAATTTTGCCAAAGCACTTTCAGACATTATGTTTGTTCGAATTTCTAGGGAAAGCAAGGCATATAGTATAGAAAATAAACATTTCTCAGTTAAGTGCATCATTATTAGTAGTATTAGTATTACGTAACAATTTCGTTTTTTGACGTTAAAATTACTTTACTTTTTGTTTTAATATTTACACAGAAATGAAACATGAATCATAATTGGACAGTTTTATATGGCCGGGTCGAGAATAGAATTTGACGTCCTTTGTATCTCATCTTAGGAAATATTTATTCATGCATAAGGAATATCTTTTAAAGAGGGCAAATTGTGCATGAGCGTCATAAGGCAATTGTATTTCGAGGAAAGCGAAACAAAATTCTAAATGGGACAGGTGTAGCGCATTGAGAGAGGAGTGAGCAAGATTTTGTTGAAACTGACCAAATTCATTTAAGTCGCCTGTTTTTTCTAAATAAGAATGAGATGGATGTTACTATTAAGAACGGTTCGCAGTGCGTGTCGGAGTGAGCAAGAAACGTTTAGTAAATATATTTCTCGGAAAACTGAGTGCCAATTTTAAAGTAATAAGCATAACCTTGAGTTTCGGGTCATAGAAACAAATGTTTAGAGTGTGAGCGAGCAAATCAATTGTTACTAAATACATGGTAAAAAACAGACAATTTGGTCCAAATTGAACAAAGTATATCTTGTCTTGTATATCTTCCATTACCGGTCACGTCCCTGGTCTTGTATGTATAAGTGTCAGTTCATTAGAAACCGAATTCGTTGCCTGTGTGCTCACTGAGGGTCTGCTTGAGACGATTCCAGACTCTTTGGCACCAGCGACCAGCTGGGTCGCTCGGAACTTGCTTTTGGCGCGGACACGATTCGAATGGAAACAGACAACTCTGCTAGTGATTGTTGCAGTCTAATTCTCGAATGGATATTTCACTTGCTCTCGTTGCCTTCACGAATTCTATTTAAAGCATCCCAATAATCAAAGAACGAAATAGCTATATTGGGAACCTTTCCACAAATCCCATATTCGCAAAATAGTACATATTGTGGTTGGTTAAGTCCACTTTATGCACAGTAAGGCTAATCGGGACTGGACCTACAGTTTAAAGTGGGATCCGAGCCACTTGTGCCTCCACCGGGTATCGAAAACTGGACATCTTAATTACAAGGCGATGACGCTGCCACTGCGCCATCGGGGAGGCCCAGTACATATTGTGCCAGAATATTTTAAATAGCAGGTGTTAATTGTATTTTTGACTGTAAACACGAGAATCTAATAAAAATGTTCCTACATTTTCATCACGTTTGAATGAAGTCAAAAATACAATGTTCAAACTTTCTTGTAATACTCTTCTTGATATCCAAGTTACAAGATGTTGTAATTTCTCAATGATAACTTTGTTGCAACATTAATATATTTCAGTCATTGTAATCAGCATTTCTCAGCTACGGTATAGTAAACGTTCATGGAACTTTCCACTCTTTAAAATTATGCACTTTTTGCGTCAGGCGCGCCATCATAAATTAGGAGGTAGGAAAAGAAACGGATGACACGCTCACTCAACAAGAGGCCTGGTACCAGTGGTGCTTTCAAATCTGGGCCGAATAACAATTACAAAAGTCGGAACGAGTTTACGCCATAGATTGAGCTGATGCACTCGCTTTGCTTTGCTTTGATTTAGTTTATTTTACTTCGCGTTTTGTGCCTCTTGGCTAATTTGCGAAGATGGGGATGCGTGATGAAATGATGAAATTGATGAAAGGACATTCACAAACAACCAAGCCCGACCGGGATTCGAACCCGGGACCCTTGGCGTCGCAGCGCGATGTGCTAACCACTTTTTTTTTTTTTTTTTTTAAACAAACTTTTATTTTAGTAGTACAGGTGGCCCGGTTCTAAATAATCAATTGAGGCTCGAATCATCATTTGAGGCTCGTCGTAGCCTTTTATGATGTATATTTTGAGGGCAGAGTTGGCAACACTGTGGGGGCACTGTAGCGTTTTATGAGGGGGGTCTATTGTTTTTTGTTTACATCTGGCAACACTACCGTAGTTTGACAGTGTTGTTAACCTACTGGGTTTTTTTTCACTGAGGCTCGAATTATTATCTGAGGCTCGTCGTAGCCTTTTATGATGTATATTTTGAGGGGTAGAGTTGGCAACACTGTGGGTTTTCTTACTGTAGCTTTTTATGAGGGGGGGTCTATTGCTTTCTGTTTACATCTGGTAACACTACCGTAGATTTTTTGACAGTGTTGTTAACCTACTGGGTTTTTTTCACTGTAAATTTTCATCAAAGGGTCTGAGGGGTCCATGTATTTTTTATGTCTGGCAATACTGTTGGGGGCCTAGTGTTGGCGACACTGTGGGTTTTTACTGTAGCTTTTTATGAGGGGGGGGGGTTTATTGCTCTCTGTTTACATCTGGCAACACTACCGTAGATTTTTTTTTTATATTTGGCAACACTACCGTAGATTTTTTGACAGTGTTGTTAACCTACTGGGTTTTTTTTCACTGTAAATTTTTATCAAAGGGCCTGAGGGGTCCATGTATTTTTTATGTCTGGCAATACTGTTGGGGGCCTAGTGTTGGCAGCACTGTGGGTTTTTATTGTAGCTTTTTATGAGGGGGGGGGTTATTGCCCCCTGTTTACATCTGGCAACACTACCGTAGATTTTTTGACAGTGTTGTTAACCTACTGGGTTTTTTTCACTGTAAATTTTCATCAAAGGGTCTGAGGGGTCCATGTATTTTTTATGTCTGGCAATACTGTTGGGGGCCTAGTGTTGGCGACACTGTGGGTTTTTACTGTAGCTTTTTATGAGGGGGGGGTCTATTGTTCTCTTTTTATATTTGGCAATTTTATTGGATGTTTTTTTTGAGGCTTGGGTTTTACCAACCCATCCGAAGAAAATTCCACTATATGATCTTTTACTGGCTAAGCTAACCTACAAATAGAAATTGCCAACACCGACGAGTCTTGAATTATTATTTGAGCCTCGTCGGTGTTGCCTACCCACTCTACAAAAATTCTACTATATGATTTTTTACAGGTTAAGCTAACCTACAAATAGGAGTTGGCAGCACTGACTTATAAACCCACTGGGTCCTCTTGGCATGTTTTTTCATGATGTGTTGCTAGGCTATTGAGCATCTTGGCGTATACAATGTATATATTTTGAGAGGGGGGTTATAGCTTTTTATGCTGTACGAATACTGGAAGCTTGACAGTGACAACCAACAGAGTAGGTAAACCTACATCCAGGAACTGGCAACACTAGTTTCTGACAGTAAATTTGAAATAAAATATTAAACAAAATACATGAGTAAGCACTGTGATTACAAATAGTACCAGTGTTATGCCCCCAACTCCAACTGGACAACTGGGGAAAATAATTGTACAACAATTTGTACCTAATTGTACAATACTTGTACCTAATTGTACAACATACATATACACAGACATAAAAGAGAGAGCCTTCCCGTAACTTACTTCATGTACAATTTATATGATTTTACAACTGTGAAAAGAAAGCATATGTGTTCTGTATGCACACATTTATTCTTATTTTTCGAAGTTGAATGAAAGCACATGTTTTTACGCTCTCGTAATACTAACCTTGCTCCACTGATTTTAAATTGCTTCCATCCGCTTTTTTTTTCTGTGTTATTTCCGTATGCACGCAACATTCGCTTTCAATAGACAGAAGAAGTGTTAGTATAGCAGGCTCCGTGTTTACAATTTATTAAATTAAACAATAATTTATGTAAGAATATACTTGTACTTACCGAATACAAAATAATAAAAAGCACATGTGAATGTTTGCGTGTGTTCATGTTATATGACGACTGAGTAAAAAAATAATGTTGACTCCCCGAAAGATAAAAGTTCCTAGTTCGACATCAGATGCATGCAAATTTTATGTTTTGCTCTCCAAAATCTTGATTTTTATGTTTGTGCTATTTGTCATACAGCAGAGGAGAAGAGGGGAGAGGGAGGGGAGGGGGTACTATTAGCGCCATCTATTAGCAAACAATAGAAATAAATAGTAGGGTCAAACTTTTTCAACACCCAAACATTTTAAACGTCTTCACGTAGTAATACGATAGCTGAAGATGTTTAAAAGAGTACTCTTAGTCGACGAAGCTAATTGCTAGGGCCCTTATATTACTAAAATATTCTTTAATTTACATATTTCTCATACCGCCATATGTTGTTCTATTTGACTTCTTCCAAAAAAATGCTAATTAGCGAGAGTTAATTAAGCAAGGCAAGTAAAAGAAGCAAATAGGACAACATATGGCGGCGTGAAAATATGTAAAAAATTCGATTCAGAGGTGGATCGAATTAAAGTTGGGGGATATTTTGCATTTTTTCCCTATAATGTACAAAACATTTACCGTACATAATCTTTTCCATTTACAACAGTATAAAATAAGAGGAATGTGTGACAATATCCATATTAATTAGAAAAGTATGTTGTATGCTAGGTTAGCTAATTGTGTCTTCTACAGCTTCACTGTATAGAGGGAAGATGGAAAAAGAGAGCTCTACAAAAACTGGTGCTCTTAACAATATTGTACGTCCGTGAAAATTACATATAAATAAGACTTAAGCGTATTATCTGCTTTCATGTCAGATTTTACCAACCTGTGAGCTGTAGTGTTTAGGTGACAAACGACCTGCTCAAATATGATACTGTTGACAATATTGTACGCTCGTGAAAATTATATATAAATAAGACTTAAGCGTATTATCTGCTTTCATGTCAGATTTTACCAACCTGTGAGCTGTAGTGTTTAGGTGACAAACAACCTGCTCAAATATGATACTGTTGACAATATTGTACGTCCGTGAAAATTACATATAAATAAGACATAAGCGTATTATCTGCTTTCATGTCAGATTTTACCAACCTGTAAGCTGTAGTGTTTAGGTGACAAACGACCTGCTCAAATATGATACTGTTGACAATATTGTACGCCCGTGAAAATTATATATAAATAAGACTTAAGCGTATTATCTGCTTTCATGTCAGATTTTGCCAACCTGTGAGCTGTAGTGTTTAGGTGACAAACGACCTGCTCAAATATGATACTGTTGACAATATTGTACGTCCGTGAAAATTACATATAAATAAGACATAAGCGTATTATCTGCTTTCATGTCAGATTTTACCAACCTGTAAGCTGTAGTGTTTAGGTGACAAACGACCTGCTCAAATATGATACTGTTGACAATATTGTACGCCCGTGAAAATTACATATAAATAAGACATAAGCGTATTATCTGCTTTCATGTCAGATTTTACCGACCTGTGAGCTGTAGTGTTTAGGTGACAAACGACCTGCTCAAATATGATACTGTTGACAATATTGTACGTCCGTGAAAATTACATATAAATAAGACATAAGCGTATTATCTGCTTTCATGTCAGATTTTACCAACCTGTAAGCTGTAGTGTTTAGGTGACAAACGACCTGCTCAAATATGATACTGTTGACAATATTGTTCGTATATTGTATTGTATAGGAGACTAGAAGCATATAATTTGGCGAAAAAAAACCCAAATAAGGTCATAGAAAATAGTTTAAAAAAAATTAACAATTATATTTTGCATTGCACAGCATTAGGTATTAAATAACATACCCCCAAAAAATCTCTGCATTATGTGTTCTGAAAAAATTGCCCTACGTGCCAAATTACTATGTCAAGTAAAAATTTTCAAAGACACTGTCGTACTTGTGTGCCGGGAAAGCGAATATGTGCAACCAAACTGTGTTCTAAGTGTGGAATAAATATTTCTATTGCCAACTTTAAGCGACACCAGCTTACTTGCAAGAGCACTGGAACATCTCTACCGCAACCTTCCAAGCGAAAGGTAGATGCATCGCCACCTACCAAACGCGTCAAGCTGGCGAAGAAAGCAGACCGATTTGCGTTTGAGCATTTATTAGAAGACTTTAACATAACATCAGACAGCTTCTGCGATGTGCGTAGTTTTCTGGAGAGCGAGCGAGCTAAGATAATATCCATCCTCAACGATGCATTGGCTACATACTCCACTAAATTCTATGCTGTGCTATGCTGCAAGTATAAGAAACCGTCTGATGAAATATATAAATTCTTCCATGCTACAAAAGCAAAAACACTGCATCAGGCAGATATCACTGACCTCGACAGCATCTACGACAAGTTTGTCGAGGAGTTTGTGGCAAAGCACGAGGAGCATCAGGTTAAAGGCTCGGGCGGTTCGCTGTGTGGCGACCCCCACGAACTTCGTCTGAAACTTAGCAAGTCCCTGCCACTGGCAGGGTCTAGCTATATTGCCCTGCCACCCGAGGTTGAAGCAAGGAAAGCTGTTCTCAATATTCAGAACAAAGACACCAAATGCTTTCTCTGGTCGGTGCTGGCAGCATTGCACCCTATACCTTGGGAAAACAGTCCACGCTATGTTTCACACTACAAGCAGTATGAGTCGGAACTGGAGGATGCAATGGCCGGGATTGCCTACCCTGTAGAAGTCTCGCATATTCACAAGTTTGAGGTTCGTGCTCGTGACTTGTTGGGCCTGCAATTAGCCATCAATGTTTACGGTCTCACCGAGAACAAACATGAGGTCCACCCCATCCGGGTGAGCAACGTGAGCAACAACAACGAGGTACGAGAAATCAACCTCCTGCTCATCAAGGACGAGACCCATCACCATTACACCCTTATCCGTTCCCTCTCTCGGCTTGTTTCGAGCCAACGGAGCAGTGATAGTCGCCACGTCGAGGTGTGTCTCAGGTGCTTGGCTACATTTCATAATCGAGAACAGCAGGATTACCGGTGCATCAGAGGACCCAACATTGCTGCTGAGAAGCTAGCTCGCCACATGCTCTACTGTGGTACCAACAAGCCTGCACGAATTATCCTGCCCGAACCTGGTGCAGTAGAGTGCTTTCGCATGCACAGTGCTATGGTGAAGCATCCTGCCTATATTGTAGCAGACTTCGAGGCCTTTCTTCAACCTCTGTCTAACTGCGAGCCCAACCCCGAAACATCCTCTACCATTCCTTTCCAGATCCACGAGGCCTCGAGTTACTCCTATGTTGTGGTGTGGCGAGACCAACATATTGCCTCCGAGCCCTATGTGTATCGCGGTCCCGACCCGGTCAAACACTTCCTGGAGAGAATGCAACAGGAAGGCATCAAGATAGGGAAGGTGCTGTTGGCCCCCAAGCCCATGCTGCCTCTGTCTCCGGAAGACAAGCATCAGCACGAAATGGCTCTAAATTGTCCTGTTTGCAACTCGGTCTTCACTGACGATAACAAAAAGGTCCACCACCATGACCATTATGGGAGCGGAAGCTACATTGGCCCGTGGTGCAACAGATGTAACTTGAGAGCCAGGGACCCGCGCTTCATACCGGTCTTTTTTCACAATGGCTCGGGATATGATTTCCATCACTTGGTTACACATCTAGGGTACGACAATGCGAGAATCAATGTCCTGGCACAGAACGAGGAACGTTATATTAGCATCAGCAAGTGGGTGCCGATCCCCGACTCAAGCAGCAGCATCGAGCTTCGGTTCCTCGACTCTCTGAGGTTCCTCCAGGCAAGCCTCGATGCTCTTGCTGGGAAGCTCAGAGACGACCAACTAACCATTACCACATCAAGTTTCCCGAACTTAGATGTCGCACTCATCAGACGTAAAGGGGTCTACCCCTACGAATACGTCACCGACCCTTCCAAGTTCGAAGAAGAGTTGCTGCCTCCCCAGGATAAGTTCTACAGCCAGCTGAGAGGTTCTGGTATTACCGACGAGGAGTACAAGCATGCTCAGTCTATGTGGGTCAAGTTGGGTTGCCGAACTTTCGGTGATTACCACGAATCATACCTGAAGCTTGATGTGACGCTTCTTGCCGATGTGTTCCAGGCGTTTCGGGCGACTGCGATAAACATTTACAACCTGGACCCTGTATATTTTTACAGCCTTCCTGGACTGGCATGGTCGGCCATGCTCCTGCTGACTAAAGTTAAACTTTCACTTATCTCCGATAATGATATCATGCTTTTCATCGAGAGAGCTATCCGGGGCGGCATGGTCCAAGTGTCGCAACGCTTCGCACACGCCAACAATCACCACATGGCCACTGGTTACGACCCCTCCCAACCATCAAGCTACATCATGTACACTGACGTGAATAATCTTTACGGGCACTCCATGATGCAGCCACTCCCAACAGGAGAGTTTAAGTGGGTTGATCCTTTATACCACGACATCGAAAAAGAATGCGACGAGTTTGGGTTTTTTGTCGAGGTGGACCTTGACTTCCCCGAGAAGCTGCAGGATACATTCTGTGACCTTTCGCCTGCTCCGGAATTCAAGTGTCCACCTGGCTCGGATCAACCGAAGCTCGTCATGGACTTGGAGCCCAAAAAGCGTTATGTGCTACACTACCGGAACCTCCAGTGGTTAATGCAGCAAGGGGTCTCGGTCAAAGCAGTTTACCACGTGCTCTTGTTCAGGCAGTCTCCATGGTTGAAGCCGTACATCGAACTGAACACCAACCATCGCACTGATGCCACTTCGGAACTTGATCGCGATTTTTTCAAATTAATGAACAATGCGGTATTTGGGAAGACCATGGAGAATGTGCGAAATCGCGTTGATGTGAGGTTGGTGACGAAGAAAACACAGTGTCGTCGACTTGTTGCAAGCCCGCTGTTCAGGTCTCGAACAATTTACAACGAACAGATGTCTCTGATTCACATGAACCGGGGCAAGGTGCTACTCAACAAGCCCATCTATGTGGGAGCTGCAGTTTTGGATCTGAGCAAGTTGTGCATGTTCGAGACATATTACGGCATACTACGTGCACACTACAACCACAATATCTCGCTCCTCTACACAGACACAGACAGCTTGGTGTACCATGTTCGCACGGCCGATGCGTATGGTGATATAGCCAAAGTTCCAGCTCTTGTCAAGCTCTTCGACACATCGGGCTATCCCCAGCTAAACCGGTATGGAATTCTGCCCCGGAACAAAAAAATACCCGGCAAACTCAAGGACGAGAAAGACGGGGATGTGATTGTGGAGTTTGCTGGACTTCGTGCCAAAGCCTATGCGATCCGGGCTGAGGGTTCTGTAACAAAAAAGGCAAAGGGTGTAAGTAGGCAAGTGGTTCGGGAGCACCTCAAGTTTGAGGATTACCTCGAGTGCCTCAGAACAAAATCGCCCATTCTACAAAAAGAGCATCGTATCCAAAGCGTCGATCATGTGCTTACAACTAATATTGTCAGGAAAGTTGCTCTGGATGCACACGACGACAAGAGGTGTATTCTTGAATGTGGGGTCCATACACTTCCGTGGGGCCACTATCGCCTCCAAACTAGTAAGGCCTGCCCAGAGTGCAACAAAAAGTAATAGGCAATGCGAAAAAAAAAAATTTAATTTACTTCCACTTCCTCGATTACATGCATGCATGGCACAGCAAAATTAAACTTCTGGAAACTGCTAATTGCAATTTGTACTTATATATAAAATTCCACATTTCTTATTGTGTGCTATTTTTTTTTTTTATTTATTTAAAACTGTTCAGTCACTCTTTCATTCTTGACGTCATACACAAATGTTTTCTCTGCAATAAGAATGACACTGCACAGAGTATCTGCAGGCAAGGCATCGTGGAACTCGCATACAATCTTGATGTTGGTACGATCGTTGACCACCACTTGCTTTCTTTTCGTGGTGTTGATGACGGTCATGGGTCTCCGTGCTTTGAATTCGCTGGGCGCGTAGTACACGTCCACGCTTCCTTCGGTCACGCGTTTGTAAGCCGTGTAAGCTTCGTAAAGTTTGAGGTAATCGTTTTTGGTCATGTCGAGGTTGTAATTCTCGCGCGGGAACACTTCGTTCCTACCGTTCTTCAGATAAACGTTCTTGATCTTGCAGTCGTCGAAATTGCTGGAATCTTTTTCCTGATCGTTATCGCGTCCGGTCTGAAAAAGCACTACGACAAAATCTGGCATGTCGAACTGTATGTTGTTGAACTGTGTCGTCACGTCGAATTCCATGTGACTTCCCGACGCCATCTTCTGCACGCACTGGTAACCGTGAAAGTGAATCGGCACCTGCGGACTTTTCAAGATCTCCGTTTTGTACTTGAGGGCGTAGTTCGTTTCGTATTCTACCACCGGCATTCTCAATTCCATGCTCCGGATGACGCATTTCGCTGCTTCGGGTAAAGTGTTGGCTATCGGCGTGGTGCCGTCCGGACCCAAAGTAGCGTATCGCATTAGTGTGTCGTTGTCGTTGGCCGCTCTTCGAAACGTGACCCTCAGTCCTCCCTTCCACATGATCTCCTTGTAGTCCGAGAAGAAACCAGGCAGCAGACGCATGGGAAAGAGCACCGTGAGTAGTGGTATTTACGGTAGGGACAGCGCGAGAAAGTATGAACCCCCCTCAAGCAGATTTGCTTACACTTAAAACAAGCTCAACATGCCCATATGAGCTTTTTGCTCAAGTGTGGAACTCTTGCCTAATCCAAGATTTTTGTAAAAATGCCCTCATGGATTCCATGAGAAAGTATGACCCCCCCTCAGAAAGTATGAACCCCCTCAGATACCCATACCCATACACACCCACCTACACACACCCACACCCACCCACACATATTTACTTCCGGTTCACTTCCGGTCCACTTCCGGTTTACTTCCGGTTCACTTCCGGTTTACTTCCGGTCTACTTCCGGTCTACTTCCGGTTTACTTCCGGTCTACTTCCGGTCCACTTCCGGTTTGCCTACTTCCGGTCCACTTGTGGCCAAGTTGTGGCCTATTTCTGCTTTTTTTTATCCAGCATAGAGTTTTGATTTGAATCCCAAGAAATTGTATATAAATACCAAAGCCAAAAATATCAACACACACACACACGCACACACACACATACACACACATACCCACACACACATACACACATACACACATACACACACATACAAAGCACAGTGTTGAATCCAACTGATATTTTTTATCCAGCATAGAGTTTTGATTTGAACCCCAAGAAATTGTATATAAATACCAAAGCCAAAAATATTAAGTGTATACACACATACACACGTACATACACACACACAGCACAGTGTTGAACCCAACTGATATTTTTATCCAGCATAAAGTTTTGATTTGAACCCCAAGAAATTTTATATAAATACCAAAGCCAAAAATATTAACACACATACACACATACACACATACACACATACAAAGCACAGTGCTGAACAACAAGGCCATATTTTGTAATTTTCTAGACCAGGAACTTGACCCTGTGCACCAGAAACAGGCTCTCCACAAATTATGTGAACATCATGGAGTACACAATATATTTTACAATCTCAATTTAAATTCAGGAACAAGAGATTTGGATTTGATGTATCTGGAAATATCTTTGTATCTTGAATCAACCTGCAAACAATATTACATGTTAGGCTGGGCTATTTCAACAGCAGTAAATATTTACCAAATGTTTCAACGTTAAAAACAATCAGAATAATATCTTCCAGGACCTGAACATGCAAACATATTTTGAAAGAAGAAACATTGCAAGATATATAAAATCAGACCACCTGTTGGATTGTTTTAGGGAAAAATCTATCAGAGTATGATTTTTTTAAAGTGCAAAATGAAACAGAGGCAAGATGGGTACTTAACAGTGATGTTGGGTTTGGGTATGTGAGCATAGAATTAGGTTCTGAATATGATGATTTTGAATCCAATACATACTGGCATAGAATTGATGCATACCTGTTACATTGTCATTGGGGAAAATATGTTGCTTTTTTTACAAAAAGTACTTCAAGTTTAGAAAAATTTAGGTTTTACAAATTTTTCCATGATCATAAAATTTATACAAACAGCAGGTGGCCTGTTGATGACATATCATGGGACACAACAATTTCCATACTTGATGAGGCAGGAAAATTGGATGTAAATTCTGGTTTATATTTTAATGAGTTGATTATGTACCTGCTTAAAAACAATATCAATTCTGGCTCATTCAATACAAGATGGACTTAAATATTTTTTTTGCTAACAATTTCAAGTTTCTTGAGTGGGAATATGTTGTTTTTAAGATCAGTATTGATTCTGTAGTACAGCATTGCTGTGGAACATGTTAAGTCCTTGGATTTTGTCACACCTATTCTAATACAATTAATATCACAAGGCACGCACCGCATAAAATCATAATTCCAAGCGATGGCATGGAGTAATTATTTTTCCACGATTCCATATCATACACTGCAATTGGAGCTTCAGCAGTTCGGGACTGTGCAATATATTGTCTACAAATGTAGGAAAAATTATATTGACTGGGTTGCAAACAAAACTCCCAAAGCTTATGTATTTCAGGTTTCTTAAATTTGAAACATAATACAAACTGTCTGGAAGTTCATAAAAGTGAAGCCATTCTACAAGCGGGTCTATCTCAGCTTTTGCATGATATATTTGAGCAAGAGGTGATGTGTTTATAATATTTGTTGGTATAGAGGTTTGTTCTGAGTACAATTATATCTTATTAATTATGAACAGCTCTGCTGCATGTTGTGATGATGAATATCTAGTCCCTAAACCTAACAGAGCTGTGCAGTGATGTTGTTATTGGGAACAGGATTCAAATCCTACAAATATTTATGGATAGGAGTGAAGAATTAATTTTTGCCATGAAATTATATCTAGATACTCAATATCCCTGTGCAATAATGCTGTTATTGGGAACAGGATTCAAATCCTACACAGATACAGATTCTTGCTGAGCTTAATAGGTGATTGTCATGGAAGATACTCAATATTTCTGCTGTTATTAGGTACAAAATTCAATTACACAGACACAGATATAAATAATAATGCATACAGAACTGTGGTTTCCATAAATCTATACTCAATATCCCTATACCTGACAGCTGTGCGGTGATGCTGTTATTGGGAACAAGATTCAAATATCACACAGAAACAGATTTTTGCTGGGCTTAGAACTATTATGGATAGGTGATTGCCATGAAATAATATCCCTATACCTGACAGAGCTGTGCAGTGATGCTGTTATTGGGAACAATTTTAACAGAGCTGTGTTTTTCCATAAATCTATACTCAATATCCCTATACCTGACAGAGCTGTGCAGTGATGCTGTTATTGGAACAGGATTCAAATATACAGATCCTTGCTAAACTTAGAACTATGCCATGAACAAAACTGTGCGGTGATATAATTATTGGGAACAAGCTTCAAATCCCCGCACAAATACAGATTCTTGCTGAGCTTAGAGTGAAGATACCAGTGATATAATTATTGGGAACAGGATTCAAATTTTGGAACTATTATGGATAGGTGATTACCATGAAGATACTCAATATTTTTGTTATTAGGTACAAGATTCAATTATACTGATACAAAAATATTCATTAACAGAGCTGTGCGGTGATGTTGTTATTGGGAACAGGATTCAAATCCTACACAGATACAGAGCCTTGGAATTATTATGGATAGGTGATTGCCATGAAGATAGATACTCAATATCCCTATACATGACAGAGCTGTGCAATAATGTTATTATTGGGAATTGGAACTTAGGTACAAGATTCAATTACACAGATACAGACACGGAAATAATATCTAGATAATATTTTTTAACAGAGCTGTAGTTTCCATAAATTTATGCTCAATATCCTATACCGTGCAGTGATGCTGTTATTGGGAACAAGCTTCAAATCTCACACAGATATAGAGCTTTGGAATTATTATAGATAAGTGATTGCCATGAAGATAGATATTCAATATCCTATTAGACACAAACACAGTATCAATAAATTTATAATATCTTTATATTTAATAGAACTATGCAGTGATGCTATTATTGGGAACAAGCTTCAAATCATGGATAGGTGATTGTCATGAGGATAGATATTAGACACAGACACAGAAATAATATTTTCCATAAATCTATACTCAATATTCTTATACCTGACAGAGTTGTGCGGTGATGTTGTTATTGGGAACAGGATTCAAATCATGGATAGGTGATTGTCATGAGGATAGATATTAGACACAGACACAGAAATAATATTTTCCATCAATCTATACTCAATATCCTTATACCTGACAGAACTGTGTGGTTAATATTATTAGGAACAAGTTTTAAATCTTACACAGATATAGAGCGGAATTATTATGGATAGGTGATTGCCATGAGGATAGATACTCAATATCTCTGCTGTTATTGGACACAAACACAGAGAATGAAATAATATTTAATAACATAAATCTATACTCAATATCCCTATACCTAACAGAGCTGTGTAGTGATGCTGTTATTGGGAACAGGATTCAAATCATGGATAGGTGATTGCCATGAGGATAGATATTAGATATAGATATAGAAATAATATTTATCCATAAATCTATACTCAATATCCCTATATTTAATAGAGCTGTGTAGTGATGCTGTTATTGGGAACAGGATTCAAATCATGGATAGGTGATTGCCCTATACCTAACAAAGCTGTGCGGTGATATAATTATTGGGAACAGGATTCAAATCTTACACAGATACAGAGCGGAATTATTATGGATGGGTGATTGTCATGAAGATAGATATTAGACACAAATACAAACAGATACAGAGCCTTGCTGAGCTTGGAATTATTATAGATAGGTAATTGTCATAAAGAACACAGAGAATGAAATAATATCTAGTAAATAAATTTTTGTAAATCTATACTCAATATCCTTTTGACAGAGCTGTGCGGTCATAATGTTATTGGGAACAGGATTCAAATCATGGATAAGTGATTGCCATGAAGAGGTAAATAATATTTATCCATAAATCTATACTCAATATCCCTATACCTGACAGAGCTGTGTGGTGAAGCTGTTATTGAGAGGATTCAAATCCTACACAAATACAAATCCTTGCTGAGCTTAGAATTATTATAGATAGGTGTGTTATTGAGAACAGCATTCAAATCCTACACAGATACAAATCCTTGCTGTGCTTAGAATTATTATGGAAAAGTGATTGTCATGAAGATAGATATTAGATACAAATTTTATAAATCTATACTCAATATCCCTATACCTGACAGAGCTGTGTGGTGATGCTGTTATTGGGAAGAAGCTTTAATACTGAGCTTGGAATTATTATAGATAGGTGATTGCCATGTAGATAGATATTAGACACAAATTTTATAAATCTATACTCAATATTCCTATACCTGACAGAGCTGTGTGGTGATGCTGTTATTGGGAAGAAGCTTTAATACTGAGCTTGGAATTATTATAGAAAGCATGAAGATAGATATTAGATACAGACACAGAAAATAAAATAATATTTAGTATTAATTCTATACTTAATATCCCTATCTCTAACAATTACAAATCCCACACAGATACAGAGCCTTGCTGAGCTTGGAATTATTATGGACAGGTGATTACTATGGAAATAACATCTAATAGAGCCTTGCTGATATTTCTACAGCATGGAATTGTTATGAATCCCTAACAGAGCTGTGTTGTGTAGGTACATATCTCACACATAGATATAGAGCCTTGTTGATATTGTTATTGTCATAATTCCTATCTCTAACAGAGCTGTGTTGTGTAGGTTGTTTTGAAAATATTATTTACCCTTGCTGATATGTTATGGATAAGATGTGAATAATACATACCCTAATAATCTGATTCTGATATTTTCCACTATTGTTCCTTTATAAACGTTTCAACATACGTTCCAGTTTTGTAGCTACAAAGCTGGAACGTATGTTGAAACGTTTATAAAGGAACAATAGTGGAAAATATCAGAATCAGATTATTAGGGTATGTATTATTCACATCTTATCCATAACATATCAGCAAGGGTAAATAATATTTTCAAAACAACCTACACAACACAGCTCTGTTAGAGATAGGAATTATGACAATAACAATATCAACAAGGCTCTATATCTATGTGTGAGATATGTACCTACACAACACAGCTCTGTTAGGGATTCATAACAATTCCATGCTGTAGAAATATCAGCAAGGCTCTATTAGATGTTATTTCCATAGTAATCACCTGTCCATAATAATTCCAAGCTCAGCAAGGCTCTGTATCTGTGTGGGATTTGTAATTGTTAGAGATAGGGATATTAAGTATAGAATTAATACTAAATATTATTTTATTTTCTGTGTCTGTATCTAATATCTATCTTCATGCTTTCTATAATAATTCCAAGCTCAGTATTAAAGCTTCTTCCCAATAACAGCATCACCACACAGCTCTGTCAGGTATAGGAATATTGAGTATAGATTTATAAAATTTGTGTCTAATATCTATCTACATGGCAATCACCTATCTATAATAATTCCAAGCTCAGTATTAAAGCTTCTTCCCAATAACAGCATCACCACACAGCTCTGTCAGGTATAGGGATATTGAGTATAGATTTATAAAATTTGTATCTAATATCTATCTTCATGACAATCACTTTTCCATAATAATTCTAAGCACAGCAAGGATTTGTATCTGTGTAGGATTTGAATGCTGTTCTCAATAACACACCTATCTATAATAATTCTAAGCTCAGCAAGGATTTGTATTTGTGTAGGATTTGAATCCTCTCAATAACAGCTTCACCACACAGCTCTGTCAGGTATAGGGATATTGAGTATAGATTTATGGATAAATATTATTTACCTCTTCATGGCAATCACTTATCCATGATTTGAATCCTGTTCCCAATAACATTATGACCGCACAGCTCTGTCAAAAGGATATTGAGTATAGATTTACAAAAATTTATTTACTAGATATTATTTCATTCTCTGTGTTCTTTATGACAATTACCTATCTATAATAATTCCAAGCTCAGCAAGGCTCTGTATCTGTTTGTATTTGTGTCTAATATCTATCTTCATGACAATCACCCATCCATAATAATTCCGCTCTGTATCTGTGTAAGATTTGAATCCTGTTCCCAATAATTATATCACCGCACAGCTTTGTTAGGTATAGGGCAATCACCTATCCATGATTTGAATCCTGTTCCCAATAACAGCATCACTACACAGCTCTATTAAATATAGGGATATTGAGTATAGATTTATGGATAAATATTATTTCTATATCTATATCTAATATCTATCCTCATGGCAATCACCTATCCATGATTTGAATCCTGTTCCCAATAACAGCATCACTACACAGCTCTGTTAGGTATAGGGATATTGAGTATAGATTTATGTTATTAAATATTATTTCATTCTCTGTGTTTGTGTCCAATAACAGCAGAGATATTGAGTATCTATCCTCATGGCAATCACCTATCCATAATAATTCCGCTCTATATCTGTGTAAGATTTAAAACTTGTTCCTAATAATATTAACCACACAGTTCTGTCAGGTATAAGGATATTGAGTATAGATTGATGGAAAATATTATTTCTGTGTCTGTGTCTAATATCTATCCTCATGACAATCACCTATCCATGATTTGAATCCTGTTCCCAATAACAACATCACCGCACAACTCTGTCAGGTATAAGAATATTGAGTATAGATTTATGGAAAATATTATTTCTGTGTCTGTGTCTAATATCTATCCTCATGACAATCACCTATCCATGATTTGAAGCTTGTTCCCAATAATAGCATCACTGCATAGTTCTATTAAATATAAAGATATTATAAATTTATTGATACTGTGTTTGTGTCTAATAGGATATTGAATATCTATCTTCATGGCAATCACTTATCTATAATAATTCCAAAGCTCTATATCTGTGTGAGATTTGAAGCTTGTTCCCAATAACAGCATCACTGCACGGTATAGGATATTGAGCATAAATTTATGGAAACTACAGCTCTGTTAAAAAATATTATCTAGATATTATTTCCGTGTCTGTATCTGTGTAATTGAATCTTGTACCTAAGTTCCAATTCCCAATAATAACATTATTGCACAGCTCTGTCATGTATAGGGATATTGAGTATCTATCTTCATGGCAATCACCTATCCATAATAATTCCAAGGCTCTGTATCTGTGTAGGATTTGAATCCTGTTCCCAATAACAACATCACCGCACAGCTCTGTTAATGAATATTTTTGTATCTGTATAATTGAATCTTGTACCTAATAACAAAAATATTGAGTATCTTCATGGTAATCACCTATCCATAATAGTTCCAAAATTTGAATCCTGTTCCCAATAATTATATCACTGGTATCTTCACTCTAAGCTCAGCAAGAATCTGTATTTGTGCGGGGATTTGAAGCTTGTTCCCAATAATTATATCACCGCACAGTTTTGTTCATGGCATAGTTCTAAGTTTAGCAAGGATCTGTATATTTGAATCCTGTTCCAATAACAGCATCACTGCACAGCTCTGTCAGGTATAGGGATATTGAGTATAGATTTATGGAAAAACACAGCTCTGTTAAAATTGTTCCCAATAACAGCATCACTGCACAGCTCTGTCAGGTATAGGGATATTATTTCATGGCAATCACCTATCCATAATAGTTCTAAGCCCAGCAAAAATCTGTTTCTGTGTGATATTTGAATCTTGTTCCCAATAACAGCATCACCGCACAGCTGTCAGGTATAGGGATATTGAGTATAGATTTATGGAAACCACAGTTCTGTATGCATTATTATTTATATCTGTGTCTGTGTAATTGAATTTTGTACCTAATAACAGCAGAAATATTGAGTATCTTCCATGACAATCACCTATTAAGCTCAGCAAGAATCTGTATCTGTGTAGGATTTGAATCCTGTTCCCAATAACAGCATTATTGCACAGGGATATTGAGTATCTAGATATAATTTCATGGCAAAAATTAATTCTTCACTCCTATCCATAAATATTTGTAGGATTTGAATCCTGTTCCCAATAGCAACATCACTGCACAGCTCTGTTAGGTTTAGGGACTAGATATTCATCATCACAACATGCAGCAGAGCTGTTCATAATTAATAAGATATAATTGTACTCAGAACAAACCTCTATACCAACAAATATTATAAACACATCACCTCTTGCTCAAATATATCATGCAAAAGCTGAGATAGACCCGCTTGTAGAATGGCTTCACTTTTATGAACTTCCAGACAGTTTGTATTATGTTTCAAATTTAAGAAACCTGAAATACATAAGCTTTGGGAGTTTTGTTTGCAACCCAGTCAATATAATTTTTCCTACATTTGTAGACAATATATTGCACAGTCCCGAACTGCTGAAGCTCCAATTGCAGTGTATGATATGGAATCGTGGAAAAATAATTACTCCATGCCATCGCTTGGAATTATGATTTTATGCGGTGCGTGCCTTGTGATATTAATTGTATTAGAATAGGTGTGACAAAATCCAAGGACTTAACATGTTCCACAGCAATGCTGTACTACAGAATCAATACTGATCTTAAAAACAACATATTCCCACTCAAGAAACTTGAAATTGTTAGCAAAAAAAATATTTAAGTCCATCTTGTATTGAATGAGCCAGAATTGATATTGTTTTTAAGCAGGTACATAATCAACTCATTAAAATATAAACCAGAATTTACATCCAATTTTCCTGCCTCATCAAGTATGGAAATTGTTGTGTCCCATGATATGTCATCAACAGGCCACCTGCTGTTTGTATAAATTTTATGATCATGGAAAAATTTGTAAAACCTAAATTTTTCTAAACTTGAAGTACTTTTTGTAAAAAAAGCAACATATTTTCCCCAATGACAATGTAACAGGTATGCATCAATTCTATGCCAGTATGTATTGGATTCAAAATCATCATATTCAGAACCTAATTCTATGCTCACATACCCAAACCCAACATCACTGTTAAGTACCCATCTTGCCTCTGTTTCATTTTGCACTTTAAAAAAATCATACTCTGATAGATTTTTCCCTAAAACAATCCAACAGGTGGTCTGATTTTATATATCTTGCAATGTTTCTTCTTTCAAAATATGTTTGCATGTTCAGGTCCTGGAAGATATTATTCTGATTGTTTTTAACGTTGAAACATTTGGTAAATATTTACTGCTGTTGAAATAGCCCAGCCTAACATGTAATATTGTTTGCAGGTTGATTCAAGATACAAAGATATTTCCAGATACATCAAATCCAAATCTCTTGTTCCTGAATTTAAATTGAGATTGTAAAATATATTGTGTACTCCATGATGTTCACATAATTTGTGGAGAGCCTGTTTCTGGTGCACAGGGTCAAGTTCCTGGTCTAGAAAATTACAAAATATGGCCTTGTTGTTCAGCACTGTGCTTTGTATGTGTGTATGTGTGTATGTGTGTATGTGTGTTAATATTTTTGGCTTTGGTATTTATATAAAATTTCTTGGGGTTCAAATCAAAACTTTATGCTGGATAAAAATATCAGTTGGGTTCAACACTGTGCTGTGTGTGTGTATGTACGTGTGTATGTGTGTATACACTTAATATTTTTGGCTTTGGTATTTATATACAATTTCTTGGGGTTCAAATCAAAACTCTATGCTGGATAAAAAATATCAGTTGGATTCAACACTGTGCTTTGTATGTGTGTGTATGTGTGTATGTGTGTATGTGTGTGTGGGTATGTGTGTGTATGTGTGTGTGTGCGTGTGTGTGTGTGTATGTGTGTTGATATTTTTGGCTTTGGTATTTATATACAATTTCTTGGGATTCAAATCAAAACTCTATGCTGGATAAAAAAAAGCAGAAATAGGCCACAACTTGGCCACAAGTGGACCGGAAGTAGGCAAACCGGAAGTGGACCGGAAGTAGACCGGAAGTAAACCGGAAGTAGACCGGAAGTAGACCGGAAGTAAACCGGAAGTGAACCGGAAGTAAACCGGAAGTGGACCGGAAGTGAACCGGAAGTAAATATGTGTGGGTGGGTGTGGGTGTGTGTAGGTGGGTGTGTATGGGTATGGGTATCTGAGGGGGTTCATACTTTCTGAGGGGGGTCATACTTTCTCATGGAATCCATGAGAGCTTTTTTACAAAAATCTTGGATTAGACGGGGTTCCACACTTGAGCAAAAAGCTCATATGGGCATGTTGAGCTTGTTTTAAGTGTAGCCAAATCTGCTTGAGGGGGGTTCATACTTTCTCGCGCTGTCCCTACCGTAAATACCACTACTACCGTGTGACTTCTCGTCGATATTTTGGTCCCGGCTTCGAATCCCCCGGCCTGGTAGTACGTTGCGTCCGTTTTGGATAATTTCAACGTTCCCACTACCGTCGACGTGATGCCTGGATAATCTATTCTGTCGATGACGGTGTTGTGTTTCCTCACCTCCACCTGCGAGAACAGGTGAGGCACGAAGTTGTCCACGAGTATCAAGTTTGCTGCTGCAGGAAACGCGTCTCCGCTTTCCTTCTTCACCACGTCGAATTGAAGGTAGAGGTCCGCTCTGTGAGGATGAATGAACCCGTCGCCTACGTCCACGTCGTATTCGATCTCCCTGTTCGCTTCGTTCAGATTGGCGAACGTGCGACGGTTGGGAGGGAAAGATTGCAATTCGTAACTTTCGATTTGCTCCATTTTACATGTATGGTTATTTATTATACGTTGATCTCCACGATGGCCGTCGTAGTGGCACCTGCGAAATCCACCACGTCTCCTTTCTCGTTCGTCACCACCAACTCTATGTCGTCTATGCGGTTGCGACATACTGGAAAATAGATCGGCGAAGAGGGCGTGTAGATGATCGGTTCCATGAACTCGGAACTTGGTTTGAAAGTGGCTATGATTCCCGTCTGCTTGTGACTTCCTAATAATCCGTCCGAAGATTTCGTGATCATACCTTCCGCCACGTTGCAGTGTACGTTCAGAGTCTCTATGGCCAAGAATTTAGGAATGTTGGTTGCTACGTGCTTGATGCCAGCTTCGAGTTTTGGGTGGTTGTTCTCGAAACCTAAAAGTTCTCCCATGGTGCCCAGGTCCACGGTCTCCGTCGCGGATAGGATTTCCACTCTGTGCGTGACCGAATTTTGAGAAAGGTATGTGCCTTTGGGTAATTGAGCTTGCAAAGTGGAAAGATTGTATTGTCCTGGCGTGAGGACGATGTGTTCGCTTCCGACGCTAATTTTGTTGTTGTGCTGCGTGACGTTAGGTATGAGGTACATGCTGTAGAATGCACGCAGAGCCACGGATTTAGGATAGACGATGTCGTCGTGCAGCGTGAGTTTCAAGATTGAAGATTCGCTCGTGAGATGGAACACGCCCATCCTAGTGATGCTGTTTGAGGTTCCACAATGCTTTCTGGAAATCCTCGATCGTAGGGTTATTTATTTTAGAGAGAAACGCGAGCACGGAGAGGCAGAGATGACCGCAGTTCACGTCTCCGAAATTTTGAATGCGTTCGTCGTTGTAGTATATAGAGGTTTTGTTCGTTTTCAGATAATGAATTAAATTTGTAGGTGGAACACCTCCGAAAGAATCGAAAACGAATGCTTTATCATCATTTTTGTGGTAACATATCCAATGCGTGCCTGGTTTTTCTTGACCGTCCAAGTTGACTACTCCGCATTCTCTTCTTTTAACGCTTGAAGGTAACGAGTCGGACATGAAAACTCCTCTGAAGTGTTTGATTTGTAACGGTCCGATCAGAGATTCAATGTATCGGTTGGTGAGTGCTGTTGTTTCTTTTTTTTAAACTTCTTCATCACGCCCTTCCCCCCTTTCTTCTCCATGGCCAGGTTGTGACGTTTTTGTTCTTCCAATTCCGCTTTGTTCTTCTTCGAGTCGATGACGGTTTTCGCGATGGCGGCACTTCCGCCGGCCAAACTTCCTACGGCCCCCAATGCTGCCAGGATGGCGGGGATGCTGAATATGAAACATCCGATCTTTTGCTGTTTCCGCGAACGCTGCAATCTTTTCAATTGAGGTGTGCTGAGCAGTAATTTCATTCCGTGTCCTTTGCTCAAGCAAGAACGTTTCTTCTCGCGTTGTTTCTTGGTGAGTAACCCATCGAGGGCACCTAGATTTTTAAGATTGGAGTATGGTATCTGGTACACGACACCCTTGGGCTTCATGTTGATGCTCTATGTGTTATTTTCACGGTATGTTATTTATATATATATTCTGAGATTTTTTCTTGTGTAGTTTTTTTACGGTATGTTATTTATATACCCCACCCCAATTTTTGTTTCGTGTTCATGGCGATGGTGGTACCCAGTGCGGCGACCCGTTCACCCAACGATGCGTCTCTGCTCACGAACCTTTCGAAAGCTGCATGTTCCAATTTTTTGTCTGCTTCGTGACGTGCGTCCAGATCCGTCTGCGTGGTGTTGTAGGCGATGTCGTGATCTTTGCATGCCGCGTCCAACGGATTCACACCCTTGTCTCCTCTCTCCAATCTTTTCTCGAGTTTGGTACCCGGTCCGCAGTACTGGTAGCCAGGTAGATGCATCTCGAAAGGTAACTTGTTGATGATGTCGTTCACGAGTCCCTTTCCTTCGGCCACGTTCCAAAATTTCGAAGGCAGCGTGTTGATGATTTTGATCAGGTAACCTATGCCCTTGTCGTCGTTCACGATGAAGTTGGAAAGTTTCGTGCTGATCATGTCCACGATGCCAACCTTCTCGTTGTAGAAATTACGGTTGCCTGCATTTTCTTCGCCGGCTATCACCAACAATCGGTCCACGAGTTTCCTAACGTCGTCCACCCAAACGAATTCTTTGGGTAACGTGTTGTAGCGTTTGACGCCCCTGCCTGTTTTGACCTGGTTCCAAATCGGTTTGATGAGATTCCTGTACTTCTCGCCGCTGCTCGATTTCACCCTATTCTGCGAGGCGTCGTTGTTCTGGTACAAGGCATCCGTCATGATCAGAATTTCCTTGTAACTTTGGTAATCTTCGTCGGTGTAATCTTTCGGCTGCTTTTTGGCAACGAGTTCCCACAGTCCCACCGTACCCGGATACCTGTTCCAACTATCCTTGTCGCCTAAATTGACTTTAATGTCGTTGCCTTCGAAGGTCACCTTCGATTTCCCAATCTTCCACACCACACCGCCGCCTTCGCTGGTTTCCATGCTGGGATACAATCCGAACACTTCATCCTTGTCGAATTTCCCCGTGCTCAGGTAGTCTCGTGCCAAAGGTCCCAACTCGATTTTATCCGAAGACGTGCTACCTATGGCTCGACGTCGTGCCGGTGCATCCTTCAGTTCGAACGGCGTCGAAGGAATGCTCGAAATAGGCGTGGGTACGGCGTAACTTTTAGCTGCGAGCTGTACGAGTTCGTTGATCAAATTTTTATTTTGTTCCGTGACACTTTTAATTTCTTTACCTAGACTGCTGATGGCATCGATCACGGGTTGATCCTGACGTTTCTTCTCTTCGTAGAATCCGCGATTCTCGGATTTCCAACCTTTGAAGCGTTTCGCGAGGTAATCGCGAAGCTTGAGATTTTCGTCTTCGATTTTTCGTTTCGTCATGACGTTATTTATACACGTCGTTTCTCACAACGTTGCAACGTTTAGAAAGACGTTGATTTTGTTTCTGTATTTTCCGTCGTTGGGTTTCCTCGTCATGTCGATCGTCGCGAATCCGAAATCGTCACCGTTCCAGCAAGTAGAGCAGCAGCGTTCCGAAAATTGATTGTAGTTCATGTCTCCGCCTACGTAGTCATCGTACGCGTGCTTGAGGTTGGTGTGATCTTGACGAAACAAACATATGAAATTAGCGTTGTCGCGTACTAACTGTTTTGGAATTTTGGAAAACGTTTGAGCTAGGTAGAAGCAATCCATTTTTTTGTGACGACCTTGCGTGAAAAAATTGCGAATTTCATTTTGATTTTCCAGGATGGCGTCGTCGAACACAACGACTGAATTTTCACGACAATCGTCGAGTGGTTTTATTTCCGAGGCGAACGTTGCAATGTCCAGACCATCGTACAGTTTCATCAGTTGCTGGTATTTGGATTGCTCCAAACTTTTCGAGAACACGTACAGGTGCCTGTTCTTCCAATCTAACCAATTCGGTGCGAGGAGAAAATTGTCCACGAGCAGTGTCGTTTTCCTACACCCCGAAGGACCTACGATCAGACAGCGGATGCTGTCGGGAAGCAACTTGCCGTTCTTTTTTTTTCTCGTTTGACTTTCCGGATCCGGTAGACGCTTCACCACGTTCCACGTACTCACAAGATCACTTCGTCCGCGTCGATCCAACTTTTTTCCGGAAGTCCCAGCCATTTGACAAACAGTTTGTCACCTTTCCTACGCAATACTTTCTCGATGAGGTACGTGTCGGGGTGTTTTGTTTTAGAGAGTTCCTCTTCGTAAAATCTTCCTTTCAAAATCTCGCCGCTACTATCTTTTATTATATACGTGTGTCGGTTTCCGGGTAGAACTCGAACCACCGTAAAGAGTTCCGTGCTCCAATTTTTTGTGAATCCCTTCTCGAAGGTGCGTTTGAATTTGCTGATCCTCACCTGGTCTCCAATTTTGTATTTAGCTTTTTTTGTCTTGGGTGTGTACTTTGGACAGTAAACTGTAGAAATTAAACGCTGCTCGTCGGACTTGGTAACGTCGGTTGGCTTCATGCCTATTGTTCTGTGTACCGTATCATTATAGGTGTCGACGAGTTCCGGCAGGATGTCGACCCATTTGTAATTTCCCCGAAGCGTGAATCGTTTCCACATGTGTGTTTTCAAGGTTCGATTGAATCTTTCCACGATGCTGGCTTTGATGTGACTGAAGGTCGAATAATGTTGAATCTTGTGTTTTTGAATAAACTTTTGGAATACGGCGTTGTAAAATTCTTTACCGTTGTCCGTTAGCAGAAACCGTGGTTGTCTGCCGCCGCTTTCGCGAAAAATTAATTTGAATGCTTCCGTGACGCATGTTCCCGTTTTCGCCTTCAAAGGTAGAGCCCATGCGAATTTCGAAAATGTGTCTATGACGGTGAGGAGGTACTTGTTGCCCTTGTTCAATTTATGTACGTTTTTCAAATTGCCGCTACTCATCTCCACGAGGTCGCTTTGCCAGAGGTCGTCGATGCCCTTGGTTACCACAGCCAAACGTTCGTAGTTACGGCGTGCAGGTTTATGCAATTCTTCGACGATGGTTTGCCTAGACATTTTTTTTTTAGAGATTACGTTTCAAGAGAAGCACAAGCGTGATGGGATTCAAAGAGGGTGGCACTTCGCTCGTGTTTTGAATGATCAGCTTATCGCCGGCACTCACGTCGAAAACGGTAAGATCTTCGTCTTCGTGTATTTCATATATGTTGCGCGTTTCGTTCCAACGTGCCAGAGGAATGTTTCCTGCTTTCTGGACACCACGATTCGATATCAAAGTCATGGTGGGAACGCTAGCTTTTCTACCGTGAGACCAGTACGAAAATTCGTTTATCTGAATCGTGCCATCGAGGAGAAACTTGTAGTACGGATGATAAGGATGCAACATGTACAGTTTGTTACCTTCGACGAACGTGGAGATTCTCTGTTCATTGGGTACGCTGTTGATTTCGATGGCTTGCAGAGAATGCAGTTTAGCGAATTTAGTGTCGACGCCGAGCAGATTACTGTGAACTTGTCCGAGTTTATTTTCGATGGGCAGCAAATGCTCGATTATGGTATCCGTTACGGCAGAAAACGACGGTTTGATTTTCACTTCCACGTTCAACTGCTTGTAGTTTTCGTTGAGTTCTTGCAACTTGACACCGAAAGAGGCCAGCGTCGATTCCTGCGTGGATTCCAGCACTCCAACTTGATCTCTGATGTTGACGACAATGTTCTGAAGGTTCTCGACTTGATTCAATTTCGAACTCTTCTCGGTAAGATCGTTCACGATCCTTCGCATCTCTGTAAACTGCGTGTGAAGGTCGGCGACGCTCTGCGAAGTGGGCAGCGTCGACACCAGCGAACTAATTTCGTCTCGAATCTGTTCCACGTTCGCCGTTTCCGTTTCTAGTCGTTTCAGCATTCGAGATATGTTTCTTTTCAAAGCGTGCAATTCTTTGGAGGTGGGGAGATTGGCCACCCTACTCTCGAGATCGCTCAATGAACTTTTGATGTCGTTCGAATCGGATAGTGCCGTCACCGCCGTTTTCAATTTTTCCAAATCTTCGCTCGAAGGCACGCTCGTCCGTAACGATTCCAAGTCACCTGTATGTTGTCGAGTACGTGATGAAAATGAGCGAGATTCGTTTCGACGTTCAAATTTTCTAAATATTCGATCTTCTGCTGAACCGTGCTCAACGTGTCTTGAATGCTCGTCAACGCTCTTGCTTCAGCGTGAATATTTTTAATTTCTTCGTTGATCAATTCCAAGGACGCCTGAAGCGTAGCGATGGTGGTTTGAATGTGTTCGAAATCTTGATAGGCCTCCAATTGAATTTTTATGTTCGCGACGCTTTTACCGATGACCTGCAGTTCGTCCGACGATGGTAGGTTCGTCATGGTATCTTCCAAAGTCTGCAACTTGGATTTGATTTCTTCCAACGTGCCGGTGAATTCTTCTTGTAATTTGGAAACGACGACATGTAAGCGTTCTGCGTCTATATCGTTCACGACGGTTTGAAGTTCAGAGAAATTCTTTTCTATTGCGGAAGTTCGTTCTTCGATTTCGAGTTTCAGTTTTTCCAAATCTTCATTTTTCGATTGAAATTGCTGTAATTTGGCCAAATCATTTTGAAGCGAATCCACGCTCAACTGTATATTTTGAACGCTGTCGTAAGAAGGTACGTCGACATAATTTTTTATCAGCGTCTTCAGTTCGGAATCGATTTTCAGAATGGGGTCGAGACATTGCGTTTGGAGCGTAGCGATTTCCGAGTCTAAACTTTTGTTTAAGGTCTCCTGCAAAGCAATCAAATCGGTCCTCAACTTCTTAACTCGAATGTCCAACATGAGAATCTCTTCTGCGTGGTCTACACGCTTGGTGTTGCCGAAAATGTCGTTAGGCATTTTTGGTTAACGGTTATTTATAATAGGATAAACGATTCGTAATTCTACAAAGAGAGGAATAAGTTTGTCGTAATCTCCGAGAAGTTCCATATAAAAATAATCTCCTGCAGAAACATCGTACGTAATGTTAGAAAGCATCTTGTCGTGCTTGATTCGAAAAATATTCTTGCCGGTAGAAATTTTGATTTCGCCTGCGTTTTCCGGATTCACGGTGATTTGAAGTTTCCCGTCGATCGGAATTTCGTAGAAATGTAAATTGTTATTAAAAACATAAAACATCTTGCCCACATCGTCATTCAGTTTCGTCCAAATGCTGTTGAGATGAACAATCAGTAAACCATTGAGTTTAGATAACACGGAAGGTAAAAGGTTATTGAAATTTGGCGGTGCAGTCTCCATGTTGATCTGTTTGCGGAAGCCAAAAAGATTCATTGTTCTTGTTAGTTATTTAAGAATACGGTCAAAGTTTTTTTTTGTAATAACACGCAAAGTTTTTTTTGTTTGCTTGCGTCACAATACAGGCACGTGCGCGTGCGTGTGTGTGTGCGACACATTGTTCCCGAAAGAGATTTACAAAAATCACGATATATAAACATTTGGTCCCACAGTTGGAAAATTACGATAAGTTGCATTCATCCTTCAAGGATGAGAGAGTGCATTCGTCACAATACACGCGCGCGCGTGTAAAAATTATACACCGTGAAAAGCTACAACGAGTTGGAAACACTGCTGGTAGGGTTAACATACACCATAAAAGGCTACACCTCGCCCCGAGTTAGCAACACTGCTTGTGAGGTTTGCTTGCGTCACAATACAGGCACGTGCGCGTGCGTGTGTGTGTGCGACACATTGTTCCCGAAAGAGATTTACAAAAATCACGATATATAAACATTTGGTCCCACAGTTGGAAAATTACGATAAGTTGCATTCATCCTTCAAGGATGAGAGAGTGCATTCGTCACAATACACGCGCGCGCGTGTAAAAATTATACACCGTGAAAAGCTACAACGAGTTGGAAACACTGCTGGTAGGGTTAACATACACCATAAAAGGCTACACCTCGCCCCGAGTTAGCAACACTGCTTGTGAGGTTAACATACACCGTGAAAGGCTTTAAAATATCATATAGTGGAATTTTTGTAGAGTGGGTTGGCAACACCGACGAGTCTTGAATTATTATTTGAGGCTCGAATCATCATTTGATGCTCGAAATCATTATTTGAGGCTCGAAATCATCATTTGATGCTCGTCGGTGTTGGCAATTTCTATTTGTAGGTTAGCTTAGCCAGTGAAAAATCATATAGTGGAATTTTCTTCGGATGGGTTGGTAAAACCCAAGCCTCAAAAAAAACATCCAATAAAATTGCCAAATATAAAAAGAGAACAATAGACCCCCCCCTCATAAAAAGCTACAGTAAAAACCCACAGTGTCGCCAACACTAGGCCCCCAACAGTATTGCCAGACATAAAAAATACATGGACCCCTCAGACCCTTTGATGAAAATTTACAGTGAAAAAAACCCAGTAGGTTAAAAACACTGTCAAAAAATCTACGGTAGTGTTGCCAGATGTAAACAGGGGGCAATAAACCCCCCCCTCATAAAAAGCTACAATAAAAACCCACAGTGCTGCCAACACTAGGCCCCCAACAGTATTGCCAGACATAAAAAATACATGGACCCCTCAGGCCCTTTGATAAAAATTTACAGTGAAAAAAAAACCAGTAGGTTAACAACACTGTCAAAAAATCTACGGTAGTGTTGCCAAATATAAAAAAAAATCTACGGTAGTGTTGCCAGATGTAAACAGAGAGCAATAAACCCCCCCCTCATAAAAAGCTACAGTAAAAACCCACAGTGTCGCCAACACTAGGCCCCCAACAGTATTGCCAGACATAAAAAATACATGGACCCCTCAGACCCTTTGATGAAAATTTACAGTGAAAAAAACCCAGTAGGTTAACAACACTGTCAAAAAATCTACGGTAGTGTTACCAGATGTAAACAGAGGGCAATAGACCCCCCTCATAAAAAGCTACAGTAAAAAAACCCACAGTGTTGCCAACTCTACCCCTCAAAATATACATCATAAAAGGCTACGACGAGCCTCAAATAATAATTCGAGCCTCAGTGAAAAAAAACCCAGTAGGTTAACAACACTGTCAAACTACGGTAGTGTTGCCAGATGTAAACAAAAAACAATAGACCCCCTCATAAAACGCTACAGTGCCCCCACAGTGTTGCCAACTCTGCCCTCAAAATATACATCATAAAAGGCTACGACGAGCCTCAAATGATGATTCGAGCCTCAATTGATTATTTAGAACCGGGCCACCTGTACTACTTATTTTATCAGCATATATACAAAATATGTCTGTTTTCTTACATAAATTCTGTTAAAGTATTGTATAGAATTTTTAACATGGTAAGTATTATAGTAAGAGTCCCATTTTGGCTATCTGATACAATATTTTTGGCGTAAACATGCATTTGTACCTGTAATATAAATATACATTTCTTCCTATATTTAATACCTGTTTACACTTTCACACCACAAGTACATAATTATTGTTTTCTAAACAACACTGAGGTAGTTTCCAAAATACTCATACATTATTGGATATTGTAACATTTTCCATCTAGTTCTTTTTAAATACTGTGTGAACAAAATGCTATTGCTCTCATACTTTTTACAAAATACATAATATATTGTATTAGCTATTAACCAAATTACTGCATTGTTTTTCTTTTCTGGAAAATATTTGAAATCTGGTCTTGTACACATCGACGGTTGAAAGTATTGGGGTGATGTTCGACATATTTGTCCTAGATATGTCGTTAGGCATTTCCAAATTTCCTGTACTCCATTACATGTTACTATTCTATGCTCAATGGTGTCTATCTCTCCACATATGTTGCATTTATCAGTTGTTAGTCTATTGATATTATGTAAGCGTTCATTAGTTGGTATAATATCATGTATTACATTGTACCAAACACTATACACTGATGTATCCAGAAATTTCTTATTTAAATTTTTCCAAATATTTTGCCATCTGTTATTGGGAAAATGTTTTTCAATGCGGTGAGTTGGTATCTGCAACTGTTTGTGAAACAGTGTATACAAGTATTGAGAGAGTTTTACATCTTCACCTTTTGGCGGAAGCACCGCATAACTGAATTCTTACATCAAACTTCGGAGATATAACGGTCGTTTTTTCAATCTCCGTAGATCTGGCGGATTTTGGGGTGGAAATTCCTCCGTCCATAACTGTATCCATAATGATGTAATGGAATCTTCGATGCCATAGAGCGTATAGGATCTTGCCAGGAATAGGGATTTGCATTTGATCTCAATATTCGTGAGCTGCAATCCTCCTTTTAGTTTCATTTGCCATAGATTGGATAGTGGTATTCGAAAAAAATGGCCATACCACATAAACCAACCAATTGCTGAATTCATTATTCTGAGGTATTTTTGATTGATTGGGATCACTTGGGCCGTATAGTTTAATTTACTAAACATATATGTTTGCAAAAACCACACTCGTTGTATCATGTTCAACTGTCTGCTTCGCATTTTACAACATTGTATGCGAATGTCTCTCGCTATCTTTTGCCAATTGGATTCTAACATTTGTTCCTCGTCCCTGTGAAAAATTATTCCTAATATTTTAATTTCCTGTACATATGGGATCCCTATATCTGGATATTTTTGATCCCATGTGCCAAAGGGTAGCGCCTTTGATTTTTCCATATTTATTTTGGCCCCACTAGCACGGCAGTATATATGTATCGCTGCCATCATTTTTTCCATTTGCTCGTTTGTGGTGATACAAGCGGATAAATCATCTGCAAAAGCAAACACTTGGTTTTCCTTAAAGGCGTGTATCGCGTCGGGAGTAGTTTTCCTGATATATTGCAGCAAAGGATCCAGGGTTAAAGCAAACAAGAGCATACTTAGTGGACATCCTTGCCGAATTGATCTTGTTATATTTATTGGGGACGACAGGAATCCATTGACCATTATCCGAGATGTTGCATGTTGATAGAAACCTTTCAAAATATTAATAAATTTATCACTGAATCTATATGCCTTTAGCACCTCAAACAGGTAGTCATGCGACACTAAATCAAACGCTTTTTTGAAATCAAAAGCAAGCACACATGCATCAAGTTTGTGCACCAGATAATAGGATATCAGATCGCGAATCCCTCCAACTGCACTGAATATGTTATGCTTTTTGCCAATGCATGTTTGTTTCTCGCTGAGTATCCGTGGTAAAATTAACTTTAACCTATTTGCTAAGATCTTTGCCATTATTTTATAGTCACAATTTAGTAATGTTATTGGTCTGTAGTCCTCTACTTGTTGTGCATGTGTTTTTTTCGGTATCAATATGATGATGCCTTCATTTTGTAAAACTTTTCCATTTTTAAAGGCATCTTGTATGATTTTGATTAGTTCATATTTTATAATCTCAAAAAACTGCAAATAAAACTTGTAACCAATACCATCTTTTCCTGGTGCTCCTTTAAGATTGCATGTTTGTAACGCTTCATATACTTCTTCTATTGTTACTTCAGTATCTAAAAGTTGTCTATCCTCTTCTTGCAAACCATTAGTTAAAGAGTATTGTCTCTCTTGCTTCTGATTTCCTTTCCCCGGTTTGATAAAGCTCCCCATAATAGTCATAAAATGTTTGCATGATTCCTGGCTGACTCGCATGCGATTCTCCACCTGAATCCACAAGATTGTTTATCATGAGTGTTTTTTGTTGTTTTTGCATCTGTACATAGTGATACATCGAAGTTCTTTCATCATGAATTAAATTCTTGGAATTGGTTCTTATTGTTATGCCTTCCATTTGTTGCCTCTGGAGTGTTAAGATTTTGGCTTTATACTGCTGTATGGCTTGGTAATTTTTGGTGACATCTCTCCCTTGACATGCCTCGTGTAAACACTGGTAATAAAAGTTGATCAATCCATTTCTGTCTTTTGCATTTTCTTTTCCATACCAGCAGAAAAATGTTTTTAATTTTGGTTTTACATATCGAACCCACCAGTCATTATGATTACTGTAATACTTTTGTTGTTTACACTAGTCGGCCCATTTTTGTGCAAATATTTCATTGATATGTGGAAGCTCTAATAACTGTATATTTAGCTTCCAATATGAAGGACCCCTGACTAGTTTTGTTTCTTCCAGGTTAATTGCCATTTTTACTGCCATATGATCAGTAAAGGGCGCTGGCAATGCTTCTATGGATGTTATATTTTTTATTTGATCTGTATTTGTATATAACCTATCGATTCTCGATCCAGATTTATTATTAAAATATGTAAATATTATATCCTGTCTCTTCTGTAACCAAATATCTTTCAAATGCAATTCTTCAATTAATGTTGCAAGGGCTGGACTCTTTTGATAAGCTCCTAAACAATCGCTGGGATTTAATACCTGATTAAAATCACCCCCAAATATTATTTTAGATTTATTTAACGGTAGCAAATATAAAATGTCCTGATTATATAATTGTTCACGTAACTGTCTATTTTGATTGCCTGATGGGGCATAAATATTCACAAAAGTATAGTTCTTACTTTGAAAGCTAATGCCTCTCCCATCTACTAACTTTTTTACATTAGTAATGGTTAGGCCGTTTCTAACAAGTGTTGCTGTCCCACGGCCATTGATACCAGTATTAACTATCGCTTCGTAACCATATATTGATGGAAAGTCACACATACAAACTTCCTGCAAAAACAATACGTCTATGGAGTGTACCCGTACAAATTCTTCTAACATTTTACATTTTACAGGCGAAAATATTCCATTAATATTAATAGTACATATTCTAGTGG
The DNA here is from genome assembly GCF_977018435.1 of Lepisma saccharinum. Lineage (NCBI taxonomy): Eukaryota > Metazoa > Arthropoda > Insecta > Zygentoma > Lepismatidae > Lepisma > Lepisma saccharinum. The sequence goes on from NC_139230.1 coordinate 73,159,368, forward strand.
TATATACCATTAATAAATGAATAATATAGCACACAGTTAATAGTACTTTCCGATCGTCCCTCATAACGTTGAAAAAAAAATGCAAACAACAAATGAAATATCAAATTAAATTTCCCTTTTTAGGGTTTACTTCTTCTGTTCATTACTCTATTCATACCTCCTACCTCTCTCACTGATCTCCTCTTCGCTACTGTGTTCTCGCTACCTTTCGAAGTATTTTTCGTCCGTTTTTTTGCACCCACCTGCTGAGATTTTTTCCACTTTGACACTGAAGTGACACTTTCGTCACTTTCTTCTTCTGTATTCAATTCACTTTCCAGCTCACAGTCTTTTGATGGTCCCTTGTCCTCCTCTTTTGGGACGTTGTCCTTTGCAGCTGGGATGGGAGGAAGATCAACTGAGTTTCCTTCGTCCTGCATCTGGTCATCCTGCATTTCTTCACTTCCTTTTTCCTCTTTTTTGTCTAGGTGGGAAGTTCCCGGTTGTTTTGTGTCCATCGGTAATATTTTCTGGTTGTGTTCTTCCTTTGTGGTCTCCGTATTTACCGGTGGGAACATTTCCACCGGGCGTGTGTCACTTGGCACATTCTTTATCCCCTTATCTTTCATTTGTTCTTTTATCACATTTTGTAGACCTTCAGACCTGTTTTGATTATTATCTGGTTGGAACTGATTTTTCACGTTCGAGGAACTCCCTCTTTCCACTACTATATCACTATAATTTCTCTCTCGGTTTTTATTCACACGAAGCGTTGTTATCTGACGACTATCACATTGCCAGCTATCGTGTCCTTCTTTTCCACACACCCTGCACGTTCTCGGCTGTCCGTCGTATATCACATGGCATTGATGAGATTTTACTGTAATGAACGACGGAATCGGTTTTTTTAGTTCCATTTTCACTATTCTCACCCCGTTGTAAACTTGATATTTAAAGTTTTCAGACCACGTTTCTTTGTCTATACATTCCACCTTCCCAAATTCCGTCATTTTTTCTTTCACACAGTCATCATCTAGTTCTAGTGGTAAGTTAAACACTCTTACCGCTTTTCTTTCCCTCCCCGCATCACTCAAAAGCACTTTTACAGTTTCACCATTATCATAACAAAAGTTTGTTTCCGGACCACATTTCTCTAATATTCGCGTCATTATAACTTCTCTGATACATTTTACGAAAACACATCGAAAATTCGTAGGTATTTGTATTCCCAAGATCTCATCTACGTGGAGTTGAAATTGTCCATGAATAAAGTCATGAATTTCTCGCGCCGACGGCCTCGGTGCCCCGAACGGAAAACGTATCTGGATGGTATTTTGTCTAATAATATTCATCTTTTAACTATTCTAAAGTACTTTTCCAATTCTACTTACTCGCCAGCCAACTGCACCAAACGACACAAGTAACACGCACACGGCACTCCCGCTCGTTGTTTCCTGAAGGCAACTTTTCACTGACCTTCACGGAGCAACTAGTTTCCGCGTCCGCTCTCTCTGAAGGCTTCCACGGAACTGACCACTCGGCCACAGGGTCGGGCCTGATGCACTCGAATCCGGACTGAGATTTTCTGTGTCTCCTACAGATGGCTGCAGGCATAGCAGCTTCGTCGACGGTCAATATTTTCCAAATAACTGCCCTAAATCAAGAAATGTTCCAAAATAGTGGGACATTAAGTGAGATACAGTATAATATGTGGCCCATTACAAATTCATCCACGCAACGCTGTAATGCACTGTACTTTACCCTTGCATGTTTCACATTCATATTATTTAAGAGTATTTTTTGTGTTAAGAACTCTACACCTTTCCAACGACATTAAAATCTAAAGTCTTAAAATACCACCATAAAATAGAGATTGTTCATTTTATGCTCGTAGGCTTGTTGCACTACGTCGCTGTGTAGTATTAGTAGCGACATGTTTTGTGCTGGCATTGGTTGGAAATGTTTCGTGCGTAAGTCGATCCAAACTGTTTCTTTCAAGGTTAGTTGGTAAAACTACACACAATAATAAAAGTAGACCGTATGATCGCAATAACCGAGACAGTTAGCTTCTTGTGCTTTTGTAGTCGAGTCAGTTCGTTCTGCTAAGATGACACCATCTACTGTTTATAAGTAGTGAATTGAAATCATTTCTTGTGACTAACAAATGTCTCCCTCTGTTGCTAATATCGGATTCTTGAGATAACAGTGCAGAATAATGGTGTGTTCGCCTCTACCTCACTTTGGTGTAGCCACTTGTTTTATTGCGACATGTTATGAGAGTTATTTCAGCCAAAATTGCAAGAAAATATAACGCAATATCAGTTTAGGGTTGTACAGTCAGGGACACTTCTTGGTAGTAATGATCCCATTGAAAGTCAATAGTGTTGCTACAACACACAAGTGTCCGTGATTGTACGATATGATTATTTACCAATAATATACTTCTCCCAATTCGGCCTCAAGAAGGTTGATTCATTTCTCTTTCTTAATCGTGGTTGCGTATTGCAAGGGTGAAGTGTTTGTGATATGGAGGTAGCAAGGTGGTAGAAAGGGTTATTTTTTATCCTGCGTTTGAGACTGGGTAACGACATGAAGACATACGATATTCAAACCTCTTTACTGTATGCTTGCTTTTGGTGCAGGTGGAACTCGTTTGTTTGAGTTGGTGTTTTAAATCCACTTTATGCACAGTAAGGCTAATCGAGACTACCTACAGTTTGAAGTGGAATCCAAACCACGAAATGCCTCCGACGGGTATCGAACCCGGGACCCCTTGATTACAATTCGATGAAGAAACCACTACGCCATTTTTTTTTAAGGAATACTCCTAACCGGAAGTATCCACCGTCTTTTTACTATATTCTCAAGATTTTCATTTCTCGGTTATTCTCAATTTTCAGTTTTTCTCATTTGGACAAACACAAATATCCATGCCTTACCCGGGACTCGAACCCGGAACCCCTGGCGTCGTAGCGCGCTGTGCTAACCACTCCGCCAAGGAGGTCGACATGGGGGAGGCCTTGGCTGGAACTCGTACCCCTCCTAATTGACTGCGAGAAGAACTACCGAAGTAAGAAAGAACCGGGCGTCCGGTAAAAAAGGCGCGAAAACTAAATGCTTGTGGTCTAGGTGATAGGGCGCAAAGAAGCACCAGCAAACTTCATGGGTGAAGTGGAAGTAGAGGTCAGGTGATCAACAGTTACTGTGATTGGGTGGTTGCAAGAAATGAGATTTAAAAAACAGTTTCTTGTCCGTTCCATTCGCGAAACAAACATTTCTGTACGCTTCACATCAAGTTTATACGTCAATCATTCATTATTAAAATTATACCCCAATGGTGGCCGCGGTGGCTCAGTCGGTAACGCGTCTGACTACCATGCTAAAGGTCCCGGGTTCGGTCCCCGGCCGGTTCAAATCCGGGAAATTTTCTAACGGTGGAAGCGGCCCCGGCGCCCACCCAGCGTCGAATAACATGTGTACCTGGGGGAAACACTGGGGGGTAAAGGCGGTCAGGGGCGTGATGCTGATCACATCACCCCCACTCACGACCGGATCAAGAAAGTGTGGGGCGTTACCCCCACACCGCCTATACGCCTTCATGGCGTGGTGCTATGCACAGGGGAACACTTTACTTTTTTACTTTTTACCCCATTTCAGGGGATCCCAAACTTTGTAGTTTCAAAATTTATCCGCGGCGCCCAAGTCAGAATGTAGGCATAGGCCTATCTAAAACTTGTTAGTGTTGTTAGGTTGCTTGCCTTAAGTTAAAAAATAAGCACATATTTCAAATTCAGAAAAATTGTTTATGTAAAAAGGACTAAATGAGCAAATGTTTGGAACAATCATATCTAAAACCATCTGTAGACTAACAAGTAAGTGGCATTTCAGTGAAAATATGGCACCTCGGGGCGCCGCGGAGCACACTTTGAGAACCACTGCCCTATTCAATATTGAATCAGTTTGTGAAGAAAGGTTTAATTAAAATGTCAATTAAGACTCACACCATTATATACTTGGATAGTTTTATTGTACTGGACTTCTGGTCTCAACCAGAGAGATAAAATCGTAACAATTCTATTTCGAGTGACCCTTCAAAACGATGAGGAAAATGAGATCCTACATCCAGTGAATAATTTGTTAGGGCCGCTTCAGTAGATTATAGTGCACGCTGAGTGTGCACAGAAAATAGGGTTTCAAATATAATGAGTAGCTTCGCAAATGTTCTGCGGAGACTGTATTTGTATAAGCATTCTCTTCCTTTCCTGAGGAGAATTCAATAAAACAACGGCATGGTGTAGCTTTCAGAGGGGAGCTGCACGTGACACGCTTAACTTGCAAATCAGTATTTAGAAATAAATGCAACCTTTCGTATCAAAGCGACAGGAAAAGCTCTGATTAGGCAGTTTTCTCAATACTTGCATCCTGTCACCTCGTGCTCTCGTTAGCTTATGCGCAGTGAATGTTTGAATTTAAACTAACTGTGCTAGTGTCGCTTGCCGCTTCTGTGTGAATTCTCCGTGTCGCTTGTCGCCTATCACTTGTCGTCTGTCGTTTGCAGCTTTTTGCTTTGTAAGAGAGATTTCACACGAAAGCGACAACCAACACGTGTCCCTTGGAAGCGAACCAGCAGTAATGAATTGAAAATTTCGAACAGAAGCGACACGACAAGATGCAGGTGTCGCTTGTAGCTTGCGTGTCGCTCTGATTGGCCAGTTTTGTTAATACCGTGCATCATGTAGCTTCGTACTTTTGTTCGCGCATGCGCGGTGAATGTTTTGCCTTATATTGAATGGTCTAATGTCGCTTGTCGCTTGTGGCTTGTGGCTTTGGTATAAAATCTCCATGTCGCTAGTCGCCTGCCGTTTATGCCGTTTAAGCAGATTCCAGACCGAAGCGGAACGCGACAAGCGACAAGCCTTGGTAATCAATGCTACGTTTCGAACTGATACATCACGGTAAGCTGCAAATATTGCATGTCGCTTGGTTGTGTGACTCAAACTGGTTATTTTATCAATGTTGTGCATCGTGACGCCTCCACTTGATGTCGTGCATGGGCAGTGAATGTTTTAGTATACAAGACAAGAGGGACCCGTGTCTCTTGTCGATGTGGAAGCACACTGTCGCTTGTCGTCTTCGTCTGAATTCTTCCCCTGACCCCTTCAAGGAGACTTCAGATCGAAGCGACAAGTGGCAGGCGACAATCGACAGGCAACACTGGCAGGGACGTGAGCAGGGGTATTTTTCCAGGGAGAGGCAAGGAAGGTATTTTTTCCAGGGGGGCAAATAAGCCACATATTGCTTACATTTGAATTTATCATGTTCGTGCATTATTTAACACATATTATTGTGGCTGAAATAAAATTATGTGTGAAATATATAATTTTTGGTTGACTTTCATTTTCCAGGGGGGGACACGGCTCCACCTTGCCCCCCCCCCTTCCGGACGGCCACGAACACTGGCGACTTCAATCTAAAGCAAGAAATTCACCGCTAATGCGCGAGAAACCTAATGCATCGACGCGCAAGTGACATGTGCAGCTTGCCCTTTCTCATCGATACGAAAGGTCGAATTGATTCCAAGCGATACTGTATCTCTTGTCGCTTGTTACCTATTGCGTTTCGCTTGGTAGCCTTCCAATAAAGAGCTTCGTTTCACACAGTTGCAGCATGATAGGCCGCACAAGCCTGCTTTGATTTCTGAAATCTTCAAACAACACATAAAAGTATGCAAAGTAAAAATTAAGAGTAGTATGATTTGTGCTACAACCATTTCGATAAATGATGAACCCCCCCTCAGGCAGATTTGGCTACACTTAAAACTTGCTCAACATGCCCATATGAACTTTTTGCTCAAGTGTGGTACTCCGTCTAATCAAAGATTTTTGTAAAAATGCCCTCGGGAAGTTCCTGTGAAATGATGAGAACCCTCAGATTGATTTGTCCACACTTACAAAAGGCACTTCTGTCAGATTGTTGTCCATAAGCTTGTTAAAAATATGCCCCTCTTGATATTTTTTTTGCCCACACCTAGAACTAAGCCACCCTCACACACAAACACACACACACACACAAACACACACACACATATTTACTTCCGGTTTAAGTTTAATTATACACCAGGCTCAACTTGTGTAATAAGCAGAGCTCTTCTAGAATTGCTCTGTGACTCTCTCATTTCTTACATCATAAACATATGATTTTTCACCTATGAGAATAACTCTACATATGGTGTCATCAGGGAGTGTATTGTGGAATTCACAGATAATTTTAATGTTTGTCCTGTCATTAACCACAACTTGTTTCCTTTTTGAAGTGTTGATGACAAACATGGGTCTCTGTGCTTTGAATTCATCTGGTGTGTAATACATGTCAGTATTGCCAGTAGTGACCCTTTTGTATGCTGTAAATGCTTCATATAATTTAAGGAAATCATCCTTGGACATGTCTAAATTATAATTTTCTCTAGGGAATACCTCATTTCTGCCATTTTTAAGATATATGTTCTTGATGTTGCAGTTATCAAATCTACTTGAATTTTTTTCCTGATTATTGTGTCTTCCAGTCTGAAACAGTACCACCACAAAATCCGGCATGTCATATTGTATACTGGAGAATGAATTTGTAGCATCAAACTCATAATAAGTACCAGTGGCAGGCTTCTGTACACATTGATATGTATAAAATTGTAAAGGTACTTGTGGATTTTTTATTATATCTGCTTTGTATTTAAGAGCATAACTGGCTTCATATTCAACAACTGGCATTCTTAGCTCCATAGTCTGAATAAGGCACTTGCCTTCATCAGGTAGGGTATTGGGCAGAGCTTCCCCTGTAGAGTTTAATGTGCTGTACCTCATCAAAGCATTATTATCATTGGCAGCTCTTCTAAATGTGATTCTTAAACCACTCTTCCACATAATATCTTTGTAATCTGAGAAGAATCCTGGCAACAGGCGCATTGGAAACAGCACTGTGTGGCTCTTAGATATAATTTTATCACCAGCCTCAAATCCACCTATTTTGTAGTAAGAAGCCTCGGTTTTGGATAATTTTAGTGTGGCCAAAGCTGTGGAGGTAATGCCGGGATAATCTACTCTGTTTATAACAACACCATGTTTTCTGATCTCAATTTCAGAGAACAGATGCGGCACAAAATTATCTACCAATCTTATATTTGAATTTGCCGGATAATCTGTTCCATCGAGCTTTACAACATCAAATTTGATGTATAGATCTGCTCTGTGGGGGTGTATAAAGCCATTCCCTACATCAAGATCAACCTCAATTTCTGTGTTGGGTTGATTTAAATTCGCAAATGTCCTCCTGTTTGGGGGGAATGATTGTAGCTCATAACTCTCAATATTTTCCATTTTTTTGTATGTATTTTTATTTAAATATTAATCTCTATGATTGCAGTTGTTGTGGCTCCATCAAAATCAACTAATTCTTCTTTTTCATTAGTGACCATCAATTCAATTTTGTCTATTCTATTATGGCACACAGGAAAATATAATGTTGGGGATGGAGTGTAGATGATGGGCTCCATAAATTCAGAATTAGGTTTAAATGTTGCAATGATGCCAGTTTGTTTGTGAGTGCCTATGCCATTTGATTTGGTGATCATACCCTCGGCCACATTACAGTGAATATTCACAGTCTCTATGGCTAAGAATTTAGGTATTTTAATAGCAGTGTGTTTGATGGCCGGTTCAAGTTTTGTGTTGTTCTCAAAGCCTAACAGCTCTCCTATAGTACCCAGATCCACTGTTTCTGTAGCAGATACAATCTCTACTCTGTGAGTGACAGAATTTTCAGTTAAAACTATACCTCTGGGTAATTGAGCATTTAGAGTGGACAGATTATATTGACCTGGAGTGATGACAATTTTTTGATCACCAACTGCAATTTTGTTGTTGTGGTGTGTAATATTAGGGATCAAGTACATGCCATAAAATGCTCTGAGAGCTATTGTTTTGAGATACACTATATCATCATGTAATCTAAGTTTCAATATTGAATTTTGGCTGGTGAGATGGAATACCCCCATGATGTTTTAAATACCACAAGGACTTTTGAAAATTTTCAATTGATGGTTTATTTATTTATTTTTATTCATTTTCAAAATTTGCCTGGGCTGTGCCACTCAAATCCAAGACTGGAAAATGTGTTACAAAAGCCTTCAGGACAATCATCAATCAGAGTGGAAGATCACCGCGCTATTTGCAAACAGATAATGGCAAAGAATTTTATAATTCTGTGTTCCAACAATTTATTAAAAGCCAGTCAATACAACATTATTCGAGTTACAGTGATCTCAAGGCCTCAATTGTAGAGAGATTCAACAAAACCTTAAAAAATCTTATGTATAAACAATTTACACTTCAAGGTAATTATAAATGGCTTAATATTCTTCCAGAACTTCTACATAAATATAACAACTCGGTCCATTCCACAATCAACATGAAACCCTCTGAAGTAACTTCATCTGATGAGCAAAAATTGATCAGGACTGTTTATTATCCTAGATACCAGCCAACAACAAGAAAAGCCAAATACAAGGTGGGTGATCAAGTAAGAATGAGCAAATATAAGCACTTATTCAAAAGAGGCTTTACAAGAAACTGGAGCACTGAATTATTTACAGTGGTTCAAGTTAAACGTGGAACCCTTAACACATATATAATAAAAGACCACCGAGGAGAAATTCTCAAAGGCAGATTCTATGAAGAAGAACTCAGCAAAACTAAACAGCCTGACACATATCTCATAGAAAAAATCATCCGCAGAAAAGGCAACAAGTTATTTGTCGAATGGCTAGGACTTCCAGAACACAGCTGGATCGATGCAGACAAAGTGATAATATGAGCACCTGGGATGTTATAAAAAGGCTGCCAGAACCTGAACAGCATATTAAGAGAAATGGCAAGTTGCTGCCTGATAATATTAGATGTCTTATTGTTGGGCCATCTGCTTGTGGTAAAACTACACTAATGATTGATAATTTTTTATTGGCACCCAACTGGTTAGACTGGAAAAACAGGCACTTGTATGTCTTCTCTAAGAGCTTGGAACAATTAAAATATCAGCAGCTGATGAAGCTATATGATGGATTGGATATAGCCACTTTTGAACCCGATGTTAAGCCACTTCATGAATGTCTCGATAATTCTGTTGTTGTGTTTGATGACATTATACTGGATAATCAAAACAAGGTTAGAAATTTCTTTACACAGGGCCGACACAAAAACATTGATTGCTTCTACCTGGCACAGACTTTTCTAAAATACCGAAGCAACTGATCCGAGACAACAGCAATTTTATATGTGTGTTTCATCAAGTTCATACAAACCTGAAACACATACATGATGAATATGTAGGTGGGGACTTGAGCTACAATGATTTTTCCAAGTTTTGCAGTAGGTGCTGGAATCAAAACAGTTATGGGTTTGTCACAATTGATATGACAAGAAAACCCAATAGTGGCAAATATAGAAATAAAATTAACAATTTTCTAGACATTGAAACATATATAAATAACCATGAAAAGGCCAATCATTGATGATCTTAAATTAAGAGATTATCTTGTAAAAAAATTTAAGGGATGGAAATCACAGAACCGAGGAATTTATGAACAACACAAACAAACAGAACAGCCTATTATTGATGCTATTAGTGAATTAGTTAAAAATATGAAAACTGTTACAGAGCAAAATCAAAATTTGATCACAGAGCTTGTACCTGTAGCTGCTAGGAACATATTAGATTATCCAATCACCCCACTTTCCAGTATTCATACACCTAGTCCTGTTGCTCCTCGAAGTATTGAAGCTACTCAGGATCCTATTGAATGGGGTCTTCTTGCTCAAAAATATTTAAGCACACCTAAAGACAACAAAGATGAGGTGTTTGGCTTATATGCTGACACAGAGCGTGATGGTAGCATCATACATAGAATTGGCAATTTCAGAGTAACATTTATGGGAGATGATCTAATTGTATATTCAGAATCTCATCTTGGAGAAAAAGGTGGTTTTGTTAAATATCCCGGCACACCTGGATTGTGGGAACTGATGACTAGGAAAAGGCCTGGCAGCTATACAGATCAAGATTATGAGCATTACAAAGAAATATTAATAAAATCAGATGCACTATACCAGAACAATGATCCCACACAAAAAAGAGTCAAGTCTAGCAGTGGAGCAAAATACAACAACTTAATCAAGCCCATATGGTCTCAGATCAAGACTGGCAGTGGAATCAAACAATACAACACCCTGCCTAAAGAATTTGTCTGGGTTGATGATGTCAGGAAACTTGTAGATAAGTTATTGGTGATAGCTGTGGAGGAAAATGCTGGCAACCACAATTTTTACAATAAAAAGGTTGGAATTATGGACATGATAAGCACAAAATTGTCTAATTTTATAGTGAATGACACTAAGGGGATTGGATATCTTATAAAAATTATTAATACTCTACCACCTAAATTTTGGAATATTTCTGAGGGTCGGGGGTTGGTTAATGACATTATAAACAAGCTGCCATTTGAACTACACATTCCAGGCTATCAGTATTGTGGTCCAGGCACAAAATTGGACCATAGATTAAACAGAGGGGACCCTGGTGTTAATCCCCTAGATGCTGCTTGTAGAGACCATGACATAGCATACAACACACATTCTGATCTTGACAAGAGACATGTTGCAGACAAAAAATTAGAAGAGGCTGCATTTGGTAGATTTGTAAGCAAAGATGCTTCTTTAAGTGAAAAAATAGCAGCATTGGGGACCACCATAGCTATGAACACCAAACAAAAACTGGGGTGGGGGCTGTGAATATATATATAATAAACCTAGGATGAAGGCCAAGGGTGTAATGTATCAGATACCTTATGCAGGTCTTAAATCTCTTAAAACTATTGATAGTCTTTTAACCAAAAAGCAGCGCAAGAAAAAAAATTCTTGTATTGCCAAGGGCCATGGTATGAAATTGTTGCTTAGCACCCCCCAATTAAAAAAATTACAACAATCTAGAAAAAAATCACATGTGGGGGGTTTCATATTTACTATCCCGGCCATCTTAGCAGCACTTGGGGCTGTTGGGAGCTTGGCTGGGGGATCAGCTGCCATAGCAAAAACAGTAATAGATGCCAAGAAAAATAGGGCAGAATTAGATGAATTGAAGCGCCATAACCTGGCCATGGAGAAACAAGGCAAAGGTGTTAAGAGAGCCATGAATAAGTTTAAAAAAAACAAGAGCCGCTTACAAACCAAGATATTGAAGCTTTAATCAAGCCACTGGGCATCAAAATTTTTAGAGGTGTGTACATGTCTGATCCTTTACCAGAACAACCATTCAACAAAGAGTGTGGCATTGTTAATTTGGATAAGTACAAAAATCAGGGCACTCACTGGATTTGTTATCTTAAATATTTAAACAATGAGGCATTTGTGTTTGATTCATTTGGAGGTGTTCCACCTGAAAATTTAATAAAATATCTAAAATCAGCTAATCTTTATTACAATAATGCCCGTGTTCAAAATTTCAAAGATGTTAATTGTGGACATTTGTGTTTATCTGTTCTTAGATATATGTCTCAAATAAATAAACCGTCAATTGAAAATTTTCAATAGGCCTTGTGGTATTTAAAACATCATGGGGGTATTCCATCTCACCAGCCAAAATTCAATATTGAAACTTAGATTACATGATGATATAGTGTATCCCAAAACAATAGCTCTCAGAGCATTTTATGGCATGTACTTGATCCCTAATATTACACACCACAACAACAAAATTGCAGTTGGTGATCAAAAAATTGTCATCACTCCAGGGCAATATAATCTGTCCACTCAAAATGCTCAATTACCCAGAGGTATAGTTTTAACTGAAAATTCTGTCACTCACAGAGTAGAGATTGTATCTGCTACAGAAACAGTGGATCTGGGTACTATAGGAGAGCTGTTAGGCTTTGAGAACAACACAAAACTTGAACCGGCCATCAAACACACTGCTATTAATATACCTAAATTCTTAGCCATAGAGACTGTGAATATTCACTGTAATGTGGCCGAGGGTATGATCACCAAATCAAATGGCATAGGCACTCACAAACAAACTGGCATCATTGCAACATTTAAACCTAATTCTGAATTTATGGAGCCCATCATCTACACTCCATCCCCAACATTATATTTTCCTGTGTGCCCTAATAGAATAGATAACATTGAATTGATGGTCACTAATGAAAAAGAAGAATTAGTTGATTTTGATGGAGCCACAACAACTGCAATCATAGAGATTAATATTTAAATAAAAATACATACAAAAAAAATGGAAAATATTGAGAGTTATGAGCTACAATCATTCCCCCCAAACAGGAGGACATTTGCAAATTTTAATCAACCCAACACAGAAATTGAGGTTGATCTTGATGTAGGGGATGGCTTTATACACCCCCACAGGACAGATCTATACATCAAATTTGATGTTGTAAAGCTCGATGGAACAGATTATCCGGCAAATTCAAATATAAGATTGGTAGATAATTTTGTGCCGCATCTGTTCTCTGAAATAGAGATCAGAAAACATGGTGTTGTTATAAACAGAGTAGATTATCCCGGCATTACCTCCACAGCTTTGGCCACACTAAAATTATCCAAAACCGAGGCTTCTTACTACAAAATAAGTGGATTTGAGGCTGGTGATAAAATTATATCTAAGAGACACACAGTGCTGTTTCCAATACGCCTGTTGCCAGGATTCTTCTCAGATTACAAAGATATTATGTGGAAGGGTGGTTTAAGAATCACATTTAGAAGAGCTGCCAATGATAATAATGCTTTGATGAGGTACAGCACATTAAACTCTACAGGGGAAGCTCTGCCCAATACCCTACCTGATGAAGGCAAGTGCCTTATTCAGACTATGGAGCTAAGAATGCCAGTTGTTGAATATGAAGCCAGTTATGCTCTTAAATACATAGCAGATAAATAAAAAATCCACAAGTACCTTTACAATTTTATACATATCAATGTGTACAGAAGCCTGCCACTGGTACTTATTATGAGTTTGATGCTACAAATTCATTCTCCAGTATACAATATGACATGCCGGATTTTGTGGTGGTACTGTTTCAGACTGGAAGACACAATAATCAGGAAAAAAATTCAAGTAGATTTGATAACTGCAACATCAAGAACATATATCTTAAAAATGGCAGAAATGAGGTATTCCCTAGAGAAAATTATAATTTAGACATGTCCAAGGATGATTTCCTTAAATTATATGAAGCATTTACAGCATACAAAAGGGTCACTACTGGCAATACTGACATGTATTACACACCAGATGAATTCAAACACAGAGACCCATGTTTGTCATCAACACTTCAAAAAGGAAACAAGTTGTGGTTAATGACAGGACAAACATTAAAATTATCTGTGAATTCCACAATACACTCCCTGATGACACCATATGTAGTGTTATTCTCATAGGTGAAAAATCATATGTTTATGATGTAAGAAATGAGAGAGTCACAGAGCAATTCTAGAAGAGCTCTGCTTATTACACAAGTTGAGCCTGGTGTATAATTAAACTTAAACCGGAAGTAAATATGTGTGTGTGTGTGTTTGTGTGTGTGTGTGTGTGTGGGCAAAAAAAATATCAAGAGGGGTATATTTTTAACAAGCTTATGGACAACAATCTGACAGAAGTGCCTTTTGTAAGTGTGGAAAATCAATCTGAGGGGGCTCATCATTTCACAGGAGTAGTGTGTTTGGTACCACAACCAGTGCCACTTACAAGTGTAGAAAAGGAGAGGCTATTTGATTGAACAGCCCGATTTGCCTATACTTAAAACAAAGCCAAGAGGGGCCTATACCCCAATTCTTCTAGTGTGATATGCTCTGAATTTTTAAGAATTTTGAATTCTAGTGTAGAAAAGGAGAGCCTCAATAATCTGATTTGCCTATACTTAAAACAAAGCCAAGAGGGGCTTATACCCCAGTTCTTCTAGTGTGATATGCTCTGAATTTTTAAGAATTTTGAATTCTAGTGTAGAAAAGGAGAGCCTCAATAATCTGATTTGCCTATACTTAAAACTATGCCAAGTTCCCATATCATTTTATTGTTTATAGTATGTTTTTCTGTCAAAATCCCGGGAATTTTGAATTCAAGTGTAGTCCCCTCAGATTGATTCTGCCATGTATATATTAATATAAAACTCATAGCTCCTGGGTTCTGAGACCCAGTGGAGTGTGGTGCATAGCTCCATGGTTTTTATTGTTTTGTAATCAGGAGGCCTCTGGGTTTGAGTCCTGATAAAATGTGAGGCCTCCCGTGATTGCAAAATGTTAATATTGTTGCCTTGTAAACAAAAGGCTCGGGTTTGAGTCCTGATAAAATGTGTAAGATTGAAATACATGTGGCAAAATAATATGTCCACACATGAGATTTTGAGAATAATTATTGCTAGTTGATATACAACTGATAGCTCCCAGATCTGAAACCTGGTAAAAAGTGTTGTACAACAGCATAAAAGAACAAAATTATTTTATATTGGGGATCACCCGAGCCTAGTTAATAGCTGTTGTTTGGGTATAAAAGTATCAGCTCAGCTATTAACTGCTGTTATATTTTTATGCAGGCAAAACTGCCTGATCAATACAATGGGAGAGAAGTGGGTAAACATAATTAATTGGTTGCATGTTCTTTCTAATCTTTTGATCAGTTCTATGTCCCGGCAGGCAATTTATATGCGTGCATGCATCAGATAAAATCTACATTGTACCCTTTCAGGGAAATTCCCCCCCCCCCGTACATGTCTTCATGTTATTGACTCCAAGAGAAATTCTCAGTAATGAGAATATTGGCCCCTTGCATGTTGTCAGACAAGCCGGAGCACAATTCTGGTCTTGTCTTGTTGTGTTAATATAAACCCGAGCGGGACTTACAGAATATTTATGGCACAATTTCAAAGTCCAACTTTGAATTGTATTTAGCTGATATAGAGCTATGAGCTCTGGATTCTCAATAAAATGTGGACATAGTTCCATGGCTTATTGCCTTGTAAACAGGAGGCTCGGTATTGAATCCTGATAAAATGTAATGCCTCCCCTGATGGCAAAGTGTTTATATTGGTGCCTTGTAAACAAGAGCACTGGGTTTGAGTTCTGGTAAAATGTGAGGCCTCCCCTGATGGCAAAGTGTTAATATTGTTGCCTTGATTTTGTTTTGGCTACACTTAAAAACTGAGGCAAAAGCTCTTATGAGCATTTTGCTTACACAATAATATAATGTAATATATGCTTAAATACTTGTTGCTGTTATGTTAATATGTTACCTGGAATATGCTCAATATTTTAATTCGACACCAGCCTCAACTCATATATCTAATACTAAGACAATGTACAATGTAATGTGCAGAAATTTTTCTAGAATTGCTCTGTGACTCTCTCATTTCTTACATCATAAACATATGATTTTTCACCTATGAGAATAACACTACATATAGTGTCATCAGGTAATGCCTCATGGAATTCACAGATAATTTTAATATTTGTCCTGTCATTCACCACAACTTGTTTCCTTTTTGAAGTGTTGATGACAAACATGGGTCTCTGTGCTTTGAATTCATCTGGTGTGTAATACATGTCAGTATTGCCAGTAGTGACCCTTTTGTATGATGAAAATGCCTCATATAATTTAAGGAAATCATCCTTGGACATGTCTAAATTATAATTTTCTCTAGGAAATACCTCATTTCTGCCATTTTTAAGATATATGTTCTTGATGTTGCAGTTATCAAATTTACTTGAATTTTTTTCTTGATTATTGTGTCTTCCAGTCTGAAACATCACCACCACAAAATCCGGCATGTCATATTGTATACTGGAGAATGAATTTGTAGCATCAAACTCATAATAGGTACCAGATGCGGGCTTCTGTACACATTGATATGTATAAAATTGTAAAGGAATCTGTGGATTTTTTATTATATCAGCTTTGTATTTAAGAGCATAACTGGCTTCATATTCAACAACAGGGATTCTTAACTCCATAGTCTGAATAATGCATTTGCCTTCATCAGGTAGGGTATTAGGCAAAGCTTCCCCTGTAGAGTTTAATGTGCTGTACCTCATCAAAGCATTATTATCATTGGCAGCTCTTCTAAATGTGATTCTTAAACCACCCTTCCACATAATATCTTTGTAATCTGAAAATAATCCTGGCAACAGGCGCATAGGTAACAGCACTGTGTGGCTCTTAGATATAATTTTATCACCAGCCTCAAATCCACCTATTTTGTAGTAAGAAGCCTCGGTTTTGGATAATTTTAATGTGGCCAAAGCTGTGAAGGTAATGCCGGGATAATCTACTCTGTTTATAACAACGCCATGCTTTCTGATCTCAATTTCAGAGAACAGATGCGGCACAAAATTATCTACCAATCTTATATTTGAATTTGCCGGATAATCTGTTCCATCGAGCTTTACAACATCAAATTTGATGTATAAATCTGTCCTGTGGGGGTGTATAAAGCCATCCCCTACATCAACATCAACCTCAATTTCTGTGTTGGGTTGATTTAAATTTGCAAATGTCCTCCTGTTTGAAGGGAATGATTGTAGCTCATAACTCTCAATATTTTCCATTTTTTTCTTGTATGTATTTTTATTTAAATATTAATCTCTATGATTGCAGTTGTTGTGGCTCCAGCAAAATCAACTAATTCTTCTTTTTCATTAGTGACCATCAATTCAATATTATCTATTCTATTATGGCACACAGGAAAATATAATTTTGGGGATGGAGTGTAGATGATTGGCTCCATAAATTCAGAATTAGCTTTGAATGTTGCAATGATGCCAGTTTGTTTGTGAGTGCCTATGCCATTTGATTTGGTGATCATACCATCAGCCACATTACAGTGAATATTCAGAGTCTCTATGGCTAAGAATTTAGGTATATTAATAGCAGTGTGTTTGATGGCCGCTTCAAGTTTTGTGTTGTTCTCAAAGCCTAACAGCTCTCCTATAGTACCCAGATCCACTGTTTCTGTAGCAGATACAATCTCTACTCTGTGAGTGACAGAATTTTGACTTAACACTACACCTCTGGGTAATTGAGCATTTAGAGTGGACAGATTATATTGACCTGGAGTGATGACAATTTTTTGATCCCCTACTGCAATTGTGTTGTTGTGGTGTGTAATATTAGGGATCAAGTACATGCCATAAAATGCTCTGAGAGCTATTGTTTTGGGATACACTATATCATCATGTAATTTGAGTTTCAATATTGAATTTTGGCTGGTGAGATGGAATACCCCCATGATGTTTTAAATACCACAAGGCTTTTTGAAAATCTTCAATTGATGGTTTATTTATTTGAGACATATATCTAAGAACAGATAAACACAAATGTCCACAATTAACATCTTTGAAGTTTTGAACACGGGCATTATTGTAATAAAGATTAGGTGATTTCAGATATTTTATTAAATTTTCAGGTGGAACACCTCCAAATGAATCAAACACAAATGCCTCATTGTTTAAATATTTAAGATAACAGATCCAGTGAGTGCCTTGATTTTTGTACTTATCCAAATTAACAATGCCACACTCTTTGTTGAGTGGTTGTTCTGGCAAAGAATCAGACATGTACACACCTCTAAAATTTTTGATGCCCAGTGGCTTGATTAAAGCTTCAATATCTTGGTTTTTAAGCGGCTCTTGTTTTTTGAAACTTATTCATGGCTCTCTTAACACCTTTCCCTTGTTTCTCAATGGCCAGGTTATGGCGCTTCAATTCATCTAATTCTGCCTTATTCTTTTTGGCATCTACTACTGTTTTTGCTATGGCAGCTGATCCCCCAGCCAAGCTCCCAACAGCCCCAAGTGCTGCTAAGATGGCCGGGATAGTAAATATGAAACCCCCCACATGTGATTTTTTCCTGGATTGTTGTAATTTTTTTTAATTGTGGGGTACTATGCAACAATTTCATACCATGTCCCTTTGCAAGACAAGAATTTTTTCTTGCGCTGCTTTTTGGTTAAAAGACTGTCAATAGGCCCAAGAGATTTAAGACCTGCATAAGGTATTTGATACATAACACCCTTCTAGGTTTATTATATACATATTCACAGCCCCCACCCCAGTTTTTGTTTGGTGTTCATAGCTATGGTGGTTCCCAATGCTGCTATTCTCTCACTCAAAGAAGCATCTTTGCTTACAAATCTACCAAATGCAGCCTCTTCTAATTTCTTGTCTGCAACATGTCTCTTGTCTAGATCAGAATGTGTGTTGTATGCTATGTCATGGTCTCTACAAGCAGCATCTAGGGGATTAACACCAGGGTCCCCTCTGTTTAATCTATGGTAAAATTTTGTGCCTGGACCACAATACTGATAGCCTGGAATGTGTAGTTCAAATGGCAGCTTGTTTATAATGTCATTAACCAACCCCCGGCCCTCAGAAATATTCCAAAATTTAGGTGGTAGAGTATTAATAATTTTTATAAGATATCCAATCCCCTTAGTGTCATTCACTATAAAATTAGACAATTTGGTGCTTATCATGTCCATAATTCCAACCTTTTCATTGTAAAAATTGTGGTTGCCAGCATTTTCCTCCCCAGCTATCACCAATAACCTATCTACAAGTTTCCTGACATCATCAACCCAGACAAATTCTTTAGGCAGGGTGTTGTATTGTTTGATTCCACTGCCAGTCTTGATCTGTGACCATATGGGTTTGATTAAATTGTTGTATTTTGCTCCACTGCTAGACTTGACTCTTTTTTGTGTGGGATCATTGTTCTGGTATAGAGCATCTGATTTTATTAATATTTCTTTGTAATGTTCATAATCTTGATCTGTATAGCTGCCAGGCCTTTTCCGGGTCATCCGTTCCCACAATCCAGGTGTTCCGGGATATTTAACAAAACCACCTCTTTGTCCAAGATGAGATTCTGAATATACAATTATATCATCTCCCATAAATGTTACTCTGAAATTGCCAATTCTATGTATGATGCTACCATCAAGCTCTGTGTCAGCATATAAGCCAAAAACCTCATCTTTATTGTCTTTAGGTGTAGTTAAATATTTTTGAGCAAGAAGACCCAATTCAATAGGATCCTGAGTAGCTTCAATTCTTCTAGGAGCAACAGGACTAGGTGTATGAATGCTGGAAAGTGGGGTGAATGGATAATCTAATATGTTCCTGGCAGCTACAGGTACAAGCTCTGTGATCAAATTTTGATTTTGCTCTGTAACAGTTTTGATATTTTTACCTAATTCACTAATAGCATCAATTACAGGCTGTTCTGTTTGTTTGTTTTTTTCATAAATTCCTCGGTTCTCTGATTTTCATCCCCTAAATCTTTTTACAAGATAATATTTTAATTTAAGATCATCAATAATTGGCCTTTTCATGTTTATTTATATATGTTTCAATGTCTAGAAAATTGTTGATTTTATTTCTATATTTGCCACTATTGGGTCTTCTTGTCATATCAATTGTGACAAACCCATAACTGTCCTGGTTCCAGCACCTACTGCAAAACTTGGAAAAATCATTGTAGCTCAAGTCCCCACCTACATATTCATCATGTATGTGTTTGACGTTGTTATGGACTTGATGAAACACACATATAAAATTGCTGTTGTCTCGGATCAGCTGCTTGGGTATTTTTGAAAAAGTCTGTGCCAGGTAGAAGCAATCAATGTTTTTGTGCCGGCCCTGTGTAAAGAAATTTCTAACCTTGTTTTGATTATCCAGTATAATGTCATCAAACACAACAACAGAATTATCGAGACATTCATGAAGTGGCTTAACATCTGGTTCAAAAGTGTCAATATCCAATCCATTATATAGCTTCATCAGCTGCTGATATTTTAATTGTTCCAAGCTCTTAGAGAAGATATACAAGTGCCTGTTTTTCCAGTCTAACCAGTTGGGTGCCAATAAAAAATTATCAACCATTAGTGTAGTTTTACCACAAGCAGATGGCCCAACAATAAGACATCTAATATTTTCAGGCAGCAACTTGCCATTTCTCTTAATCTGCTGTTCAGGTTCTGGCAGCCTCTTTATAACATCCAAGGTGCTTATATTATCACTTTGTCTGCATCGATCCAGCTGTGTTCTGGAAGTCCTAGCCATTTGACAAATAACTTGTTGCCTTTTCTGCGGATGATTTTTTCTTTGAGATATGTGTCAGGCTGTTTAGTTTTGCTGAGCTCTTCTTCATAGAATCTGCCTTTGAGAATTTCTCCTCGGTGATCTTTTATTATATATGTGTTAAGGGTCCCAGGTTTAACTTGAACCACGTTAAATAATTCAGTGCTCCAGTTTCTTGTAAAGCCTCTTTTGAATAAGTGCTTATATTTGCTCATTCTTACTTGATCACCCACCCTGTATTTGGCTTTTCTTGTTGTTGGCTGGTATCTAGGATAATAAACAGTTCTGATCAATTTTTGCTCATCAGATGGAGTTACTTCAGAGGGTTTTATGTTGATTGTAGAATGGACCGAGTTGTTATATTTATGTAGAAGTTCTGGAAGAATATTAATCCATTTATAATTACTTTGAAGTGTAAATTGTTTATACATAAGATTTTTTTAGGGTTTTGTTGAATCTCTCTACAATTGAGGCTTTGAGATCACTGTAACTCGAGTAATGTTTTATTGACTGGCTTTTAATAAATTGTTGGAACACAGAATTATAAAATTCTTTGCCATTATCTGTTTGCAAATAGCGCCGTGATCTTCCACTCTGATTGATGATTGTCCTGATGGCTTCTGTAACACATTTTCCAGTCTTGGATTTGAGTGGCACAGCCCAGGCAAATTTTGAAAATGTGTCTATTACAGTAAGTAGATACTTGTAGCCCTTTTGATTTTGTCTAAGTTTTTCAGCTGCCCACTTGCCATTTCAATCAAGTCGCTCTGCCATAAATCATCTATGCCTTTTGTGACTACTGGCAGTCTCTTAAAATTATGTCTAGCTTGTCTGTGTAATTCATCAACAATAATTTCTCTAGACATAATATAAAAACAAGAATATTGCAACTATGGGATGTTCAGCAGCTGATACTACAGGATTTTCTAAATATAATTTGTCCCCTATTTGTATTTTAAATTCCAGAGAGCCATCATCTTCAGCATAGGCTGTTTCTAATGTATTGGGGTCTGTAAAATCCTCTAACTCTACACTGGTGATTTTTGGTTTGTTGTCAGCATTTGTTATTGATAAGGTGGGGTAGTGGTGTGTCTGTGGTTGAAGCCAATATTTGATCTTGATTGGTCTCAGTGTGCCCCCAACAAAAAACTGGTAATAAAATTGTGCAGGGGACAGCATATATATTTTGCCACCTGGTGTAAATGGTGAATCATATTCTTTGTTGGGGATGCTGTACAATTCAAGAATTACCGTATGTTTTGGATTCTCGATTATGCCTGTTATTTCTTTTTCTGCTGTAAGCAATCTGCTTGTTAGAGATTCAAGGTGCTCATTGATGGTTCTAACAACATCATCATGGCATGGCTTGATTTTTATGTCCACAATAAGTTTCTTGTATTGTTGCACAATTTCTTGTAGCTGGGTGGCAAAAACAGACAGGGCATTTGCTTGATTGGATTCCATGGTCCCTAGCTGTTGCTTGATATTAGCTACAATTTGTTGCAAATTTTCAATAATGCCAATTTTGAATTTTGAGCAGTAAGATCATGGACTTGTCTTCTGATATCCTCAAAGAGGGCATGCAGTTCATTAATATGTTGATTAGTTGGTAGAGTGGCCACTGTCTGAGTAAGTTGTTTGATCTCTGTCTGGATATTCTTGATATCTTCTGATTTCAATATCCTATTCACTGCCCTCTTAATATTTTTAAGTTCCTGTGATGTAGGTAGATTTGATACTGTATTTTGCAAAAATTCAAGTGCCAATTTCACATTGTTTAATTCAGAAGCATCAGCCACATTTTGCATAGCATTTTGGAGCAGGGCTATATCTGCCTGAGTGGGTGTGGATTGTTGTAAAATTTCAAGTTTTGTTTGGATATCATCAATCAAGTGATGAAAATGAGATAGTTCAGATTCAGTGTTGAGGTTTTCAAGCTTTGTGATCTGTTCCTGGACACTGACAGGTGTGTCTACAATACCGGGCAGGCGGGATTCTAGAGATTCTTGTATATTTGTCAAATCACTTTGCACTGCTGCTATTGTACCCTCAAGATGGGTTATGGTACTTTGAATTTTTCCAAAATCTTCATATGTTTCAAGTTGCAGCTTGATGTTTGCAACACTCCGAGTTATTGCACTCAAAGCATCAGAAGATGGCAAGTTGTTCATAAAATTTTCAAGTGTCTCAATTTTTTCTTTAACCTCGGCTATGGCATTGTTCAGAGAGTCTGGATTAGGTATTTGGAGTGATTGAATCTGTTCTTTTAGAGTGGAAATCACTAGATCAAAATCTTCTTGTGATTTTATGCTTTTGACAATTGTTTGGAGCTGTGCCTGGACATTATTAATCTGTTCTTCTAATTGTTGTTTCAATTGCTCAGAGTTGTTAGCCTGGGTCTTAAATTTGGCTTGAAGAGCCTCTTCTAAACTTTGAAAATTATCTAATGTGGCCAAATCAGTATATTTCTGAAGCAATAATTTAAGTTCTGAGTCAATTTTAAGAAGAGGGTCCATGCATTGTGATTGTAAATTTGTAATTTCTAATTGAAGACTGGCATTGAGTGTGGTTTGTAAAGCTTGTAAATCACTTCTTAATTTCTTGACTCTGACATCAAGCATCAGAATCTCATCACTGTGATCTTCATGCCTTGTATGGCCAAATATATCATTAGGCATTTTTGTTTTAGTGGTTATTTATTATTGAATATCTGATTCTTAATTCTATAAAAAAGGGTATAAGCTTATCATATGACCCAGGGACCTCAATATATAAGCAGTCAGCAGCAGAAACAGTATATACAGTGCCAGAAATCATGTTTGAGTGCTTAATTCTATAAATATTTCTCCCCACTGAAATCTTGACATCACCCTCAGGGGTTGTAATAAATTGCAATTGACCACCTACAGGTAATTGGTAATGATTTAAATTATTGTTAAATATGTACAATGTTTTACCTGTTTCATCATCAACATCTGAAAATATGCTGTTCAGATGAATAATTAACAAAGCACTCAGTTTAGATATTATATCAGAAGAGGGTTGTGGTGTTGGCAGATCCATAATATCCTGTTTTTGAACCCAAATAAGTTCATAGGCATGTTTATTTATTTCAAATCATGCCCTGTAATTGGGCATTGATTGCTATTTTTCAAATCACAATGCCCCCATGGTAGAGTATGTATGCCACATGATAAAATACATCTCTTATCATCATGTGGGTCCAGAGCCACTTTTCTTACAATATTGCTAGTCAATAAGTGATCCACACTCTGAATTCTGGATTCTGATGTTCTGATTGTGCTACATGATTTGAGCCAATTTTTGTAATCCTCAAATTCAAGCTCTTTGTCAACAGTCACTCTGCCAATGCCGTTGGCCTTTTTGGCAACAACACCACTACATGTTTCAAAACTGTACATCTTGGCTCTTAACCCAGCAAATGCCACAATAACATCACCAAGTGTCTCATCTTTTAACTTGCCAGGCACCTTTTTGTTGTGGTGTTGAATTTTTGAATGTTCACTGGTATCAAAATATTTAAACAATTCAGGCTGGGACATAAGTAGTGTAATTGGATTGTTTCTATTCCGTACTTGGTACGAGTGTTTTTTTTAGCCTCTTTTTTTATCAATTGAATATCAGTTTTTGACATATTTTGACAATTTTTTGTCGATGTTTTGGCGTTTAGCGATGTTTTAGTGAAATTTCCCTTTTTTCCCACCTCGTACTTGGTACGAATGCCACGATCTTACGTGATATAACTTAACCTATCTCTTTTTCTTACGATTTTTTTTACGATCTTCAGTGATATAACTTAACCTATCATTCTTTTTTATTTACGCACCGAACTAACCTACAAGGGACTCTGTTTGTTTTAATATTTCAGTATTTTAAGGTTTTCACAAATTTTATATAACCTAAAATGTGTTGGATGTTGATTTTTTTAGTATGTGGCAATTTTTGTTACGAATATTTTAAAACTATTCCGTCACCCTCTCGTTCTTCACGTCGTACGCGAAGGACTTCTCTGCAATCAGGATGACGCTGCATAGGGTATCGGCAGGCAGCGCGTCGTGGAACTCGCAGACGACCTTGATGTTGGTGTGATCGTTGACTACCACCTGCTTCCTCTTCGTCGTGTTGATGACGAACATCGGTCTGCGTGCTTTGAATTCGCTGGGCGTGTAGTACACGTCGACGTTTCCCTCGGTCACGCGTTTGTAAGAGGTGTAAGCTTCGTAAAGTTTGAGGTAATCGTCTTTGGTCATGTCGAGGTTGTAATTTTCGCGCGGAAACACTTCGTTCCTACTATTCTTGAGATAAACCTTCTTGATCTTGCAGTCGTCGAATTTGCAAACAGATTTTTCCTAAGTCTTACCGTTTCCAAGATAACCCCACTTCCGGTCGCCATTTTGGATTTCCGAACATAGGTTCTATTTATATTTTACTTACATGTAGGCTTACGTGCTGAATTCGCAAACAGATTTTTCCTAAGTCTCACCGTTTCCAAGATAACCTCACTTCCGGTCGTCATTTTGGATTTCCGAGCATAGCTTCTATTTACATTTTACTCACATATAGGCGTACGTGATGAATCCCCAAACAGATTTTTCCTAAGTCTTACCGTTTCCAAGATAACCCCACTTCCGGTCGCCATTTTGGATTTCCGAGCATAGGTTCTATTTACATTTCACTCACGTATAGGTATACATGATGAATCCGCAAACAAATTTTTGCTAAGTCTTACCGTTTCCAAGATAACCCCACTTCCGGTCGCTATTTTGGATTTCCGAACATAGGTTCTATTCATACTTTTTCTCACGTATAGGTGTACAGTCATGGAAAATAGTTCTTGGGCCACGAGACCTACGATATCGTAACATCTTAAAGCCTGTTGTCTATGCAACCCAAATAACAAAATTGTCGCTTGGGTTTGCCTGGCGGACCTGGATTCTCGGGAATGATTGAGTATTGACAGCAGCGTGAGTCATACCCCCAAGCCCAGCCATAACAAACAACAGCTGGGTGCCGTGAGTTTCAGGAATTGGTTTCTTAACAACAGCTATTCGTAAGAAAATGTTCTCTTTACTGATATTAGAGTCATTTTCAAGAAAGTTAACTGAAATGGTGGTTTTGTCGAATCATCATCGCGCAACACACATGCTGTCAACCCAGAAGTCCTTGAAAAAGATTGGAGTTAAAAACAACTACTTGACAAATGATAAGACGAATCGATATTCATTAGTCCCAACTTAGAATTTTGTGTAAGACATGGATCATCATGTCCTATCATCCATTTCATAACTTCATTAATCATCCTCATCGCCTTTGTTGACGCCAAGTGCTAGAAAAGCAATATAAAATAAGCAAAATTAATAAATTAATAAATTACATTTTCAGCGATTTCACGCAGCGACTCAGTTGCATGTAGACAAAGTTTCATTAATCGGGAACCAAGGGCCCCCTCGTTGTGCTTCATTGTCATTTTCCCTCCACTTTGCCTGCCGCGATTAACCTGATGTTGATTAATGCACAATCCACAAAGTGTAATGAAATGTGAATTTTGGGGGCTTCAGTTAAGTGGCTGCACATCCATTACGTAATCGCGATATCATCAAATTGTACGAAGCGTGTCTACACCTACGTAAAGTGTCAGTCCCCGTCATAGGCGTGCTCAGACCCTCTGATTAGGGGGGGATAGCCTTGATGATATTTCAGGCCGGAAAAGAATAACGTAATTTCATCTCACTTGTTTAAATTTTATTGCATTGATGGGTGTGTTTATATATACACCCCTCCCCCCGCCCCACACACACATATAAATATTAAATACATACATACATATATATATACAACACACACACACACACATATATATATATATACATATATACCAACAGTAAAAATCATATACATTGTCTCTCAAATCTGCGCGTTCCTTTTCCTCCAAACAATTGTTCATGCACTTAAGAGAAAACCTTTTAGAAGCAGTACTTCTCTCCTCGGTAATTTAAAATGCATTACAGAAAACAAATTGCGAGCGAAGCGACCAATAAATTTTCAGATCCATTTTTTTGCAAAATGAAAACAATGTCGATTTAATATGGGGAAAAAAATTCATGGAGCGCCATATTATTCTCTTTTACAATTTTTTTTTGATTTAGATCGTTTGGCGTCCAGGGTTAACTCCCGTCGATCCCTAGCTACGGCTCTTAACTTGACTAGACTGCAAGAAAAGCAGACATTGCGAGCGAAGCGTGCAAGAACATTTTACAAAAGGTATTTATATTTGTATAAAATTTGAAATCAAGGGGGCAATTGCAGCTCTGTCCCTCCCCCCCCCCCCCCGCGCAAGTGCTCTTGGCAGTCTGGAAGAAATAATGCAAGAAAGACGTGAAAACAAAATCCATCTTGAGTATCCTTTTGTCCTGCTACTCTTACATTCTGCTACTCTTCCTTTCCTTTACTTCCATGTTTGCCCCCCTAAAATTGATTTCCGTTCAAGGTTGTGGGGGTGGGGGGGGGTTTCGCCACTGCACCCCTTCCCCCGTAGTTGCTTTGAACTTTCATCGGCTTGAAAATACTTAATTTTCTTTAATAGTATAATATAGTTTAATAACGGCGATAGGATTCATCTATCCTAAATTTCTAGGTGAAAATATAATAATATAGGGGCATAGATGTCTGGAAAGGGGGCAAGGATTGCCACATCTTCCCCTTAGAAAACGAATGTCAACCAAAAAGTACGTTCTCCCATGTATAATTTGATTTCAGTCATAATAATTTACATTAATTATTATATTAAGGATGCAGGAATGCGATAATGCAACACTATTATCGGGGTAATATGCCCCATGGAAAAATACCTTGTCTCTTCGTGGAAAAAATCTGCAGACGTCCATGATTAGGGGGGCATCTGACCACCCCCGGCCCCCTGGGCGCACACCTATGATCCCCGTGATGGAATATGTAGCTCAAAGCCAGGGCTTTAAGATCAAATTTGTTTTGTTATTGTTTTTATTAGTAATTACCTTAGTTTTCTTCCTCTGAAGTTAAATTATTCATGACGACGATTTATGATTACATTAAAGACATGAATGAACATACACAATGAACCCATTTTGGTCGGAACTCGAACTCGGAACCTTGTTTGGCAAGAAATACAAATATCCATAAGGCATGAGTGTTTCATTGGAGATGTTCCTCTACTTCCGTCATTTTATCACTAATATATTTCTTTAATATACAATAATAAATCACAACTACCTAAAAATAAATATTATTTTGCATTTTTACATGCATATGTTTTTTACGGTTAGAGTGTGAACTGGCACCTGTTTATTTAGATTGTTCTTTATGTTTCGTGTATAGTTAAAGATAGGACAAATGCTTGAGGAACGATTAGGGCTATAAGAATTCCGTCCGTGACAGAGTGGTTAGCACAGTGCGCTACGATGTCTGATGTCCTGGGTTCGAATCCCGTCCTGCGTATGGGTGTTCTTTGTGAGTGCCCCTTCATCAATTTCATCATATCACTCATCCTCGTTGTCGCGATTAGCAAGAGGTGAAAGAAAAACGACGCTAAATAAGAAAATAAAAATACTTATAAGAATCATTCTTATTTCCGGACGTGTCCTACATTTCATAGTTATGTCTGGCCTCCGGAAGGAATTTGAAAGAAATCTTATACGTATTTTGGGCATCACGTAACGTCAAATTAGATGGAGAAACAGAAAATCTGAGGGGAGTCTGAGATAACGTGGTTCCTTGGAGAAGTATGCTTAAATCAAAGAGTGTGCATGGTTGCTACTGGATATTCGGAAAAGCAATTACAATCCCAGCTCAGAAATTACTTCACGATTTTCTAGATCCGGAAAAGTCCGGATATATGTATAAAAGTGCTTACTTTGTGAAGTTTTATCGATATAACTGTCGGTAATTTGTTCGAAGTAACAAGTAATTATTCTCCTTATTGGAGAAATAAGGCACACAATTCTGTTTTTTCCCAGTGTATAGTAGTTTTTTACATATTAATAAACAAGAACTTCCAGACTTTATTTACGAAATTGTGAATTTTCTCCTTCCCGAATTCATGGATTGTTTTCACTTCCTGGCCCCATGTCGACGAAAAACGTTCTGTCTTACATACACAAGTTGAAATCACATACAGCCGTGCTATTAGTTAGCAGTTGAGGAATTTTGAACTCAGCCCTTCACTTCAACATTAATTTTTCAGCTGAAGATGTGTCATATTCTCGTTATATGCTAAGATGTCCTAGTAACCTATTATAGTTACTGCAAATACGATCGTGTCCAACATTTTGAGACAATTTGTCCTACTTTCCGCTGAAGAGTGATCTGATAGCCCTATGTGTGATGGAAACTGTTTTTACTCAATTTCTGATATAATTTATTCCAACATTTCCTTCAACTTCTATTACCTTGTTATTACCTCCAATGCTTACACGACTTTTCCTTCGTGCTCGACCTTTGGGTTCAGAAATGTTTACAACACTCCCATCTCCCGCGTGTAAATAGCAGGCAACAACACTCTGGAAGACCATAATGTATAAAACTTGTTTACTACATATTTTACGAAAATATTAGAATGTTAGCTTGATATAACTGTGGATTGTAAGGAACGAAATAAAATACCTGTTTTATACGCACACTGGAACGAGCGCAGGCCAGCTGTGAGTCACTCTGGCAGTGAAGGTCACTGATCGAAGTAGTTAGTGCTTGCTTTCTTGCTACAAGCAGGCGCCTTATCTTTCCTCAAGGAAACACGGAAATCTTCGTTACCTTTTTTCG
This sequence comes from Lepisma saccharinum, assembly GCF_977018435.1. NCBI lineage: Eukaryota > Metazoa > Arthropoda > Insecta > Zygentoma > Lepismatidae > Lepisma > Lepisma saccharinum. Next base: position 73,188,348 of record NC_139230.1, read on the forward strand.
CCAGACTAATGGTGAACATTTACAGGAACGTAAGGAGTAGTATCGTATTCTATTGGAATTAGATTTCGTGGTGTTTAAAAGATATCATAACAATATGTAAATCTCTTTTGTGATCTACACTGAACTTCTTCCTTACGATTTCTAAACAACCGAAGAGCGTAGTGAACGTGAAACTACTTATTGTTCGCCACAATGGTATGTATTATACAAATGGTCTCTTATCAAAAACCCTATTATATCACAGGATGTGATATTTAAAACAATTCTACCACGTATCCAATGTAACCAATATTCAGATTGATTCCCAGCTTCTGTTTGGGTTATTTTGTGTCGCATTTTTACCTCTTGCGATAATCGCGACGATGAAGATGTTGGGTAATGATTAGGGACAATGATTTATGGTAAATAATATTAATGAATTTCGCATTTAAAAAGTTACAATTTCGGTATATAAAAGCGGTGAAAAAAGATCATTTCGTTGGAAAAGCGGAAAATAAAATTCAAAGTTAAGTAGTCTGCACCTACCTTCTTTAAGTGCTAGCAGCATATTAATTAAATTCAAAGTTACACCTGACTCCTTCACATCCCTCTTTACCATATCCTGAAAAGCTTTGTACCTTCTCAAAAAAATTAATTGTGAACATGTTTTTAGAATAGGCACATTCTTGCAAATGTTGTACAAGTCTTCATTGACAATATTTCTTGAATACTGAATAAAACTAACATTTTCAAAAAAAAATTCTTTACTGGATCTTCGCGGAGCCAGTCATTTAATTTTGTACAAGCCTTGTTGCCTTGAACTCTCGAGCACGTTCAAATACTGAAATAACTTTGGGCATTGTAATTCGCCAAAGAAACTATGAGCAAGCCCTCAAGAAGCACGGACACGAAAATCCTTGAAACTCGTATTTTTGTGTGGCACGTAATGGAGACACAGACTACACACGATCTTCTGTAGGCCTCTGATTGGAACTTTTTGGACCGCAAACTTTGGCTGAAAAAAAATAGTCCTACTAAAACATTTGCGTTTTAGCTACAAAAACATAACATTAACAGCAGAAAACTAATTTCCATATTTTCTGCATGACATCAACGTATTTACGCATTACGTTGGAGCGAGATAGCCTGAGTTGCAGGAATGGAGAAATGAACGAACGGAGAAGAAAGCGGCTAAATACTTATCACTGACACCGTTTGTACTGTGCGGCATTGCGCTTCTGATGATGTAAAACTACTTTACGCAGTCATTGTCACCTGTAATGAAATGTTGAACTTTCACGAGCAAAATAACAGTCCAATGTTATGAAAGAAGATAAATTAATGTGTTTTTTTTGTTTTGACAACTGAATTTCGGTGTTATTTCGTGAACTTCGACACTTTTCGTTTCATTTCGCATTTTGATTTGTATTTCGCAGAACTTCGTGAATAAATTGGAGCCGAACATGGTCATAACTCCTATCCACTTCTCTCGAAACAAAATTATACAAACTTGAAAATAATTTCGCGTTTAAAGCGTTCGCGAAATTTCAGTGTCCCTAGTAATGATACAAATGCAATGCTACATCTAAACCTCAACAGGTTTCAAAAATGGATCCTCTGGCTTTGTAGAGAGTTACGGTGATTTTAATTTTTATTTTCATTTGGTATTTTAAGTCCACTTTATGCACACAAAGGCTAATCGAGACTGCGTCTATAGTTTAAATTGGGATCCTAACCACTGTGTCTCCACCGGGTATCGAACCGGGGACTCCTTGATTACAAGGCAACTCCTCTACTACAGCGCCATCGGGAAGGATGAGAGAGAGAGAGAGAGAGAGAGAGAGAGAGAGAGAGAGAGAGAGAGAGAATTACGGTGACTACGATAATGAAGAATTGAAAGTAGCAGAACGACTAAGACATTCTTTTGTCAATATTGGGATTGTTAATGAATGTTATGAATGTCAGTTCAAATTGAAAAAAAAAATAAACTAAAAAAATTCCAGAGTGCCGTTACAAATCGTTAATTTTTCTCTTTCCACACATTACTTTGCTACTATGTAGATATTTGCATGCTAAGACGTAGAAAGTGCTTCATTTTCAGTGTATGGAATTGCGATTTATTTCTGAGAATGGAGTGGGTAGTGGGAAAAGGATCACTTCACATGATTGGATTATACCCCCTTCCCCTACACACACGCACACAAAATATATCGGCTGTTGTTCTTATAAGGAAATATAACATGTATGAATTGTGTCAAGAAATATTGGAGCCTATTCACATCCCTACGGAACTTGGAAGAAAGCCCACGTAGAGATTGGGAAGTTTTGTTACGACAAAATTGGGATGTATAGTAAATTAAAAAGCAAAGTCCTAGCTTTGCACCAAGCCTTGAAGGTGTATAGGGCGTGTGGAGTTAGTAGAGTTAGGGCCCCACGCTTTCTTCATCAGGCCGAAGGTGGGAATGATTTGATCAGCACCACACCCCTGGCCGCCTTACCCCCCCTTCCCCAGAGTTTCCTCCAGGTACCCACTTTATACGACGCTGGGTGGGCACCAAAGCAGCTTGAACAGGTGGACAAAATCCCGATTATCCCCCGTCGGGGATCGAACCCAGATCTCTCGCATGGTAATAAAACGCCCTAACCACTGTGCTACTGCGGCACATACAGTAATTAAGGCAAGAATTGTTTTAGCGTTTCGTTCAACGTTTTTAGGCGAATCATTTTCGGAGATATAACGTGTAGCTCTTGTCCGTTCTGCGACCTGGCTTGAGAAAAGGCGATTTTCTGACGAACAACATTCCACCTGACAAGTCACATGACTTTCCTACATTTCCTGTGCCTGTTGGCTTTTGCACGAAAGACGAGTTGCTCTTGAGACAGACAGAATCACCCGATCACCTAATGGTGCAATGTGTGTTGCCTACCCTTCCGGCATTATTTACTGCCATTAAAGTCTTATGGGGAAGAACTTTTTTCCACCACTGTACGTAATGAATCCGCAAACAGATTTCTCCTAAGTCTCACCGTTTCCAAGATAACCCCACTTCCGGTCGCCATTTTGGATTTCCGAGCATAGGTTCTATTCATACTTTTTCTCACGTATAGGCGTACGTGATGAATCCGCAAACAGATTTTTCCTAAGTCTTACCGTTTCCAAGATAACCCCACTTCCGGTCGCCATTTTGGATTTCCGAGCATAGGTTCCATTCATATTTTACTTACATATAGGAGTACGTGATGAATCCGCAAACAGATTTCTCCTAAGTCTTACCGTTTCCAAGATAAACCCACTTCCGGTCGCCATTTTGGATTTCCGAACATAAGTTCTATTCATATTTTTTCTCACGTATAGGTGTACATGATGAATCCGCAAACAGATTTTTTCTAAGTCCGAACATAGGTTAAGTAGTAGTCAAAATGTGACTCCCACCGCAACCCTGATTTTTCGACCCCTCAGAAAATCGCATCGAAACCTCAAAAACTCACTTTCTCTCCACGTTCCGCGCCTCATTTATTGCGCTGACGATGTTTCACGGCGCAGAAAAGCCGTGATGAGTAAATTCACTTTCTCATCCTTGAAGTACGAATGCACCTTATCGTAATTTTCCAAGTCCGGGACCAAATGTTTATATATCGTGACCTTTGTAAACCTATCTCTCTTGGGGAAAAACGATGTGCCACACACGCGCGCGCGTATGCCTCTCATTATTTCCGTATTGTGACGCAAGCAAACAAACAAAATAATAATTGTTATATAACCTCGCCAGTTAGAGTTTCCCCAATCTAGTAAAGTGGATTGGTTGAAATCTCCAAGGCTTTTTTTTGCATTTTTTTTTTCCAAATATGAACACGTTAAAACTGAACTGTCTCGGATTTTTGAGTTTTGTATTCGCCCTGAGAAAATTCTATATAAAATAACATACCTGAAAATTATATTCACAGTAGATTGATTTTTTTTTTGAGTTTTGTAATCACCTCAAGAAATTCTATATAAAATAACATACCTGAAAATTGTATTCACAGTAGATTGAATTCTTGAGTTTTTGTATTCGCACACAAGAAATTCTATATAAATAACATACTTGAAATTCTATTTACAGTAGATTGAATTTTTGAGTTTTGTAATCACTCCAAGAAATTCTATATAAAATAACATACCTGAAAATTGTATCGCTATATACTAGACTTTTTGATTTCTGTGATTTTGGAGAAAGCAATGGCATCCACCACCAGTTTCAATCATAAAAATAATAAAACTGAATGTGTTACTTGCGAAAAATTAATATCTAAAACTAATATTAGCAAACACAGGGCAAGATGTAGCGAAACAGGTTCGAGAATTAATCGTTCCTTACCTTCTAAGTCTTGTGCTCGATGCGGAAAGATGATCAGCATTACAAATTTAAGTAAACACCTCAAAATTTGCAAACCATCGACCGAACAAGGAACATTGAAAAGGAAAATCGATAATGCAGATACGGAAGCTTCCACTTCCAAGCAAATTAAATTATCCAATGAATGCAAACCAATTAGATCTGCATTCAACGACCAACTCCAGGATTTTTCAATTAAGTCAGAACCAGGCCGTGACATCCTTAGTTTCTTGCATGAAACGAAAACATCTGTACTAAATATTTTGAAAGATAAACTTGAAAACAACTCTATAAAAGTATACGTTGTTCTGTTTTCCGAATACGAGAAAGTTGATGGCACAACGAGTATTTTTTATCATCGTACAAAAAACCAGACACTTTATTTTGCTGACGTCGAAAATTTGGACAACTTCTATTATAAAGTTTCCAACGAGCTGGTTAAGAAACATGACGATTTCGAGGCTAAAGGGTCGGGATGGTCTCTGTGTGGAAGTCCTCACACGTTAACCGTTTACGTGAACCAATTCTCGCCTCTTCGTGCATCCAGCTACGTTCCTCTTCCACCGAACATTCAACACAAGAGAGCTGTGTTAAATATACAGAACAGCGATAAAAAGTGTTTTCTCTGGTGTGTGTTGGCAGAACTTCACCCGATTCATAGGTCAAATCATCCAGAACAGGTTTCTAATTACAAGCAATACGAGACCGACTTTCAAAGTGTAATGTCTGACATTGAATACCCGGTGACATTGTCGGATATAACAAAGTTCGAAAATCATGCAGGAAAACGCATCGCTATTAATGTATATTCCTTCACGTCAGATAAATATCTCGTGCATCATGTCAGGATAAGCGATATCGACGATGACGATGCTTGTGTAATAAATCTCCTTCTCATTTCCAACGAGGATGTTCATCACTACAAGCTAATTCGTTCTCTATCACGTTTGGTCAGAAGTCAAACTACCAAGTATGCAAACAACATCGAAGTTTGCCCGAGATGCCTAACCACGTTCGACGATCGTGACCGACGTGATCATCAAAATCTTCATAGTCGTCAAATTGCTATCGAGAAACTTGCCGAACATAAAATTTATTGCGGCAACAACAGACCGGCTAGAATGTTGATGCCCGAAACGAACGAAGTCGAAGAATTCAAAATGCACAAGGCATTGTTAGAACATCCCGCAATCATCGTCGCAGATTTCGAGTCTTTCCTGAAACCACTCTCCTACTGCGAACCGGATCCTGAAATTTCCTCCACAACGCCGTACCAGCTTCATCAACCTAATAGTTTCGGCTATGTTGTTGTGCGACGTGATAAAATAAATGAAGCATATATATACCGCGGGCCAAATGTAATCGAACACTTCCTGGAAAAAATGGTGGAGGAGGTTGAGGTAATTGGTAGCGTACTGCTTACATCAAAACCGATGGCACCTTTAACTGAAAATGAACTTCAAAATTACAATTCCACTGAGGTGTGTCCGGTATGTGATCAAAGTTTCACTGATGAGAACAAAAAAATATTCCACCACGATCATTTCAGCGGAAACTACATAGGTGGAATTTGCAACACGTGCAATCTTAAAATCCAGAAACCTAAATTCATCCCCATATTCTTTCACAACGGAAGCGGATATGATTTTCACCACCTGGTGAGACATCTTGGCTACGATCCGAAACGTATAGGTGTCTTGGCCGAGAATGAAGAACGCTACATTAGTCTCAGCAAGCAAGTGTCGATTCCGGGAACGAAAAATACAATCGAGATGCGCTTCCTGGATTCGTATAGATTTCTCTCTGCAAGTCTGGATGCTTTAGCGAACAAACTCACCGACGATCAATTTAAAATAACTAGAGCTAGTTTTCCCAACGAAGACATAGAACTCGTTAGACGTAAAGGGGTTTATCCTTACGAATATGTTAGTGATGGTTCTAAATTTAACGACGACGCTCTTCCACCTCCAAGAGAATTTTACAGCAGACTCAGAGAGAAAGGAATCACGGACGAAGAATACCAACACGCGCAACTCATGTGGGAGAAATTAGAATGTAGGACACTCGGAGACTACCACGACGCATACTTAAAATTAGACGTGACGATACTCGCGGATGTTTTTCAAGCGTTCAGGAAAACGGCAACGAATATTTACAAATTAGATCCAGCGTATTTCTACAGCCTACCGGGATTAGCGTGGTCGGCAATGTTATTCCAGACAAAGGTCAAGCTGGAACTGATATCGGACGTTGACATGTTGCTATTTATCGAAAGAGGGATACGAGGTGGAATGGTGCAATGCGTACAGAGACATGCAAAAGCTAATAACGTACACATGAAAGAAGATTACGATTCAAATCGAGCATCGAATTACATCTTCTACGCCGACGTTAATAATCTCTACGGACATGCCATGGTTCAGAAACTTCCTTACGGGGGATTCGAATGGTTAGATCCCACTTCGATAGACATTATTCATTTCGACGATAGCGAGTGTGGTTTCTTCGCAGAGGTAGATCTCCAATTCTCCGACCACCTGCACGACACGTTTTCGGATTTGCCTCCGACTCCCGAAATCAAATGTCCACCCGACTCGGTTCAAGACAAGCTTTTGTTAACATTGGACCCTAAACAGAGATATGTCGTCCACTACAAGAATCTCCGGTTTTTGATTGGGAAGGGTGTTCAGATAGTAAATGTTAGAAGAATACTAAAGTTTAAACATTCCACGTGGTTAAGACCTTACATAGAAACTAACACACAACATAGAACAGCTGCCACTTCCGATTTAGACAAGGACTTCTTTAAATTAATGAACAATGCGGTGTACGGAAAGACCATGGAGAATGTTAGAAAGCACGTAGACGTGAAATTAATTTCCGATAAGAATAAATGTCGGAAGTGGATAGCCGATCCTAGATTCAAGTCGAGAAAAATTTACAACGAGAATTTAGCACTTTTCAATCTAGATATAAAATTGATGAAATTCAGAAAACCAATTTACGTTGGCGCAACGGTTCTCGACTTGTCGAAACTTTACATGTTCGAATTTCATTATGACGTGATGAAACCCTTCTACAATGATAAAATATCACTTTTGTACACGGACACCGACAGCTTTATTTACAGCATACAAACACCTAACCTATACGAAGACATAAAAAATCCTTCCATGCTTGAGTATTTCGATACTTCTGCGTATCCTCAACCCAACAGATTTGGAATTCCATCTCGTAACAAAAAAGTCCTAGGTAAACTGAAAGATGAATGTAACGGTGATATTATTGTCGAGTTCACGGGTTTGCGTTCGAAGATGTATGCCATGAGAACAGAGAGTAGCGTCACGAAGAAAGCAAAAGGTGTGGGCAAGAATACGGTGGAGAACAAACTCATCTTCCACGATTACATCGATTGCCTTTACTCACAATCGACGATACTAAGTATAGAACAAAGAATCCAAAGTGTAGACCATGTGATTACAACAAACGAAGTTAGGAAAGTAGCATTAGAACCGCATGACGATAAAAGATGTATTTTGTCTTGTGGAATCCACACGTTGCCTTGGGGACACTATCGTTTAGAAATTAGTAAAAATTGTAGGCAATGCAAATGAAAAAAAAATAAACTTAAATAACTATAACTAAAATAAAAAAATCTTTAACTGTCTCAAATTATCACATACACAATAAATAACTAGCAAGGACAATGAATCTCTTTGGTTTCCGAAAGCAAACAATGGAGACTGTACACCGCACGGCAGATCATGAATTTATACCTTCCATGTTATCTAAACTCAACGGCCTGTTGATCAATCAATTTTCGGAACGCTGCTCTTCTTGCTGGAACAGTGACGATTTCGGATTCGCGACGATCGACATGACGAGGAAACCCAACGACAGAAAATACAGAAACAAAATCAACTACTTTCTAAACGTTGCAACGTTGTGAGAACGTTTCTTTTTATTTTAGTTATAGTTATTTAAGTTTATTTTTTTTTTCATTTGCATTGCCTACAATTTTTACTAATTTCTAAACGATAGTGTCCCCAAGGCAACGTGTGGATTCCACAAGACAAAATACATCTTTTATCGTCATGCGGATCTAATGCTACTTTCCTAACTTCGTTTGTTGTAACCACATGGTCTACACTTTGGATTCTTTGTTCTATACTTAGTATCGTCGATTGTGAGTAAAGGCAATCGATGTAATCGTGGAAGGTGAGTTTGTTCTCCACCGTATTCTTGCCCACACCTTTTGCTTTCTTCGTGACGCTACTCTCTGTTCTCATGGCATACATCTTCGAACGCAAACCCGTGAACTCGACAATAATATCACCGTTACATTCATCTTTCAGTTTACCTAGGACTTTTTTGTTACGAGATGGAATTCCAAATCTGTTGGGTTGAGGATACGCAGAAGTATCGAAATACTCAAGCATGGAAGGATTTTTTATGTCTTCGTATAGGTTAGGTGTTTGTATGCTGTAAATAAAGCTGTCGGTGTCCGTGTACAAAAGTGATATTTTATCATTGTAGAAGGGTTTCATCACGTCATAATGAAATTCGAACATGTAAAGTTTCGACAAGTCGAGAACCGTTGCGCCAACGTAAATTGGTTTTCTGAATTTCATCAATTTTATATCTAGATTGAAAAGTGCTAAATTCTCGTTGTAAATTTTTCTCGACTTGAATCTAGGATCGGCTATCCACTTCCGACATTTATTCTTATCGGAAATTAATTTCACGTCTACGTGCTTTCTAACATTCTCCATGGTCTTTCCGTACACCGCATTGTTCATTAATTTAAAGAAGTCCTTGTCTAAATCGGAAGTGGCAGCTGTTCTATGTTGTGTGTTAGTTTCTATGTAAGGTCTTAACCACGTGGAATGTTTAAACTTTAGTATTCTTCTAACATTTACTATCTGAACACCCTTCCCAATCAAAAACCGGAGATTCTTGTAGTGGACGACATATCTCTGTTTAGGGTCCAATGTTAACAAAAGCTTGTCTTGAACCGAGTCGGGTGGACATTTGATTTCGGGAGTCGGAGGCAAATCCGAAAACGTGTCGTGCAGGTGGTCGGAGAATTGGAGATCTACCTCTGCGAAGAAACCACACTCGCTATCGTCGAAATGAATAATGTCTATCGAAGTGGGATCTAACCATTCGAATCCCCCGTAAGGAAGTTTCTGAACCATGGCATGTCCGTAGAGATTATTAACGTCGGCGTAGAAGATGTAATTCGATGCTCGATTTGAATCGTAATCTTCTTTCATGTGTACGTTATTAGCTTTTGCATGTCTCTGTACGCATTGCACCATTCCACCTCGTATCCCTCTTTCGATAAATAGCAACATGTCAACGTCCGATATCAGTTCCAGCTTGACCTTTGTCTGGAATAACATTGCCGACCACGCTAATCCCGGTAGGCTGTAGAAATACGCTGGATCTAATTTGTAAATATTCGTTGCCGTTTTCCTGAACGCTTGAAAAACATCCGCGAGTATCGTCACGTCTAATTTTAAGTATGCGTCGTGGTAGTCTCCGAGTGTCCTACATTCTAATTTCTCCCACATGAGTTGCGCGTGTTGGTATTCTTCGTCCGTGATTCCTTTCTCTCTGAGTCTGCTGTAAAATTCTCTTGGAGGTGGAAGAGCGTCGTCGTTAAATTTAGAACCATCACTAACATATTCGTAAGGATAAACCCCTTTACGTCTAACGAGTTCTATGTCTTCGTTGGGAAAACTAGCTCTAGTTATTTTAAATTGATCGTCGGTGAGTTTGTTCGCTAAAGCATCCAGACTTGCAGAGAGAAATCTATACGAATCCAGGAAGCGCATCTCGATTGTATTTTTCGTTCCCGGAATCGACACTTGCTTGCTGAGACTAATGTAGCGTTCTTCATTCTCGGCCAAGACACCTATACGTTTCGGATCGTAGCCAAGATGTCTCACCAGGTGGTGAAAATCATATCCGCTTCCGTTGTGAAAGAATATGGGGATGAATTTAGGTTTCTGGATTTTAAGATTGCACGTGTTGCAAATTCCACCTATGTAGTTTCCGCTGAAATGATCGTGGTGGAATATTTTTTTGTTCTCATCAGTGAAACTTTGATCACATACCGGACACACCTCAGTGGAATTGTAATTTTGAAGTTCATTTTCAGTTAAAGGTGCCATCGGTTTTGATGTAAGCAGTACGCTACCAATTACCTCAACCTCCTCCACCATTTTTTCCAGGAAGTGTTCGATTACATTTGGCCCGCGGTATATATATGCTTCATTTATTTTATCACGTCGCACAACAACATAGCCGAAACTATTAGGTTGATGAAGCTGGTACGGCGTTGTGGAGGAAATTTCAGGATCCGGTTCGCAGTAGGAGAGTGGTTTCAGGAAAGACTCGAAATCTGCGACGATGATTGCGGGATGTTCTAACAATGCCTTGTGCATTTTGAATTCTTCGACTTCGTTCGTTTCGGGCATCAACATTCTAGCCGGTCTGTTGTTGCCGCAATAAATTTTATGTTCGGCAAGTTTCTCGATAGCAATTTGACGACTATGAGGATTTTGATGATCACGTCGGTCACGATCGTCGAACGTGGTTAGGCATCTCGGGCAAACTTCGATGTTGTTTGCATACTTGGTAGTTTGACTTCTGACCAAACGTGATAGAGAACGAATTAGCTTGTAGTGATGAACATCCTCGTTGGAAATGAGAAGGAGATTTATTACACAAGCATCGTCATCGTCGATATCGCTTATCCTGACATGATGCACGAGATATTTATCTGACGTGAAGGAATATACATTAATAGCGATGCGTTTTCCTGCATGATTTTCGAACTTTGTTATATCCGACAATGTCACCGGGTATTCAATGTCAGACATTACACTTTGAAAGTCGGTCTCGTATTGCTTGTAATTAGAAACCTGTTCTGGATGATTTGACCTATGAATCGGGTGAAGTTCTGCCAACACACACCAGAGAAAACACTTTTTATCGCTGTTCTGTATATTTAACACAGCTCTCTTGTGTTGAATGTTCGGTGGAAGAGGAACGTAGCTGGATGCACGAAGAGGCGAGAATTGGTTCACGTAAACGGTTAACGTGTGAGGACTTCCACACAGAGACCATCCCGACCCTTTAGCCTCGAAATCGTCATGTTTCTTAACCAGCTCGTTGGAAACTTTATAATAGAAGTTGTCCAAATTTTCGACGTCAGCAAAATAAAGTGTCTGGTTTTTTGTACGATGATAAAAAATACTCGTTGTGATATCAACTTTCTCGTATTCGGAAAACAGAACAACGTATACTTTTATAGAGTTGTTTTCAAGTTTATCTTTCAAAATATTTAGTACAGATGTTTTCGTTTCATGCAAGAAACTAAGGATGTCACGGCCTGGTTCTGACTTAATTGAAAAATCCTGGAGTTGGTCGTTGAATGCAGATCTAATTGGTTTGCATTCATTGGATAATTTAATTTGCTTGGAAGTGGAAGCTTCCGTATCTGCATTATCGATTTTCCTTTTCAATGTTCCTTGTTCGGTCGATGGTTTGCAAATTTTGAGGTGTTTACTTAAATTTGTAATGCTGATCATCTTTCCGCATCGAGCACAAGACTTAGAAGGTAAGGAACGATTAATTCTCGAACCTGTTTCGCTACATCTTGCCCTGTGTTTGCTAATATTAGTTTTAGATATTAATTTTTCGCAAGTAACACATTCAGTTTTATTATTTTTATGATTGAAACTGGTGGTGGATGCCATTGCTTTCTCCAAAATCACAGAAATCAAAAAGTCTAGTATATAGCGATACAATTTTCAGGTATGTTATTTTATATAGAATTTCTTGGAGTGATTACAAAACTCAAAAATTCAATCTACTGTAAATAGAATTTCAGGTATGTTATTTATATAGAATTTCTTGTGTGCGAATACAAAAACTCAAGAATTCAATCTACTGTGAATACAATTTTCAGGTATGTTATTTTATATAGAATTTCTTGAGGTGATTACAAAACTCAAAAAAAATCAATCTACTGTGAATATAATATTCAGGTATGTTATTTTATATAGAATTTTCTCAGGGCGAATACAAAACTCAAAAATCCGAGACAGTTCAGTTTTAACGTGTTCATATTTGGAAAAAAAAAATGCATAATACGCCTTGGAGATTTCAACCAATCCACTTTACTAGATTGGGGAAACTCTAACTGGCGAGGTTATATAACAATTATTATTTTGTTTGTTTGCTTGCGTCACAATACGGAAATAATGAGAGGCATACGCGTGCGCGTGTGTGGCACATCGTTTTTCCCCATGAGAGATAGGTTTACAAAGGTCACGATATATAAACATTTGGTCCCGGACTTGGAAAATTACGATAAGGTGCATTCGTACTTCAAGGATGAGAGTAGTGGTATTGACTGTACTACCAGCGCCGGAAAGTATGAACCCCCCTCAAGCAGATTTGCTACACTTAAAACAAGCTCAACATGCCCATACGAGCTTTTTGCTCAAGTGTGGAACCCCGTCTAATCCAAGATTTTTGTAAAAATGCCCTCGGGAATTTTCCGGAAAGTATGACCCCTCTCAGATTGAAGTGCATATACTTATAAAAGGCACTTCTGAGAGATTGTTGTCCATAAACTTGTTAAAAATATGCCCCTCTTGGGGCCACACTTAAAACTAGGCTACACACCTACCCACACACATACATATTTACTTCTGGTTTAAGTTCAATTGGATACCAGGTTCAAATTGTTTATCTAATATTAAAACAATGTAATTCTTCTAGAATTGCTCCGTGACTCTTTCATTTCTTACATCATAAACATATGATTTTTCACCTATGAGAATAACACTACAAATGGTGTCATCAGGTAAAGCCTCATGGAATTCACAGATAATTTTAATATTTGTCCTGTCATTCACCACAACTTGTTTTCTTTTTGAAGTGTTGATGACAAACATGGGTCTCTGTGTTTTGAATTCATCTGGTGTGTAATACATATCCGTATTGCCTGTAGTGACCCTTTTGAAAGCCGAAAAAGCCTCATATAATTTGAGAAAATCACCCTTGGACATGTCTAAATTATAATTTTCTCTAGGAAAAACCTCATTTCTGCCATTTTTAAGATATATGTTTTTGATGTTGCAGCTATCAAATTTACTTGAATTTTTTTCCTGATTATTGTGTCTTCCAGTCTGAAACAATACCACTACAAAATCCGGCATGTCATATTGTATGCTGGAGAATGAATTTGTAGCATCAAACTCATAATAAGAACCAGATGCAGGCTTCTGTACACATTGATATGTATAAAATTGCAAAAGAACCTGTGGATTTTTTATTATATCAGCTTTGTATTTAAGAGCATAACTGGCCTCATATTCAACAACAGGGATTCTTAGCTCCATAGTCTGAATAATGCACTTGCCCTCATCAGGTAGGGTATTAGGCAGAGCTTCCCCTGTAGAGTTTATTGCACTGTACCTCATCAAAGCATTGTTATCATTGGCAGCTCTTCTAAATGTGATTCTTAAACCACCCTTCCACATAATTTCTTTGTAATCCGAGAAGAATCCTGGCAACAGGCGCATTGGGAACAGCACTGTGTGGTTTTTAGATAATATTTTCTCACCAGCTTCAAATCCACCGATTCTGTAGTAAGAAGCCTCGGTTTTGGATAATTTTAGTGTGGCCAAAGCTGTGGAGGTAATGCCGGGATAATCCACTCTGTTTATAACAACGCCATGCTTTCTGATCTCAATTTCAGAGAATAGATGCGGCACAAAATTGTCCACCAATCTTATATTTGAATTTGCCGGATAATCTGTTCCATCGAGCTTTACAACATCAAATTTGATGTATAGATCTGCTCTGTGAGGGTGTATAAAGCCATCCCCTACATCAAGATCAACCTCGATTTCTGTGTTGGGTTGATTTAAATTTGCAAATGTCCTCCTGTTTGGAGGGAATGATTGTAGCTCATAACTCTCAATATTTTCCATTGTATGTATTTTTATTTAAATATTAATTTCTATGATAGCAGTTGTTGTGGCTCCAGCAAAATCAACTAATTCTTCTTTTTCATTAGTGACCATCAACTCAATGTAATCTATTCTATTATGGCACACAGGAAAATATAATGTTGGGGATGGATTGTAGATGATTGGCTCCATAAATTCGGAATTAGGTTTGAATGTTGCAATGATGCCGGTTTGTTTGTGAATGCCTATGCCATTTGATTTGGTGATCATACCCTCAGCTACATTACAGTGAATATTCAGAGTCTCTATGGCTAAGAATTTAGGTATATTAATAGCAGTGTGTTTGATGGCCGGTTCGAGTTTTGTGTTGTTCTCAAATCCTAGCAGCTCTCCTATAGTACCCAGATCCACTGTCTCCGTAGCAGATACAATCTCTACTCTGTGAGTGACAGAATTTTGACTTAACACTACACCTCTGGGTAATTGAGCATTTAGAGTGGACAGATTATACTGCCCTGGAGTGATGACAATTTTTTGATCCCCTACTGCAATTGTGTTGTTGTGGTGTGTAATATTAGGTATCAAGTACATGCCGTAAAATGCTCTGAGAGCTATTGTTTTGGGATACACTATGTCATCATGCAATTTGAGTTTCAATATTGAATTTTGGCTGGTGAGATGGAATACCCCCATGATGTTTCAGATACCACAAGGCCTTTTGAAAATTTTCAATTGATGGTTTATTTATTTGAGACATATATCTGAGAACAGATAAACACAAATGTCCGCAATTAACATCTTTGAAGTTTTGAACACGGGCATTATTGTAATAAAGATTAGCTGATTTTAAATATTTTATTAAATTTTCAGGTGGAACACCTCCAAATGAATCAAACACAAATGCCTCATTTTTTAAATATTTAAGATAACAGATCCAGTGAGTGCCCTGATTTTTGTACTTATCCAAATTAACAATGCCACACTCTTTGTTGAGTGGTTGTTCTGGTAAAGAATCCGACATGTACACACCTCTAAAATGTTTGATGCCCAGTGGCTTGATTAAAGCTACAATATCTTGGTTTGTAAGCGGCTCTTGTTTTTTTTAAACTTATTCATGGCTCTCTTAACACCTTTGCCTTTTTTCTCCATGGCCAGGTTATGGCGCTTCTGCTCATCTAATTCTGCCCTATTTTTCTTGGCATCTATTACTGTTTTTGCTATGGCAGCTGATCCCCCGGCCAAGCTCCCAACAGCCCCGAGAGCTGCTAAGATGGCAGGGATGGTAAATATAAATCCTCCCACATGTGATTTTTTTCTTGATTGCTGTAATTTTTTTAATTGGGGGGTACTAAGCAACAATTTCATACCATGACCCTTGGCAATACAAGAGCTTTTTTTCTTGCGCTGCTTTTTGGTTAAAAGACTATCAATAGTTTTAAGAGATTTGAGACCTGCATAAGGTATTTGATACATAACACCCTTGGCCTTCATTGTAGGTTTATTATATACATATTCACAGCCCCCACCCCAGTTTTTGTTTGGTGTTCATAGCTATGGTGGTTCCCAATGCTGCTATTCTTTCACTCAAAGAAGCATCTTTGCTTACAAATCTACCAAATGCAGCCTCTTCTAATTTCTTGTCTGCAACATGTCTCTTGTCAAGATCAGAATGTGTGTTGTATGCTATGTCATGGTCTCTACAAGCAGCATCTAGGGGATTTACACCAGGATCACCTCTGTTTAATCTATGATCCAATTTTGTGCCTGGACCACAATACTGATAGCCTGGAATGTGTAGTTCAAATGGCAGCTTGTTTATAATGTCATTAACCAGGCCCCGACCCTCAGAAATATTCCAAAATTTAGGTGGTAGAGTATTAATAATTTTTATGAGATATCCAATCCCCTTAGGGTCATTCACTATAAAATTAGACAATTTTGTGCTTATCATGTCCATAATTCCAACCTTTTCATTGTAAAAATTGTGGTTCCCAGCATTTTCCTCCCCAGCTATCACCAATAACCTATGTACAAGTTTCCTGACATCATCAACCCAGACAAATTCTTTAGGCAGGGTGTTGTATTGTTTGATTCCACTGCCTGTCTTGATCTGTGACCATATGGGCTTGATTAAATTATTGTATTTTGCCCCACTGCTAGACTTGACTCTTTTTTGTGTGGGATCATTGTTCTGGTATAGAGCATCTGATTTTATTAATATTTCTTTGTAATGTTCATAATCTTGATCTGTATAGCTGCCAGGCCTTTTCCTAGTCATCAGTTCCCACAACCCAGGTGTTCCGGGGTACTTAACAAAAGCACCTTTTTCTCCGAGACGAGATTCTGAATAAACAATCAGATCATCCCCCATAAAAGTTACTCTGAAATTGCCAATTCTATGTATGATGCTGCCATCAAGCTCTGTGTCAGCATATAAGCCAAACACCTCATCTTTGTTGTCTTTAGGTGTGGTTAAATATTTTTGAGCAAGAAGACCCAATTCAATAGGATCCTGAGTAGCTTCAATTCTTCTAGGAGCAACAGGACTAGGTGTATGAATACTGGAAAGTGGGGTGAATGGATAATCTAATATGTTCCTAGCAGCTACAGGTACAAGCTCTGTGATCAAATTTTGATTCTGCTCTGTAACAGTTTTGATATTCTTACCTAAATTATTAATAGCATCAATTACAGGCTGTTCTGTTTGTTTGTGTTTTTCATAAATTCCACGGTTCTCTGATTTCCATCCCTTAAATCTTTTTACAAGATAATCTCTTAACTTAAGATCATCAATAACTGGCCTTTTCATGGTTATTTATATATGTCTCAACGTCTAGAAAATCGTTGATTTTATTTCTGTATTTGCCAGTATTGGGTGTTCTTGTCATATCAATTGTGACAAACCCATAACTGTCCTGGTTCCAGCACCTGCTGCAAAATTTGGAAAAATCATTGTAGCTCAAGTCCCCACCTACATATTCATCATGTATGTGTTTGAGGTTGGTATGATCTTGATGAAACACACATATAAAATTGCTGTTGTCTCGGATCAGCTGCTTCGGAATTTTAGAAAAAGTTGTGCCAGGTAGAAGCAATCAATGTTTTTGTGTCGGCCCTGTGTAAAGAAATTTCTAACCTTGTTTTGATTATCCAGTATAATGTCATCAAACACAACAACAGAATTATGGAGACATTCATGAAGTGGCTTAACATCTGGTTCAAAAGTGGCTATATCCAATCCATCATATAGCTTCATCAGCTGCTGATATTTTAATTGTTCCAAGCTCTTAGAGAAGACATACAAGTGCCTGTTTTTCCAGTCTAACCAGTTGGGTGCCAATAAAAAATTATCAACCATTAGTGTAGTTTTACCACAAGCCGATGGCCCAACAATAAGACACCTAATATTATCAGGCAGCAATTTTCCATTTCTCTTATTCTGCTGTTCAGGTTCTGGCAGCCTTTTTATAACATCCCAGGTGCTCATATTATTATTTTGTCTGCATCGATCCAGCTGTTTTCCGGATGACCCAGCCATTTGACAAATAACTTGTTGCCTTTTCTGCGGATGATTTTTTCTATGAGATATGTGTCAGGCTGTTTAGTTTTGCTGAGCTCTTGTTCATAGAACCTGCCTTTGAGAATTTCTCCTCGGTGATCTTTTATTATATATGTGTTAAGGGTCCCGGGTTTAACTTGAACCACTGTAAATAATTCAGTGCTCCAGTTTCTTGTAAAGCCTCTTTTGAATAAGTGCTTATATTTGCTGATTCTTACTTGATCGCCCACCCTGTATTTGGCCTTTCTTGTTGTTGGCTGGTATCTAGGATAATAAACAGTCCTGATCAATTTTTGCTCATCAGATGAAGTTACTTCAGAGGGTTTCATGTTGATTGTGGAATGGACCGAGTTGTTATATTTATGTAGAAGTTCTGGAAGAATATTAATCCATTTATAATTACCTTGAAGTGTAAATTGTTTATACATAAGATTTTTTAGGGTTTTGTTGAATCTCTCTACAATTGAGGCTTTGAGATCACTGTAACTCGAGTAATGTTTTATTGCCTGGCTTTTAATAAATTGTTGAAACACTGAATTATAAAATTCTTTGCCATTATCTGTTTGCAAATAGCGCGGTGATCTTCCACTCTGATTGATGATTGTCCTGAAGGCTTCTGTAACACATGTTCCAGTCTTGGATTTGAGTGGCTCAGCCCAGGCAAATTTTGAAAATGTGTCTATTACAGTGAGTAGATACTTGTAGCCCTTGTTGATTTTGTCTAAGTTTTTCAACTGTCCACTTGCCATTTCAATCAAGTCGCTCTGCCATAAATCATCTATGCCCTTTGTGACTACTGGGAGTCTCTTAAAATTATGTCTGGCCTGTCTGTGTAATTCATCAACAATAATTTGTCTAGACATAATATGAAAACAAGAATATTGCAACTATGGGGTGTTCAGCAGCTGATACTGCAGGATTTTCTAAATATAATTTGTCCCCTATTTGCATTTTAAATTCCAAAGAGCCATCATCTTCAACATAGGCTGTTTCTAATGTATTGGGGTCTGTAACATCCTCTAACTCTACACTGGTGATTTTTGGTTTGTTGTCAGCATTTGTTATTGATAAGGTAGGGTAGTGGTGTGCCTGTGGTTGAAGCCAATATTTGATCTTGATTGGTCTCAGTGTGCCCCCAACAAAAAACTGGTAATAAAATTGTGCAGGGGACAGCATATATATTTTGCCACCTGGTGTAAATGGTGAATCATATTCTTTGTTGGGGATGCTGTACAATTCAAGAATCACTGTATGTTTTGGATTCTCGATTATGCCTGTTATTTCCTTTTCTGCTGTAAGCAATCTGCTTGTTACAGATTCAAGGTGCTCATTGATGGTCCTAACAACATCATCATGGCCTGGCTTG
The DNA here is from genome assembly GCF_977018435.1 of Lepisma saccharinum. Taxonomy (NCBI): domain Eukaryota; kingdom Metazoa; phylum Arthropoda; class Insecta; order Zygentoma; family Lepismatidae; genus Lepisma; species Lepisma saccharinum. Next base: position 73,207,623 of record NC_139230.1, read on the forward strand.
ATTTTTATGTCCACAACAAGTTTCTTGTATTGTTGCACAATCTCTTGAAGCTGGGTGGCAAAAAAAGACAGAGCATTTGCTTGATTGGATTCCATGGTCCCTAGCTGTTGCTTGATATTAGCTACAATTTGTTGCAAATTTTCAACAACTGCCAATTTTGAATTTTGAGCAGTAAGATCATGGACTTGTCTTCTGATATCCTCAAACAGGGCATGCAATTCATTAATATGTTGATTCGTTGGTAGAGTGGCAACTGTCTGAGTGAGATGTTTGATCTCTGTCTGGATATTCTTGATATCTTCTGATTTCAATATGCGATTCACTGCCCTCTTAATATTTTTAAGTTCCTGTGATGTAGGAAAATTTGCTACAGTATTCTGCAAAAATTCAAGTGCCAATTTCACATTGTTTAATTCAGATGCATCAGCCACATTTTGCATAGCATTTTGGAGCAGGGCTATATCTGCCTGAGAGGGTGTTGATTGTTGTAAAATTTCAAGTTTTGTTTGGATATCATCTATCAAGTGATGAAAATGAGATAGTTCAGATTCAGTGTTGAGGTTTTCAAGTTTTGTGATTTGTTGCTAGACACTGACAAGGGTATCTACAATTCCAGGCAATCTGGATTCTAGTACATTTGCCAAATCATTTTGCACTGCTGCTATTGTACCTTCAAGATGGGTTATGGAACTTTGAATTTTTCCAAAATCTTCATATGTTTCAAGTTGCAGCTTGATATTTGCAACACTCCGAGTTATTGCATTCAAAGCATCAGAAGATGGCAAGTTGTTCATAAAATTTTCAAGTGTCTCAATTTTATTTTTAACCTCGGCTATGGCATTGTTCAGAGGATCCAGATTAGGTATCTGGAGTGACTGAATCTGTTCCTTTAGAGTGGAAATCACTAGATCAAAATCTTCTTGTGATTTTATGCTTTTGACAATTGTTTGGAGCTGTGCCTGGACATTATTTATCTGCTCTTCCAATTGTTGTTTCAATTGCTCAGAGTTGGTGGCCTGGGTCTTAAATTTGGCTTGAAGAGCTGCTACAGCTTCTTCCAAACTTTGAAAATTATCTAATGTTGCCAGATCAGTATATTTCTGAAGCAGCACTTTGAGTTCAGAATCAATTTTAAGAAGAGGGTCCATGCATTGTGATTGCAAATTTGTAATTTCTAATTGAAGACTGGCATTGAGTGTAGTTTGTAAAGCTTGTAAATCACTTCTTAATTTCTTGACTCTGACATCAAGCATCAGAATCTCATCACTGTGATCTTCATGCCTTGTATGGCCAAATATATCATTAGGCATTTTGTTTTATTGGTTATTTATTATTGAATATCTGATTCTTAATTCTATAAAAAAAGGTATAAGCTTGTCATAGGATCCAGGGACCTCAATATATAAGCAGTCACCAGCAGAAACAGTATATACAGTGCCAGAAATCATGTTTGAGTGCTTGATTCTATAAATATTTCTCCCTACTGAAATTTTAACATCACCCTCAGGGGTTGTAATAAATTGCAATTGACCACCTACAGGTAATTGGTAATGATTTAAATTATTGTTAAATATGTACAATATTTTGCCTGTTTCATCATCAACATCTGTAAGTATGCTGTTTAGATGAATAATTAACAAGCCACTTAGTTTAGACAGCATATCAGAAGAGGGTTGTGGTGTTGGCAGCTCCATAATAGCCTGTTTTTTGAACCCAAATAAGTTCATAGGCATGTTTGTTTATTTCAAATCATGCTCTGTAATTGGGCATTGATTTCCATTTTTCAAATCACAATGCCCCCATGGTAGAGTATGTATGCCACATGATAAAATGCATCTCTTATCATCATGTGGGTCCAGGGCTACTTTTCTTACAACATTTGAAGTCAGCAAGTGATCCACACTCTGGATTCTGGATTCTGATGTTTTGATTAAACTCTGGGATTTGATGCAATTTTTATAATCTTCAAATTCAAGATCTTTTTCAACAGCTACTTTGCCAATGCCCTTGGCCTTTTTGACAACAGCACTACATGTTTTAAAACTATACACCTTGGCACTTAACCCAGCAAATTCTACAATAGCATCACCACATGTCTCATCTTTTAACTTGCCAGGCACCTTTTTGTTGTGGGGTTAAATTATTGTATGTTCACTAGTATCAAAGTATTGAAACAATTCAGACTGTGCAATATCTTGATAAACATCTTCTGTTTTAATATCAAGAATAAAACTATCCGTATCCATGTACATCAGTTTTACACGATCACCATAAAAAGGTTTCAACACATCATAATACAATGTTAACATATGTAATTTGGACAATTCCAATATCACAGCCCCTACATAAATAGGTTTATCAAACTTAATTTTTGTTTTCTTCATGTTGAAAAGTGCCATGTGCTCATCATAAATTCTTCTATAATTGAAGTTGGGCTTTGCAACCAATTTTTTGCTCAGACTGGGGTCAGTAATTATTTTAACATCGGTATGTTTTCTGACATTTTCAATAGTTTTGCCATACACAGAATTAACCATCAATTCAAACAAGCCCTTATCAAATTGGCTCTTTGCAGATGTTCGAAGTTCCGTATTTGTATCAATGTATGGTTTCAACCATTCTGAGTTCTTGAACCTCAAAACTTTTCCAATTTTGGTCACTTGAACACCATGTTTCATCAGGAACTGGAGATTTTTGTAATATATGACATAACCTTGTTTCGGCTCCAGAGTCATCATGAGCTTCTTCTGTTTAGAGCCAGGTGAGCACTGAACCTCGGGAATTGGGGGCAGATCAGAAAATTTATTGTGCAAATCATCAGGAATTGTCAGATCAACCTCTAAGAAGAGGCCATAGTCACTGTCATCAAAGTCCTGAAGATCCTCAATATTGAAATTTTCAACCCACTCAAGCCCTGCATATGGCAGTTTTTGCATCATGGCATAACCATAGAGGCTGTTTGCATCTACATACAGTATAAAATTTGATGGCCGTGCTGGATCATAATCAGGCATATATTTGTTATTTGCTCTGGCATATCTCTGAGAACATTGCACCATCCCCCCTCTTATACATTCCTCCATAAACAGATACTTATCTTGATCGTGGATCAGATCCAATTGCATTTTAGTGTTCAAAAACGTTGCGGACCATGCTAGGCCCGGGGCACTGAAAAAATATATTGGGTCCAGTCTATAATTTTGCATGGAAGATTTTCTGAACGCCTGTATTATATCAGCTAAGAGGGTGACATCAAGTTTCAAATATGCCATGTGATAATCACCAAATGTCTTGCATTTTAAATTGTTCCCCATCAACTGAGCATGGTGATAATCTTCATCAGTGATTCCAGATCCTCTGATTCTGCTGTAAAACTCTTCTTGTGGTGGCAGGGAACACTCATCAAATTTAGAAAAATCTGTAACATAGTCATATGGATATACACCCTTCCGCCTAATTAATTTCAGGTCCTGATTTGGAAAAATGGCACGTGTGATTTTGAATTGATCATCAGATAATTGAGTGGCCAGTGTAGCCAGGCTAGCAGATAAAATTCTGTAAGAATCAAGAAATCTTATGTGAATAGGAACACCATCAACTTTAATTATCTTGCTAATAGATATATATTTCTCATCATTTTCAGCTAAAATATTTAAATTCTCCTTGTCAAACCCCTCGTACCTGATCAGATGATGGAAATCATAATTGGATGCTCCATGGCAAAATATGGGGATAAATTTTGGTCTCTTGATCTGAATATTACAGCTTTTACACAGGGCCATTAAGAATTTACCATCTGTATGAGAATGGTGATGAACCTTGATATTTGTATCTGAAAATTCAGAATCACATACCGGGCATTTTTCTGCATTGTTGAAATCTTCAATCTGTTCCTCTGTTAAAGGCAACATAGGCTTTGATATTAATAAGATGTTAGATGCTATGTCACGGCACTCAATTTCTATTCTATGTGCAAATATTTTAATGGCATTTGGTCCCACGTATGAATATTCTTTAATAACAACACCATCCCGTATAACTGTATAACAAAAGCTGGAAGGTTCATGTAGCTGGTATGGTGTACTTGAAGATTCATCAGGATCTGGATTGCAGAATGCAAAAGGTTTGAGGTTCGATTCAAAATCACAGACAATATATACTGGGTGTTCCAACAAGGCTTCAAACTTTATGAATTTGCAATTTTCACTTAAATTAGGCATCACCATATGAACAGGTTTATGGTTGCCACAGTATTTCAGATGCTCAATTAACTTATTTTTAGCAATTTCTGCACTCTCTTCCCGAACCCCCTTCACCATTTTTTGACCATAAAATACAGATAAACATCTTCTGCACAACTTGAATATTGTATGAGTTTTGTCTAGTTGTGTTCTGACTAAAGCTTCAAGATTTTTTATCAGAGTATAATGATATGTGCCATCCCCTTCAATTAAGAGCAAATCAATCGGAATAGCAGATTCATCATCAAGTGTACTGATTCTGAGAGGTGCTATCGGGCAATTGCCAGTGGAACAAATAAATACATTAATAGATAATTGTTTACCATTGATATGCCTGGCCTTTTTTTCAAATTTATCAATATTCTGAACAGACATTGGATATTCTAAACCCTCCATTGCATCGTCAAAATCATGTTCATGCTGTTTGTAATAAGTTATTCGCTGAGGATCCTTTGAAACTGGATACAGAGCAGCTAAAATACACCACAAAAAGCATTTCTGGTCATTATTTTTTATATTGACCACGGCTCTTTTGTTTTTGATATTGGCAGGTAATGGCACATAAGTGGAACCTTTTAATGGGCTGAATTCAGAAATATTAACATATAACTTGTGTGGAGAGCCGCATAGGCTCCATCCAGACTCTTTTGCCGCAAATTCAGAGTGTTTGATGTTCAGTTGATCCATCAAGCTGCTTATTATTGTGTCTGCATTTGAATTTGAATATACCGGTACAGTTTCTGTTATGTGGGGCTGTGTAAATTTTGTGCCATTTGGTTTCTTATATTGTGTAAACAATTTGAGGGACAGTTTATAAGAGCCATTTTGTGCATTTAGAATTGCCTGCACATTAGGATTTACATTGTTCAAAAAATTCTTAATGCCACATCTTGGCTCTGATTCAAACCGGTGATCCCTTAATTGACCGTTAAAACTGCTACGGATGGGTGCATAGCGTGGCTGCTTTGCAGGTCCAGCATTAACAGGTGCTTCGTGCTTCCTTTTCAGACCAGAAGTAGATGGTTGTGTTGATGATTGTGCAGAGCAAGTATCTTTATGTGTATATGTGAAGTATTGCATGCTGTATTTTCTATTGCATTTGGGGCAAATTTTTGTGGGAGTTCTGTATTTGTCCGGGTTACGAATCTTTTGATGCTTGGCCCAATTGGGGCTGGATATATTCTTATTGCATTGATTACAATATTTTTGATTCGGCATTTTTGTTGTTGTTTATTATATACAATTTCCTGGGTTTCAATTCAAAACTTTATACTGAATAAAAAATATCAGTTGGGTTCAGCACTGTGCTTTGTATGTGTGTGTATGTGTGTATGTGTGTATACACTTAATATTTTTGGCTTTGGTATTTATATACAATTTCTTGGGATTCAAATCAAAACTCTATGCTTAATCAGTTGGGTCCAGTGCAGACAAAAAAAACTGCATAGCTCTATGTCAATTAGTTCTTGAGTTTTGTATTTAGGAACCACTTTGGCCCCCCTGCCAAAAATTGGCTTTTATTGTATCAGTATATATTGTCTCTATGACCTTACTTGGGTTATTCCAGTGCAGACAAAAAAAACTGCATAGCTCTATGTCAATTAGTTCTTGAGATATTAATTATTTTGTATTTAGGAACCACTTTGGCCCCCCTGCCAAAAATTGGCTTTTATTGTATCAGTATATATTGTCTCTATGACCTTACTTGGGTTATTCCGCCAAATTATATGCTTCAAGTCTCCTATACTTTGGTGGAGCCTGTTCAGGTTCTGCCCCCCACTTGTGGGTTCCACTGCCGATCCAGCAATGGTGAAGAATCTGCACTGTGCCCTGGCTTATATAGATTTACAGAGCCAATAGAAACACTGCTTATTTAAACGTAACACATAAACACATTATGTCGTAAGCAACCAATCAGAAAACACCACATAATCACATTATGTCATAACTATTTAATCAATTAATATTGCACAACATGATGCAATAGAAGTGGACCGGGAAGTAAATATGTATGGATGTGTGTGGGTGGGTGGGTTGGGGGTGGGTATGGGTGGGTGGGGGTGTGTTGGGGGTGTATTGGGGGTAGGTGGGGGTGGGTGGGGGTGGGTTGGGGGTGCATTCAGAAACATGAGCTCTTCTCTAATATTTTTTGCTGAAGTATTTTTCTTCTGGGTGTACATCCCGTTTTTCTGCTGAGCGTATACGCAATTTATACCGCAGCGCCATGTTCCAAGCGCGGCGGTGGAATTGTCTGGAACTAATCTGCCGGAGTTTTGCGGCAATAGAACTGCCGCGCCAATAATTGATCTTGTACCTCGGGGCTGCCATGCGCACACATCGTTCAAGTATTGATCCCATACCCCTCGGTGCTGCCCCATCCTACAGTGCCGCGCCATGCTCTGCAGGAATCTGAGGAACTTGCTCAAGTATTAATCCCACCTCGGTGCTGCCAGCGCAGCACCGCAGGAATCTGAGGAACTAATAAGAGTTGCTGAAGGTAATAAAATTGTTTGTTTTCCCCCAGCAAGGTGGGAGTTGAGAATCAATATATTGATTTCCTAGCACGAACCTACCGCGGGTCCCCTGAACAACATACTGAAATTTTGGGATAATTTTGTTTCTCTTATATCTTGAGAACCATGAATCCTAGAGACATGGGGTTTGTTGCTTTGGACTCGGCACGGCAAGATGCAACTTTTTGGTCTCTATAAATTTTTCAAAATATCTTACAGTTCTCTAGATCGTGAATAACTCACCTATTTTTCAAGATAGAGGCATGAGAGTTGTTTATTTCAATTCTGGATGAGATTTAGAAGTTTTTTGAAAACATCGATAATTTGTTTAAATTTGAGATTTTTCAAAAACTATCAGTACTGGAGACTTGAAATTTTGTATACACATTCTACTCGAGATTCTCTACATTTTATGTCTCTATAATTTTTCTGATATATGCAATATTTAAGCTGTAAATGCCTAATTTTTATAAATAGAATTTTCTGAAAAATGCAATATTAACAAAATTTTGAAATCTATACATGCTAGGGCACTATAACAGTTACTATACTTAAGATATCATACAATATCAAGAAAAGCATATTTTTGACAAGTTTATGGACAACAATCTCTCAGAAGTGCCTTTTATAAGTATATGCACTTCAATCTGAGAGGGGTCATACTTTCCGAAAACTTCCCGAGGGCATTTTTACAAAAATCTTGGATTAGACGGGGTTCCACACTTCAGCAAAAAGCTCGTATGGGCATGTTGAGCCTGTTTTAAGTGTAGCAAAATCTGCTTGAGGGGGGTTCATACTTTCCGGCGCTGGTAGTACAGTCAATACCACTACTGATGAGAAAGTGAATTTACTCATCACGGCTTTTCTGCGCCGTGAAACATCGTCAGCGCAATAAATGAGGCGCGGAACGTGGAGAGAAAGTGAGTTTTTGAGGTTTCGATGCGATTTTCTGAGGGGTCGAAAAATCAGGGTTGCGGTGGGAGTCACATTTTGACTACTACTTAACCTATGTTCGGACTTAGAAAAAATCTGTTTGCGGATTCATCATGTACACCTATACGTGAGAAAAAATATGAATAGAACTTATGTTCGGAAATCCAAAATGGCGACCGGAAGTGGGTTTATCTTGGAAACGGTAAGACTTAGGAGAAATCTGTTTGCGGATTCATCACGTACTCCTATATGTAAGTAAAATATGAATGGAACCTATGCTCGGAAATCCAAAATGGCGACCGGAAGTGGGGTTATCTTGGAAACGGTAAGACTTAGGAAAAATCTGTTTGCGGATTCATCACGTACGCCTATACGTGAGAAAAAGTATGAATAGAACCTATGCTCGGAAATCCAAAATGGCGACCGGAAGTGGGGTTATCTTGGAAACGGTGAGACTTAGGAGAAATCTGTTTGCGGATTCATCACGTACACCTATACGTGAGAAAAAGTATGAATAGAACCTATGTTCGGAAATCCAAAATAGCGACCGGAAGTGGGGTTATCTTGGAAACGGTAAGACTTAGCAAAAATTTGTTTGCGGATTCATCATGTATACCTATACGTGAGTAAAATGTAAATAGAACCTATGCTCGGAAATCCAAAATGGCGACCGGAAGTGGGGTTATCTTGGAAACGGTAAGACTTAGGAAAAATCTGTTTGGGGATTCATCACGTACGCCTATATGTGAGTAAAATGTAAATAGAACCTATGCTCGGAAATCCAAAATGGCGACCGGAAGTGAGGTTATCTTGGAAACGGTGAGACTTAGGAAAAATCTGTTTGCGAATTCAGCACGTACGCCTATATGTAAGTAAAATATAAATAGAACCTATGTTCGGAAATCCAAAATGGCGACCGGAAGTGGGGTTATCTTGGAAACGGTAAGACTTAGGAAACATCTGTTTGCGGATTCATCACGTACGCCTATATGTAAGTAAAATATAAATAGAACCTATGTTCGGAAATCCAAAATGGCGACCGGAAGTGGGGTTATCTTGGAAACGGTAAGACTTAGGAAAAATCTGTTTGCGGATTCATCACGTACGCCTATATGTGAGTAAAATTTGAATAGAACCTATGTTCTGAAATCCAAAATGGCGACCGGAAGTGGGGTTATGTTGGAAACGGTAAAACTTAGGAAAAATCTGTTTGCAAATTCGACGACTGCAAGATCAAGAAGGTTTATCTCAAGAATAGTAGGAACGAAGTGTTTCCGCGCGAAAATTACAACCTCGACATGACCAAAGACGATTACCTCAAACTTTACGAAGCTTACACCTCTTACAAACGCGTGACCGAGGGAAACGTCGACGTGTACTACACGCCCAGCGAATTCAAAGCACGCAGACCGATGTTCGTCATCAGCACGACGAAGAGAAAGCAGGTGGTGGTCAACGATCACACCAACATCAAGGTCGTCTGCGTGTTCCACGACGCGCTGCCTGCCGATACCCTATGCAGCGTCATCCTGATTGCAGAGAAGTCCTTCGCGTACGACGTGAAGAACGAGAGGGTGACGGAACAGTTTTAAAATATTCGTAACAAAAATTGCCACATACTAAAAAAATCAACATCCAACACATTTTAGGTTATATAAAATTTGTGAAAACCTTAAAATACTGAAATATTAAAACAAACAGAGTCCCTTGTAGGTTAGTTCGGTGCGTAAATAAAAAAGAATGATAGGTTAAGTTATATCACTGAAGATCGTAAAAAAAAATCGTAAGAAAAAAAGATAGGTTAAGTTATATCACGTAAGATCGTGGCATTCGTACCAAGTACGAGGTGGGAAAAAAGGGAAATTTCACTAAATTTGACTAAAAAATTGTCAAAATATGTCAAAAACTGATATTCAATTGATAAAAAAAGAGGCTAAACAAACACTCGTACCAAGTACGGAGTAGAAACAATCCAATTACACTACTGACATATCTTGATAAACATCTTCTGTTTGAATATCAAGAACAAAACTATCTGTATCCATGTACATCAATTTTACACAATCACCATAAAAGGGCTTCAACACATCATAATACAATTTTAACATGTGTAATTTGGCCAATTCCAATATCACAGCCCCTACATAAATAGGCTTATCAAATTTAATATTTGTTTTTTTCATGTTGAAAAGTGCCATATTTTCATCATAAATTCTTCTATAATTGAAGTTGGGCTTTGCAATCAATTTTTTGCTCCGGCTGGGGTCAGTAATTATTTTAACATCGATATGTTTTCTGACATTTTCAATTGTTTTGCCATACACTGAATTGACCATCAATTTAAACAAGGTCTTATCAAATTGGCTTATTGCTGATGTTCGAAGCTCTGTGTTTGTATCAATATATGGCTTCAACCATGTTGAGTGCCTGAACCTCAAAACTTTTCCAACTTTGGTCACTTGAACACCACGATTCATCAGGAACTGGAGGTTTTTGTAATATATGACATAATCCTGTTTCGGCTCTAGAGTCATCATCAATTTCTTCTGTTTAGAGCCAGGTGAACACTTAACCTCAGGAATTGGGGGCAGATCAGAAAATTTGTTGTGTAAATTATCTGGAATTGTCAGATCAACCTCTAAGAAGAGGCCATAGTTACTGTCATCAAAGTCCTTAAGATCTTCAATATTGAAATCTTCAACCCATTCAAGCCCTGAATATGGCAATTTATCTATCATGGCATAACCATAGAGGCTGTTTGCATCCACATACAATATATAATTTGATGGCCGTGCAGGATCATAATCAGGAATATATTTGTTATTTGCTCTGGCATATCTCTGAGAACATTGCACCATGCCCCCTCTTATACATTGTTCCATACAGATACATATCTTGATCTTGGATCAGATCCAATTGCATTTTAGTGTTCAAAACAGTGCAGACCATGCTAGGCCCGGAGCACTGTAAAAATACATTGGATCCAGCTTATAATTTTGCATGGAAGATTTTCTGAATGCCTGCAGTATATCAGCTAAGAGGGTCACATCAAGTTTTAAATATGCCATGTGATAATCACCAAATGTCTGGCATTTTAAATTGTTCCACATCAACTGGGCATGGTGATAATCATCATCAGTGATTCCAGATCCTTTGATTTTGCTGTAAAACTGTTGTTTTGGTGGCAGAGAACACTCATCAAATTTAGAAAAATCTGTAACATAATCATAGGGATATACACCCTTCCGCCTAATTAACTTCAGGTCCTGATTTGGAAACAAAGCACATGTGATTTTGAATTGATCATCAGATAATTGAGTGGCCAGTGTAGCCAGGCTAGCCGATAAAATTCTGTATGAATCAAGAAATCTTAAGTGAATAGAAACACCATTAACTTTAATTTTTTTGTTAATGGCAATATATTTCTCATCATTTTCTGCTACAATATTTAAATTCTGCTTGTCAAACCCCTCGTACCTGATCAAATGATGAAAATCATAATTGGATGCTCCATGGCAAAATATGGGGACAAATTTTGGTCTCTGGATCTCAATATTACAGCTTTTACACAGGGCCATTAAGAATTTACCATCTGTATGAGAATGGTGATGAACCTTGATATTTGCATCTGAAAATTCAGAATCACATACCGGGCATTTTTCTGCTTTGTTGAAATCTTCAATCTGTTTCTCTGTAAAAGGCAACATAGGTTTTGATTTTAATAAAATATTAGATGCTATGTCATGGCACTCATTTTCTATTCTATGTGCAAATTCTTTGATGGCATCTGCTCCCATGTATAAATATTCTTTACTAACAACCCCATCCTGTACAACCACATAATAAAAACTGGAAGGTTAATGTAACTGGTATGATGTAATTGAAGGTTCATCAGGATCTGGGCTACAGAATGCAAGAGGTTTGAGATTTGATTCAAAATCACAGACTATATATGCTGGGTGTTCCAACAGGGCTTCAAATATTTTGAATTTTGCATTTTCACTTGGCTTTGGCATCACCATATGAACAGGTTTATGGTTGCCACAGTATTTCAGATGCTCAATTAACTTGTTTTTAGCAATTTCTGCATTTTTTTCACGAACCCCATTCACCATTTTTCTACCATCAAATACACTTAAACATCTTCTGCACAACTTGAATATTTTATGAGTTTTGTCTAGTTGTGTTCTGACTAAAGCTTCAAGATTATGTATCAGAGTGTAATGATTTGTGCCATCCCCTTTAATTAAGAGCAGATCAATCGGAATAGCAGATTCATCATCAAGTGTACTGATTCTGAGAGGATCTATCAAGCAATTGTCACGGCCAGTAGAACAAATAAATACATTAATAGATAATTGTTTGCCATTGATGTGCCTGGCCTTTTTTTCAAATTTATCAATATTCTAAACAGACATTGGATATTCTAAACCCTCCATTGCCTCATCGAAATTGTGTTCATGTTGCTTATAATAAGTTATTCTCTCAGGATTCCTTGAAACTGGATACAAAGCAGCTAAAATACACCACAAAAAGCATTTCTGGTCATTATTTTTTATATTAACCACGGCTGTTTTGTTTTTGATATTGGCAGGTAATGGCAGATATGTAGATCCTTGTAATGGGTTGAATTCAGAAATATTAACATATAACTTGTATGGAGATCCGCATAGGCTCCATCCAGACTCTTTTGCCGCAAATTCAGAGTGTTTAATATTCAATTGATCTATTAAACTGCTTATTATTTTGTCTGAATTTGCATTTGAATATACCGGTACAGTTTCTGTTATGTGGGGCTGTGTAAATTTTGTGCCATTTGGCTTCTTATATTGTGTAAACAATTTGAGGGACAGCTTATAAGAGCCATTTTGTGCATTTAGAATTGCCTGCACATCAGGATGTATAGTGTTCAAAAAAGTCTTAATTCCACATCTTGGCTCTGATACAAACCGGTGATCCCTTAATTGGCCATTAAAACTGCTATGGATAGGTGGTGCATAGCTTGGCTGCTTTGCCGGTCCAGCATTAAGAGGTGCTTCATGCCTCCTTTTCAGACCAGATTTGGATGGTTGTGGGGGCAATGTTGATGACTGTACATAAGAATTACAATTATGCCATTTGTAATATGCCTTGCTTAATATTTTATGGCATCTTGGACACATTTTTGTGGCCTTTCTGCATTTCTTACGGTCGCAAATATGCCGGTGCCTGGCCCAATGAGAACTAGATATATTTTTATTACACTGATTGCAATATTTTTGTTTTGGCATTTTTGTTGTTTATTTATATAAAATTTCTTGGTCCAAAAAAACAGAACTATGCCAAAACAATTATAACAGCAATAACTAGGCTTGGGTGATCCCCAATATAAAATAATTTTGCTCTGTTGTACAACACTTTTTACCAGGTTTCAGATCTGGGAGCTATCAGTTGTATATCAACTAGCAATAATTATTCTCAAAATCTCACGTGTGGAGATATTATTTTGCCACATGTATTTCAATCTTACACATTTTATCAGGACTCAAACCCGAGCCTTTTGTTTACAAGGCAACAATATTAACATTTTGCAATCAGGGGAGGCTTCACATTTTATGAGGACTTAAACCCGTGAAGCCTCCTGATTACAAGACAATAAAAACCATGGGACTACGCATCATACTCCACTGGGTCTCATAAATATATACATGGCAGAATCAATCTGAGGGGGGCTACACTTGAATTCAAGATTCCTGGGATTTTGACAGAAAAACATACTATAAACAATAAAATAATATGGGAACTTGGCATAGTTTTAAGTATAAGCAAATCAGATTATTGAGGCTCTCCTTTTCTACACTAGAATTCAACATTCTTAAAAATTCAGAGCATATCACACTAGAAGAATTGGGGTATAGGCCGCTCTTGGCTTTGTTTTAAGTATAGGCAAATCGGGCTGTTCAATCAAATAGCCTCTCCTTTTCTACACTTGTAAGTGGTGCTGGTTCTATCACCAATACTACTACTCACAGGAACTTCTCGAGGGCATTTTTACAAAAATCTTGGATTAGACGGAGTACCACACTTGAGCAAAAAGTTCATATGGGCATGTTACCTAACCTAACCAAGTTTTAAGTGTAGCCAAATCTGCCTGAGGGGGGGTTCATCATTTATCGAAATGGTTGTAGCACAAATCATACTACTCTTAATTTTTACTTTGCATACTTTTATGTGTTGTTTGAAGATTTCAGAAATCAAAGCAGGCTTGTGCGGCCTATCATGCTGCAACTGTGTGAAACGAAGCTCTTTATTGGAAGGCTACCAAGCGAAACGCAATAGGTTACAAGCGACAAGAGATACAGTATCGCTTGGAATCAATTCGACCTTTCGTATCGATGAGAAAGGGCAAGCTGCACATGTCACTTGCGCGTCGATGCATTAGGTTTCTCGCGCATTAGCGGTGAATTTCTTGCTTTAGATTGAAGTCGCCAGTGTTCGTGGCCGTCCGGAAGGGGGGGGGCAAGGTGGAGCCGTGTCCCCCCCTGGAAAATGAAAGTCAACCAAAAATTATATATTTCACACATATAATTTTATTTCAGCCACAATAATATGTGTTAAATAATGCACGAACATGATAAATTCAAATGTAAGCAATATGTGGCTTATTTGCCCCCCTGGAAAAAATACCTTCCTTGCCTCTCCCTGGAAAAATACCCCTGCTCACGTCCCTGCCAGTGTTGCCTGTCGATTGTCGCCTGCCACTTGTCGCTTCGATCTGAAGTCTCCTTGAAGGGGTCAGGGGAAGAATTCAGACGAAGACGACAAGCGACAGTGTGCTTCCACATCGACAAGAGACACGGGTCCCTCTTGTCTTGTATACTAAAACATTCACTGCCCATGCACGACATCAAGTGGAGGCGTCACGATGCACAACATTGATAAAATAACCAGTTTGAGTCACACAACCAAGCGACATGCAATATTTGCAGCTTACCGTGATGTATCAGTTCGAAACGTAGCATTGATTACCAAGGCTTGTCGCTTGTCGCGTTCCGCTTCGGTCTGGAATCTGCTTAAACGGCATAAACGGCAGGCGACTAGCGACATGGAGATTTTATACCAAAGCCACAAGCCACAAGCGACAAGCGACATTAGACCATTCAATATAAGGCAAAACATTCACCGCGCATGCGCGAACAAAAGTACGAAGCTACATGATGCACGGTATTAACAAAACTGGCCAATCAGAGCGACACGCAAGCTACAAGCGACACCTGCATCTTGTCGTGTCGCTTCTGTTCGAAATTTTCAATTCATTACTGCTGGTTCGCTTCCAAGGGACACGTGTTGGTTGTCGCTTTCGTGTGAAATCTCTCTTACAAAGCAAAAAGCTGCAAACGACAGACGACAAGTGATAGGCGACAAGCGACACGGAGAATTCACACAGAAGCGGCAAGCGACACTAGCACAGTTAGTTTAAATTCAAACATTCACTGCGCATAAGCTAACGAGAGCACGAGGTGACAGGATGCAAGTATTGAGAAAACTGCCTAATCAGAGCTTTTCCTGTCGCTTTGATACGAAAGGTTGCATTTGTTTCTAAATACTGATTTGCAAGTTAAGCGTGTCACGTGCAGCTCCCCTCTGAAAGCTACACCATGCCGTTGTTTTATTGAATTCTCCTCAGGAAAGGAAGAGAATGCTTATACAAATACAGTCTCCGCAGAACATTTGCGAAGCTACTCATTATATTTGAAACCCTATTTTCTGTGCACACTCAGAGTGCACTATAATCTACTGAAGCGGCCCTAACAAATTATTCACTGGAACTAGGATCTCATTTTCCTCATCGTTTTGAAGGGTCACTCGAAATAGAATTGTTACGATTTTATCTCTCTGGTTGAGACCAGAAGTCCAGTACAATAAAACTATCCAAGTATATAATGGTGTGAGTCTTAATTGACATTTTAATTAAACCTTTCTTCACAAACTGATTCAATATTGAATAGGGCAGTGGTTCTCAAAGTGTGCTCCGCGGCGCCCCGAGGTGCCATATTTTCACTGAAATGCCACTTACTTGTTAGTCTACAGATGGTTTTAGATATGATTGTTCCAAACATTTGCTCATTTAGTCCTTTTTACATAAACAATTTTTCTGAATTTGAAATATGTGCTTATTTTTTAACTTAAGGCAAGCAACCTAACAACACTAACAAGTTTTAGATAGGCCTATGCCTACATTCTGACTTGGGCGCCGCGGATAAATTTTGAAACTACAATGTTTGGGATCCCCTGAAATGGGGTATAATTTTAATAATGAATGATTGACGTATAAACTTGATGTGAAGCGTACAGAAATGTTTGTTTCGCGAATGGAACGGACAAGAAACTGTTTTATAAATCTTATTTCTTGCAACCACCCAATCACAGTAACTGTTGATCACCTGACCTCTACTTCCACGTCACCCATGAAGTTTGCTGGTGCTTCTTTGCGTCCTATCACCTAGACCACAAGCATTTAGTTTTCGCGCCTTTTTTACCGGACGCCCGGTTCTTTCTTACTTCGGTAGTTCTTCTCGCAGTCAATTAGGAGGGGTACGAGTTCCAGCCAAGGCCTCCCCCATGTCGACCTCCTTGGCAGAGTGGTTAGCACAGCGCGCTACGACGCCAGGGGTTCCGGGTTCGAGTCCCGGGTAAGGCATGGATATTTGTGTTTGTCCAAATGAGAAAAACTGAAAATTGAGAATAACCGAGAAATGAAAATCTTGAGAATATAGTAAAAAGACGGTGGATACTTCCGGTTAGGAGTATTCCTTAAAAAAAATGGCGTAGTGGTTTCTTCATCGAATTGTAATCAAGGGGTCCCGGGTTCGATACCCGTCGGAGGCATTTCGTGGTTTGGATTCCACTTCAAACTGTAGGTAGTCTCGATTAGCCTTACTGTGCATAAAGTGGATTTAAAACACCAACTCAAACAAACGAGTTCCACCTGCTCCAAAAGCAAGCATACAGTAAAGAGGTTTGAATATCGTATGTCTTCATGTCGTTACCCAGTCTCAAACGCAGGATAAAAAATAACCCTTTCTACCACCTTGCTACCTCCATATCACAAACACTTCACCCTTGCAATACGCAACCACGATTAAGAAAGAGAAATGAATCAACCTTCTTGAGGCCGAATTGGGAGAAGTATATTATTGGTAAATAATCATATCGTACAATCACGGACACTTGTGTGTTGTAGCAACACTATTGACTTTCAATGGGATCATTACTACCAAGAAGTGTCCCTGACTGTACAACCCTAAACTGATATTGCGTTATATTTTCTTGCAATTTTGGCTGAAATAACTCTCATAACATGTCGCAATAAAACAAGTGGCTACACCAAAGTGAGGTAGAGGCGAACACACCATTATTCTGCACTGTTATCTCAAGAATCCGATATTAGCAACAGAGGGAGACATTTGTTAGTCACAAGAAATGATTTCAATTCACTACTTATAAACAGTAGATGGTGTCATCTTAGCAGAACGAACTGACTCGACTACAAAAGCACAAGAAGCTAACTGTCTCGGTTATTGCGATCATACGGTCTACTTTTATTATTGTGTGTAGTTTTACCAACTAACCTTGAAAGAAACAGTTTGGATCGACTTACGCACGAAACATTTCCAACCAATGCCAGCACAAAACATGTCGCTACTAATACTACACAGCGACGTAGTGCAACAAGCCTACGAGCATAAAATGAACAATCTCTATTTTATGGTGGTATTTTAAGACTTTAGATTTTAATGTCGTTGGAAAGGTGTAGAGTTCTTAACACAAAAAATACTCTTAAATAATATGAATGTGAAACATGCAAGGGTAAAGTACAGTGCATTACAGCGTTGCGTGGATGAATTTGTAATGGGCCACATTGACTGTATCTCACTTAATGTCCCACTATTTTGGAACATTTCTTGATTTAGGGCAGTTATTTGGAAAATATTGACCGTCGACGAAGCTGCTATGCCTGCAGTCATCTGTAGGAGACACAGAAAATCTCAGTCCGGATTCGAGTGCATCAGCTCAATCTATGGCGTAAACTCGTTCCGACTTTTGTAATTGTTATTCGGCCCAGATTTGAAAGCACCACTGGTGCAAGGCCTCTTGTTGAGTGAGCGTGTCATCCGTTTCTTTTCCTACCTCCTAATTTATGATGGCGGACCTCACGCAAAAAGTGCATAATTTTAAAGAGTGGGAAGTTCCATGAACGTTTACTATACCGTAGCAGAGAAATGCTGATTACAATGACTGACATATATTAATGTTGCAACAAAGTTATCATTGAGAAATTACAACATCTTGTAACTTGGATATCAAGAAGAGTATTACAAGAAAGTTTGAACATTGTATTTTTGACTTCATTCAAACGTGATGAAAATGTAGGAACATTTTTATTAGATTCTCGTGTTTACAGTCAAAAATACAATTAACACCTGCTATTTAAAATATTCTGGCACAATATGTACTGGGCCTCCCCGATGGCGCAGTGGCAGCGTCATCGCCTTGTAATTAAGATGTCCAGTTTTCGATACCCGGTGGAGGCACAAGTGGCTCGGATCCCACTTTAAACTGTAGGTCCAGTCCCGATTAGCCTTACTGTGCATAAAGTGGACTTAACCAACCACAATATGTACTATTTTGCGAATATGGGATTTGTGGAAAGGTTCCCAATATAGCTATTTCGTTCTTTGATTATTGGGATGCTTTAAATAGAATTCATGAAGGCAACGAGAGCAAGTGAAATATCCATTCGAGAATTAGACTGCAACAATCACTAGCAGAGTTGTCTGTTTCCATTCGAATCGTGTCCGCGCCAAAAGCAAGTTCCGAGCGACCCAGCTGGTCGCTGGTGCCAAAGAGTCTGGAATCGTCTCAAGCAGACCCTCAGTGAGCACACAGGCAACGAATTCGGTTTCTAATGAACTGACACTTATACATACAAGACCAGGGACGTGACCGGTAATGGAAGATATACAAGACAAGATATACTTTGTTCAATTTGGACCAAATTGTCTGTTTTTTACCATGTATTTAGTAACAATTGATTTGCTCGCTCACACTCTAAACATTTGTTTCTATGACCCGAAACTCAAGGTTATGCTTATTACTTTAAAATTGGCACTCAGTTTTCCGAGAAATATATTTACTAAACGTTTCTTGCTCACTCCGACACGCACTGCGAACCGTTCTTAATAGTAACATCCATCTCATTCTTATTTAGAAAAAACAGGCGACTTAAATGAATTTGGTCAGTTTCAACAAAATCTTGCTCACTCCTCTCTCAATGCGCTACACCTGTCCCATTTAGAATTTTGTTTCGCTTTCCTCGAAATACAATTGCCTTATGACGCTCATGCACACTTTGCCCTCTTTAAAAGATATTCCTTATGCATGAATAAATATTTCCTAAGATGAGATACAAAGGACGTCAAATTCTATTCTCGACCCGGCCATATAAAACTGTCCAATTATGATTCATGTTTCATTTCTGTGTAAATATTAAAACAAAAAGTAAAGTAATTTTAACGTCAAAAAACGAAATTGTTACGTAATACTAATACTACTAATAATGATGCACTTACCCCCACACCCCCTATACGCCTTCATGGCGTGGTGCTATGCACAGGGGAACACTTTACCTTTTTTTTTACCTTTACCTTAACTGAGAAATGTTTATTTTCTATACTAAATGCCTTGCTTTCCCTAGAAATTCGAACAAACATAATGTCTGAAAGTGATTTTGGCCCATCTTGGATAAATTTCTGAGGACGCCTTGACCTTGCTTTCAAGTTAGGGTTGTAATGATTCAGATCTCAGTATTGCAATCAACATTCTACACCTTCCCTTCTTCTCAGTTCTTGCGCATACTGTGTGCTAAAGGGAACTCAAATTTCAAAGAAATTCTAATAAGTATAAACAAGATAAAGCTTGTGTGGAGTCAAGTAACAATGGATTAGGAAAGGCAGCACTGGTCTTCGATTGGCACCGGTTGTAGAGGCTCTTACAAAATTGTTAATTTGACTTCACGTAATGGAAGTTTTCAGTTTTCAATGTAACGCAGGTGCTCTGCATAGCCATGGAGTCCATCAGCCTTTTGAAGACAAAAGCCTATCAATGGGTTCTTCGTTGAGCGCATTGAGTCCCATCGCCGCTGTTATCAGACTTTCTCAATAGGTGCCAGATCGTCCTTATTAAGTTTTCCGAACTATATTCATTCTTTTGAGTCATCACCCAAATTTTGGAGCTCTGACCAGAGTTCGAACCCGGGACCGCGGATAATACGCGGGAAACCTTTCATGGGAAGTGTATGATAATTACAATGCAATGAGAGCGACGTAGCAAGATATTTTCGTGCCCTAGTAGTAGGGCGACCATAATATTTTGACCCAAAAAACGGTACATCCCAAGGAGATCAGTTTACCTCCTCTCCTCCTGAAAAATCAGTTAGGCCTAATTATAAAATTATTGTTATAATTAAAGTATCGTTATTATTATTTGAAATATGAACTGTCGTTGTTATAATCTCGGTGTGACTTACACAGTATTTCTGGTTCCTTCTGATCAACCTTTGATTTTAGCCCTACGCTAAAGTTGAGGAGTGCAAGAAGTATTTATCAGAACAATCAATCTTCATGAGAGCCGCTTTATTTTTCATCAACCGTTTATTAATCTCCTTGAAAATCTTCCCTCACACATCTGACGCGAGATTTCACATTTGAGTTTGTGGTTTGTGTCTTGTCCCAAGTCCATATTGAAACTGCATGGACGCTTCTTGGGCATGCTTATGCACTGCTCTACAAATAACGGAACACACACAAAACAATACAACAATTTTTAGCATGAAATGTCGCAACTTTTTACTTGGTTTTGAAGCTAACACCTAGATTTGTATATAACTTGACAAAATGTATTTTTAAATAATATCGAAGGGACGACCGGGACACGCCTCTCAAACGGGACTGTCCCAGTACGGTTACCCTATATAAATTACAACATAACTAAGGACCTAATGAGTGAACTGTTGAAAGAACTGTTGAAAGAAGAGCGTGTT
This sequence comes from Lepisma saccharinum, assembly GCF_977018435.1. Lineage (NCBI taxonomy): Eukaryota > Metazoa > Arthropoda > Insecta > Zygentoma > Lepismatidae > Lepisma > Lepisma saccharinum. The sequence continues at coordinate 73,228,391 of NC_139230.1, forward strand.
CGATAGCACGGTGCTTTGAAATCGAGAGGTTAGGTTACGATGAAATGTTGCACGCAGAATGAAGCAACAACTGTCTACAATTTATCACCACCGAAACTTAAACATGATGGTTATTTATATCCCGAGGGTAGCCGCTTCGATGACGTGAGTATTCATTTAATGACGAGTAGATAAACGGGGATCAATGTCTACTACGAAGTCAACGGTTGTGAACTCGATTTACTTGTCGCCCGGCGTCCAATGTTCCGAATTCTGGACTGGGCATGGATGTGAGTGTCACTTCATCAACTTTATCCTCATTGTCGCGATTAGTCAAAAGTGGCAGAAAAGTGAAGTAAAATAATAAAAATTAATAAAAAGTTGAGTCAGGTCTAACGACCTGAGCGTTTCTGTGTGTGTTGAATCCATGCATCGTTGAACTCCTCCTTTAAGAGGCAGAACTACAAAGTAATCACCTAGGATCTTTCAAAATTTCAATACCTGTTCAGGATAAGAAGACCGTTCTAAATCATACTTTGCATGGCAAGCCACAGCAGTAACAATCCTTCTCATAGACGTGCGCACGGAGGGGAAGGGAGACATTACAGTATGTGAGTATTGTCCATCATGAGAAAAAATCACTTAAGCACAGGAAGACCAATGCAATTCACTAGAACAAAAATAATAAACAAATGAGAGAAAACAATTCCGCGGTTGGTCGACACATGAGCGTCAAGTTAACATAGACAATGTGTTTACAGGATAACGGCACAGCTCCTAATAACGAAAGGAAATGCTCCACCCCAGTGGCGGCGATTGGGTTCCAAAAACCGGTAGGGGCAAAGAGAGTATTTCCTTTTGAAGATAAGATTTAGCACAGTGCAAGGGCAAAAGTGGTGAAAAACAGGGGGCAAGTGGCCCCCATAATCGCCACCACTTCTCCACCTTATTATAACCCCTTCCGGCCCGTGACAAAACAAAAGAATTTCGTATTTTACAACAGATATATAAGCACATAAATTTCAATGTTAGAGCAACGCTAACAAGTAGACCAAAACCGGGTTAACAAACATGAAGCAATTGTTAATATTTTGGTTGCTTCGTCACTCGGGCCTTGCATACGCGGTCTATGTATTCGGTGATATTGTATTTACATGCGAAATGTAATATTTTAAAACTTGTTTCGTTCTTGATAAGTCGGCCCCCGTGGCGGAGTGGTTAGCACATCTCGCTACGACATCAGGGCCCCGGGTTCAATCCCGGCCTGGGCATTAATGTTTGCGAGTGTCCATTCATCAATTTCATCATACCATCACTCATCCCCATCTTCACAAATTAGCAAAAAGTTGCACAAGAAGAGAAGTAAAATAAAGCAAATTAATCAATCAATCGTTCCTGATAATTCGACCGTGATTTCAGCAATATCAATTTCCAACGATGTAGTTTGTCCTGCAATTCACGAAATCTATTGTTTCTAGATGTTACAGTCACCTAATGCTTCCAAATTAGTTTGTGTGAGATAATTTCTCCCCCAATTTGTGTTATTAAAGCTTTTACGTTCCTGTGATTTGCCATAAGCAAGTGGACAAACTCAAACAAAAAATACGACAAGAAGTCACATTTGAAAATTAATATACGATAGGTAAAATGGCTTTTTCTAGCCTCGTTACAACACTGTATGGAATAACCAAATAATTTTGATTGTGAACTCTAATAATGTCTTCAGCAATGTATGAACTTTGTTCGGCAACACATAACGAAGTGTTTTTGGTAAGGTTTTTTAGTAAGACCGTATAAACAGCATTTGGATAAATTTTCAGAAAAATTATATATACTATATGTCTTCGGTTTTCTCTAAATTTGCTCTTAAAGACCTCTAGGACTGCACCTGCACCCTGGCGCTGACTCTAACTGGCAATCATCTTGAAACGAGCAAAGGCGCAATGTGTTTTCAAGCCGTTTATATTGATGGTGCACTGGTAATGCTGTTACATTGTTATCAAGGGTCCAGAATTCATGTCGGGCGGAGGCACATATTTGCTTGGATTCCGTCCAAACCAGATTAGTTTTGAACAAAATCTCTTCATTATCGGGACTTAAAACAACTCTTTAATTATTTCCATCAGTATTCAGAAAATGACACCCACCATTCACTCACTTACTCTGTACGTATATTCGTATGTGCGGAATTTACTTCCAATTCCAAGTTTTCCTTTAGTGCACTGCCCTGCGTAACGAAGTGGGTAGCACACCGCATTAGGACGCCACGAGTTCTTAGTTCGATTCCCGACCTGGGAATTCGAGTTCTTTGTGAGAGTCTCTTCTTCAATTTCATCACTCATTCTTTTCTTCGCGATTAGCCAGAAGTAGCAGAAAAGCGAAGTTAAATAAACTCAATTAATCAGTGAATCAAACTTTTCAAGGGCATCTATTCAGGTAGTTCTCAACCTTTTTCAGTCTGGGTCCCACCTTGAAGAATATTTCACTTCACGGGACCTACAAGTATGGGCGCCGACAGAATTACTTGAAGAGGTGTGCACCCAGTTTATAATAGTACGTATGTTTGCTAGCATCGTGTAATTTACGAAGCCCTCTTTTACGCTTGCTTAAACAAATTTCACATACTTCATTCTAGAAAAGTACTATACATATATAATTTAAAAGGCTGAAATTGAGAGATGCCGGTAAAAAGCAATGGTAGGGTGCGCATAACAGAAATGTAGAGCTTAGACTACGGACAACACGGGTTGAATTTAATATACTGACACAATATATATTAGTATTTTAAATGTAATAGTTTTGTAACACAGTAAGTAAATTCTCAAGCCCAACTTCGCCACCCACCAAACACCCCCTCGGGACCCAGCTGTGGGTCGCGCCCCATAGGTTGAGAAACGATGTTATCCAATGCCTTATTCCCCCTAACATTTGAGTCTGACAGAAACAAGTTTGGGAAGAATGCTTCTGCAAGCTGTGTCAGTGCATGGCGCCTCGAAGTCTGGAGAAGGGTCGGCGAAGAACAGGAATCAAGGAAGGAAAAAGATAACATTTGCTTCCATAAATTAAACTTGCACTACATGACTTTACTTGCATTCTCTTATTTTAAGTAGCAGCTGGAGCAGCAGGCAAGTTGTCCATCACTATGTTTATAACTATGTCATATGCAATACAAAATTTAAGTATTGAAAGAAAATCGCTAAAGAGCCCGAAGACGAATATAAAATAACACGGCGTACTTCGGCGACAACGTACGTAAATGTAATAAGGTTTATACACCTTCTCACCTCCCAGAAATCAAGTTAAAGAAGTACAATTAATAAACGATCTTTCAAACACATATATCGTATCTTCGTATGGTTTTTATGGGTATGTCCAATGATATTTTGTCCCTAAAATACACACCCTTCTGTCTCCCTATTTTCCTGGTGTATTTTCTGGTACAATGGAAATATTACGGGACGGTTTCCTTAACTTCATATTTACCATGGACCCTGCAGTACGTGCTCAAGACACTCGACCCAAATAATCTTTGCGATTAACTGAAAGTAAGCGAATTAAATATATCTAATCAAACCTATCATTATAAGCAATTATATTGGCATGCGTACATTCACTAAAGTTCCAACCAGCCACGTTGATACCATTACAAAACTTCCCTTGCAACCTCCCACGGTTAAGTGGTAAGGTTAACAGACTGCAGAGCCAGAGGTAAGCGGGTTCAACGCTGGTTAGGCATAGACATTGCTTCTATTGTGTTTGTGCGATTATTATGCCATTACTTCATCATCCTACGGTGAAGAGAAACGTAAAATAACCAAAATGGGACACAGAGATCGAAGAAACTCTCTCCAATAAGCGTAAAATAGCCTATGCAATATAAATTTAGTCATGGGCTGATTAACTGGGAAAAGGGATACTATCGCCCGAAACGTCTCAAAATGTTATTAAATATTGGGTGGCCGAGTGACATTAAGAAAGTATCAGCCCTTGTACCTCCATCGGAGTTGAGGTCGGTGATCCTTTATTATTAGGGAACAACATTCTTCTTTATACTTCACTTTGTTCAAAGATAGGTTGATCGAGACTGGATCAAGAGGAGAGGGGGTGCTGGCAGGCCTACAATATCTTGTTATCAAATTTTTAACTGTAAATATTTGCATAAAAAATGAAAATAAATTACACTGTTCTCTAGGGTTGTTCCCTACCAATGATTCTTAATTTCTTTTGTTCATATAATGATTTAAAGTAACATGCGTGGAAGGAAAATTTACGTAGTAGGCCTGGAAGTAACGCACATTTCTTGCAGTAATCATAAATATTACTAATTGGCGGAGCTTAACCGTGATCGATTGCATCGCCATCGATGTGGCAACAGATGGGGACGAGTAATACAATTCGACAAGACGTGAAATTTGACGTGAACCAAGTTTCAGCACCGTTCAACATGAAAGCTTCATGGGTTATTTTTAATGAACACTGTTTCAAAGTACCCGAGCTATATTTCCGCATTTCTATTCATAATATCACTGATTGCGAATGACATTCTAAGAATGTGGATTTTCATGAATTATTAGGAGAGTGAGTGTGTGAAGAAACGTGTCTCCTCTGACTAAAAGCGCAAAGTTAGAGTACAGACCCGTGATAGCAGCGTGCCAAAGATTTATTGGCGGTAGGAGGGGAGGGTTGCACGTAAGTTTTAATTTATCCCGTAGGAAACTTCAAGTCCGTGCTTCTTATGTATATGGATACAATACGATATCCCCACCCTTTCCCTTGTAGGAATAATGCGGCGAATTCAGCAGTCCTTCAAAAACCGTCCCTTCGCCTTCTGCGATGTCTCAAACTGAAAATACTAATATATAGGTATCTATATTACCTTTAAATAAGTGGTTCTCAACCTTCTTCAGTTCGGGACCCACCTTGAAGGATATTACATTTCACGGGACACACAAGCATGGGCGCCGGCAAAATTACTTCAAGGGGTGTGCACCCAGTTTATAATCGTATTTTTCCTAACATCGAATACTTTAAGAAGCCCTCTTTTACATTTGCGTAATCAAATTACGTATACTTCTTTCAAGAAAAGTAAATATGTAATTTAAAATACTAATTTACTCTAGTCTAACTAAACACGCATGATGAAATTGAGAGATGTCGTCAAAATGCGATGGTAGAGCGCAAATAATAGACATGAAGAGCTTAGACTACGTACAACACGGGTTGAATTTAAATTGTTAAACAATATATCTTAGTAATTAAAATGTAATAAGTGTTTGAGATACAATAAATAAATTTTCGAGCCCGACTTCGCGACACACCAAACGCCCTCTCGGGACCCATCAGTGGGTCGCGCTCCATACGTTGAGAAGCGACGCGTTTAAATACATTATTAATAGTCATTGGTATGAAGATATAAAAGATTTCACCAAGAGTTTTTAGTTCAGCTTAAGTACAAAGATTTAAATTTTAAAACTTGTAATTGCGACAGTCAGTTAACAAACAACACCCTTAATCCACCATAATGCAATTAGGACTTCTTTTATTATAACGGTTATCCCAACGTTAGCATTTTTCACATGTCCTTAACACCATGTTTAACAAGCATATATCTAAGTTGGACGACAGAAACAGAATGACCGGAAGTATGTAATACCATATGTAAGTAATACTATTCACCCTGAAACCACAAAATCAAGTTGAGGTATTGAAACCTATATGGTTGAATGCTCTGCGCAGACATGAAGGCGCCAATGCAACACACTCTTTTCATCTTCCCGGTTGTATCTTTTACGTGTCGGGAATCACTCGGCCAATTACAAAGTATTTCAGTTCGGCTCTGTGGTTGAATGGTTAGCATGACGTGCAAAAAAACTCGGTGTTCTATGTTCGCATCCTGGATAGAACCTGGACATGAAATTGTGTTTGTTCCAACAAACTGTTTCATTATTCATCCTAACCTTCATATTATATGCGAGACTTGCCATAGGAATCCTCAATTTGAGAAAGGCAGAGCCATTTGCTGCTCATTTCTTATGATTTATTTATTTTATTTCTCTCTTCTGTCTCTTTTGGTCAATCGTGAAGATTAGGATGAATTTGATGCAAGGGCAATGGCAAATACGCATAGGCAGTGCGGAACACACAGGCTGACTGTGAGTCTAGAAGCCAAAGCCCCGTTTGTCGTCCAGGCAGAGCGGGATTAATAACATTTGGGCTCGTTGACTATTCCTTGTTTTGGGCAGTATCGAGATTATTATCATTATTATTATTAACAGTTTTCTTATCATGATACTTCACTTCCACTAATTGCATGATCTGTATTAATAACACTTGTAATCTTTAAGATACAGACATCTGATTAAAAATTATTCTGTAAATTTCTCCTTTTTAAAACAAAAGACTGCCATTTTCAAAATGCATGTCACCATACCACACAAATACCGCAGACACACTAAAGGGAAATAAGTCAATACTACATTACGGTAACCACACACTGGACGCGAAACATAGATGTTGATTTCAACCGTCAATATCCCTACACTTGACTTATAATTGTTGCCATTCAAAATGTTTACATTGGTTTTTAAGGGGAGCAATTCTTTATATTCGAGCAATAACATTGTCCATATTGTTTCTATGACGTGAACTTTGAAAATAGAGTCATGATGATAGAACTTATTTAAACGCTAGAAACTCCCTCCTTCTACCTTCATTCATTACATAAGCAAGTGAAGGGATCAAACATGTTCTAATTTGCTATTATCACAACATTAAGAAAATATAATTGTTGATGATCTTTTTCATTTCTGCCCCTTCAGGGTTTCATTTTTCTGCTGTTTTAGGATATGCCGTAAGATAGCTTAGTGGCAACCCCCTTTCCCTGAGTACAGGGTGTAATACGTGGAAAAGGGGTTGGCATTTAGGTGCTTACAGGAAAGTCACCCCTTACACCCCGCTCCTGTTATCGTCAAATAAGCAACCCTCTCCAGGAATTTATGTAAAAATGGGAAAGAAAAAAATGGCAACGGAAAAAATGGCAAAGTGAAAATGACAAGCGGAAAAAATGGCAAAAGGAAAAAATGGCAATGAAAAAAATGGCAACGGTAGAAATGGCAAGAATAGAAATGGGAAATGCAATGTATATCAGGTAGGTATTGCATTCTTAAGAACCTGATGAATACTCTTTACAATTTACATGTGAATTATTTATATCAATAATTTATCATTTGCTTTTCCTTTCTTCTTGTCGGCATTTTTACTTTCGCCATTCTCACTTTTGCCATTTTTTTCCGTTTGACATTTTTTCTCCTTGCCATTTTTTCCGTTAGCCATTTTTACTTGGCCATTTTTTCTGTTGCCATTTTTTCTTTTGCCATTTTTACCGGACACCCTCTCTACTTGTGGATTGCATTCACCATCCCTTCAGCGGCGTGCACATAAATTTAGTAAAGAGATGAGCATAAGGGAGTTATGAGTTATTTTTACCACTCCTAAAACCTGCCACCTTTTCCTATATTTGACGTGTTTTGAAGGAAAGTTAATTAAAAATAAGATTACGCCGCTCTAAAACTCCTTCTAGATACGCCACTGTTGCATAACCTCGCTGCTGGTACACCATAATCACCCAGTAACAGAAAGCGACATCTGTTTAACGAAACACAATAGAAGCTGATGTAGTGGTTAGCATAACCGCCTATTTTGCTAATATTTTCCCACCATTTTATCTATTAATCATCTCCATAGCAGTTACGATGAATAAACTCCGTGGCAAAACGTCAGATCTCTATGGAAGAGTGACAGGATCGGCGGAACTAAAGAGATAGAAGACATAGAACTAGATTTTAGTCACCATCAAGATTTATACTCCCCCCGATCCCCTCCATGTGTTTAGTGCTTCAGTGTGTTCATTGATTAGTCTGTTTAGTGTTAAGTCAATTTACTAACGCCTGGTGTGATGAAATTTAAAGTATATAGGGTCAATCCATATGAAATCATACAACCTGGTTGCTTGACCATTTTTAAAAAAGTTTATTTTTTGAGTGGTGTGAGCCTCATATATTGACAGTTCAGAACCACTCTTATTTTATTTTTACTATCACCGATTTGAAGATGGCGGGCATTTTTTTATCATGGCGCGCGTCATTTTCTCCATTCGTAAGCATCAGCGGCAACTTTTTTTTCTCAGCTCTGGTAAGTCCTACGACAATGAGACAAAATCTGTGATGTTAAGCACATTATAGGCTACAATTATATTTCTGTGTAATTTTCTAAATATTATTCCTTCATAATAAATTTTAAGGTTAAAATTGTGTATTTTAATCGCTCAAAATGACATTTTCGGACATTTTTTTGAGGGGGAAGGCAGTTTGCTTGACACTTGAATTTTTTTGCGCAAGTACCTGTGTACCAATAGAGTACGTCAAAATTTTTTGAAGCTTGAGACTTTAATATTTGTTTTTCTACAGGATCAAAAACATGTACTTTTTGTTAAAAAAATCCAAGTTCAGGGTTAAATATCTCTGGTGGGCAGTTGTTTAAAAATCTGAAATTTGTACACAATACAGTACTTCAGGATAAGTAACTTCAGTAAAAATTTTGAGTTTGAGATTTAATTGGTTTAGGAGATACAAAACTCGTGAAAAATTCAACATTTTGCATGAAATATGGCATGTCTAATTTCATTTCTTATTAACATTTTGTGTTGAAATTCTGCAAACTGTAATTTGGAATGTCAATGAACAACATTACAATCCTGAAATGACTTTGCAATAAAGTATATATACGAGGGCGTGCTGAAAAGTAACGCTTCCTATGTTTTTATTTTCTTTGTTACCTTGTAAACGCATTTTGGATTTTGAGCAACCATACATTGCACTTATAAGACTTTCCACCTTCTCCATTGAAGGTTTCAAACTTCTATCGCCAGGGGGTGCTGAACTATTGCGAGGAAAATGTCAGCATGTAACCATGCAATGTTGGTGAAGCGCCTGAAGTAGCGTGCCGTGATCGAGTTTATAACCGCAGAAAATGTGCTACAAATTGACATTCATCTGAGACTGAGGGAATATTATGGGGATGAATGTGTAGACATCAGTACTGTGCGATCTTGAGTTTATCATGCTCTTAAAGAAAACCCCAGCTGAACACGATTCCGATGACCTCCATCAGTTCTAGTTCCTGGCCTTTCACTCCATTCTCTCACATAGCTGAGATTTTTTCAGCTGTGGGTTTTCAAATCAACACAGATATGTGCAAATTTTAACCTGACCCTCTCCGATTTTCATGAAATTTGGGGAGTTGAAACTATGCAAAGAACTTAGTAACTATGAAAATTTTTTAGTCTCGTGCGTCTTGTAATTCTTAAATTATTCAAGGTCAAAGTTTGCAGAAATTGCCCTTTTTGAGCCCGCTTAGCTATACTAAATCTGCTGTAACTCCGCCACTATTTTGCCTAGGAAGCTCAAATAAAGCTTATTGTACAGGGAATTGAATAAGCTTTCCAGTGATATTTAACAAGCCTACCTTTGGATAAAAATTTAATTTTGTCACGTGACCTTGACCTTTGACCTTGAATATCTCAAAACATGTCATCACCAAAAATCATGAAAAAAATATATTTCTTCCCTCATGCCATACTCTAAAACATACCAAAAAATCATTCTGGGACTGCAATGGGATCAGAAGATACAAAATAATATGTGTAAATATGTGACTGATAAAAGCCCCATTACGTGAACTATGAAGAGTCAAATGTCCCTTAACACCCCCTACAAAATGTGAAGGAGTTATCCTGGGTATAATTGGTCATAAAAGAAATAGGTTAGGCACAGGGAGATCCCTAGCCGTGTGTGTCAAGCGCAGGTCAGGCATATTGTTGACCGCCATATTGAATTCAACGCAAAAATTTCAAATGAAAGGGGGTGATGTGATATACGTATCAAATGAGGCTAGAATTTCACGAGAAATCAAGTGACGAAGGTTTATCCAACATATATTTAACCAGCAAAAATTTATTACTGCATGCTTGTAACCATTTTCTCCTTTTCGAGGTGTTAAAAACAAAGCATTGGAATGCTCCTAACGTGTTAGGAACTCATCGAGATCACGCTGACATCTTGGGAGAGAAAGAAGTATACGCACCATTGCATATGATTTTAATCAGCTACAGCTACCAAATAGTTGAATAGTGAAGAATATTGAGAAAAGAATCTCAAACAATTACGTGACACTTCCTTTGGAATGAAAAATTCGTCAGAGACGAGGCTAATTTTTATGTTCACGGTGAATTTAATAAAAATAATATGCAATACCTGTGATTTGCTCAGTCGAATGGTTGTTGCTGGTAAGCTAATTATGTGGTATAATGTATGGCGAACGGAAATGGTTGATCCATATTCAACAACGGAACCTTAAATGGTGAGGGCTTCTTGGATTTGTTAAGTGAACAGGTTTTTTCACCCTTGCTTACAGGATATGGCACTTTTCGAGAGTTTTGAAACAGGACAGAGTGTGACCACACTATGTGGACATTTTCGCAACTTCTTCATGGTAATTTTCTAGGTAGATTGATGGGTACACGGGGATCTATTAAAAGGCCTGCACATTCCCCAGATCTAACATCTTAGGAGGACTCTTACGTTCAGAAACATTTGAAGAGAATGGTGCATGCACTAAAAGTCCCTGATATTGACCATCTGAGAGAAGGCATAGTTGCTGCTTGCGATGTTGTTGCACATGCTACATTGCCAAATGTTCTATGCGAGTGTGAGAGACGTCAACGAGTGTTCTCACAGAACATTGACAACATTATAATGTGCATATATCGTAAGTGAAAGATATGTGTATAACTTTTTGCTGGCGTAAGATACGTTGGAAAATCCTTCGTCACTTCATTTCTCGTGAAATTCTAGCCTCATTTGATATATCACATCACCCCCTTTCATTTGAAATTTTTGCGTTGAATTCAATATGGCGGTCAACAATATGCCGGCCCTGCGTTTGACACACACGGCTAGGGATCTCCCTGTGCCTAACCTATTTCTTTTATGACCAATTATACCCAGGATAACTCCTTCACATTTTGTAGGGGGTGTTAAGGGACATTTGACTCTTCATAGTTCACGTAATGGGGCTTTTATCAGTCACATATTTACACATATTATTTTGTATCTTCTGATCCCATTGCAGTCCCAGAATGATTTTTTGGTATGTTTTAGAGTATGGCATGAGGGAAGAAATATTTTTTTTTCATGATTTTTGGTCATGACATGTTTTGAGATATTCAAGGTCAAAGGTCAAGGTCACGTGACAAAATTATATTTTTATCCAAAGGTAGGCTTGTTATATATCACTGGAAAGCTTGTTCAATTCCGGGTACAATAAGCTTTATTTGAGCTTTCTACGCAAAATAGGGGCGGAGTTACAGCAGATTTAGTATAGCTAAGCGGGCTCAAAAAGGGCAATTTATGCTAACTTTGACCTTGAATAATTTAACAATTACAAGACGCACGAAACTAAAAATTTTCATATTTACTAAGTTCCATGCATAGTTTCAACTCCCCAAATTTCATGAAAATCGGAGATGGTCAGGTCAAAGGCTGTGTTGATTTCGCATGGAATGACTCAATAATAAGTTGAGATAGGATTATTTGTGTGTGAAATATTTGTGTTCGACGCAAGAAAGTGAAGAAAAAAAGCTGTACAGTTTGATCGGGTGAACAGGCTCTTTCGTTGCAGCTGTACGGGATAAACGTATTAGCGACCTAGCGATAACTAGGTCAGTGGTACGAACATGGTTCGAACGTCGATCTCTCCGTCTCAGGACGAAGCAGACGAAATAGGCTGAAATAAAATACTTGAATGCTGCGGCAAATAACTTTGTTAGGAGGGGGCAATAGAATGTAGTTTTGTAAAAAGTTTTACCATAATTCTTGTGCGGGAACGAGCGAAGAAGAATTTGCGATATTTGCTGCGCAATGTCAGAAAAGGACAAACCTGGCAAACCCGGCAAACCCGGGGTCACTCCTATGCCCTCACATATCAATTTTAATTTGCTTCATATGTACAAGATGTTGTTTGAAAGTGTGTTAATATCGGGTGTTTTATAGACCAAAAAAGTAAATTTTACACTCTTACTCTTCTATGTACTTATATATATATATATATATATATTGGTTACTGGGTCTCCCTGTTGGCGTAGTGGTGACGTCGCCGCCTTGTAATCAAAGGGTCTCGGGTTCGATAACGAGTTGAGGCATAACATGGTTAGGATTCCAGTTTAAACTGTAGGTGTAGTCCGGTCCATACTGTATGTGAAGTGGACTTAAAACACGAACTCGAAAAATAAATCAACTTGTTTACTGAAAGGTGCTTTCGGAAACGAGCAAAGCGTTTTCGTTACTTACGAAAAATTATCCAAACGTTCAATTTTAAATTGAACGCACTGTATATTTTACATGGCTTTTCTTCCTGTTTTGTTAATCGCGACGATTTTACATTTTGATACTCCCAAGCAATAATGTTGTATATTCAGACGTCAACCTGCTATTATCCTTCACATCTATATGTTTTTACTTTATCAGTAACTCACTGGCAATTGCAATATTGCCCAGTCGAACATCTAAGCAAGAGAAGGGGATAGAGAAAATATTATCGCACTGCATCTCGGTTCTATTTAGGGGTGAAACCGTTGCACATTACTCTATCGCGTCTGAACTGAATCTCCTACCTGCCCCAAAGGAACGATTGATTGATTAAATTGCTTTACTTTACTTCGCTTCTTGTGCCACTTTTGGCTAATTTGCGAAGATGAGGATGAGTCATGATATGATGAAATTGATGAATAGACACTCACAAACATCGATGCCCAGGCCAAGATTCGAACCCGGGCCCCTGGCGTCGTAGCGCGATGTGCTAACCACTCTGCCTTCTGGGGCCGGCCCTAAGGAACGAGTAGAAGTGGTTAGTTATCTAAATAACTTACATACGTTTGTTGCACGAATAAACTGGTCGCTGCAGATAATGGACATTGCTTTGCGTTGATTAAAAAGAGTCTTAAAATATTTTATCATGTATACTAGTTTCAAATTTGCAATCTCGTTACATAATTTTGTACAATCTTCATGCTTTTCGCGTCTTTAAATATGTTGGCTAAAGAAGAGTAGTTGGATAGCCTCAGGCTGAATTTCTTTTAAAGAAAAGACGAATTGATCTAAAGTTATTTAAAGTATTTTCTGATAATTTTATAAATGTAATTAACAGTTCTGCTGTACACTCAGCGGCGAGAGAAACAGTAGGCAAATTGTCCACCACCATTTTCATTCAGTCTGTATTACACAATGTGATGGAACTGAACTGAAATAATGACGTCAATATGAAGAGGACAATTCCTGCTTCGAACCAACACTGTCATTCCTTAAAACAAAACCGGATGTAGAATAAAAAGTAATGAAAATAGCAATGGACAATTTGCCTACCATTTCTTTGCAGTTGAATGTACAAAGTAAAACGAAAACACTCTATGGTGGGTTCCTTTATTTTCCATAGTGGTCTTTGAGAACACCACAAGCGATAGCTAATGCTGTGCAACTTGCTTTGTGACCTCCCTTGCTGGCAGCGTCAGCTGAGTAAAGAATGGCGCCAGGAAGTCTCATCCCGCGTTCGGAAAAGCTACAGACGCAAAATTGCGTTTGTTTTGGCTGCTAGTCACTACGTACTTCGCTTTTGCCATCGTTGGTAATATCTGTCTATCAAACGTTGCCCATCATCCACTCTCTTAGGATATAACTGAAGTCAATACATGCGAACTACAAAGCAAAACGAATGAGTGAAAGGGGGGGTGGGGGTTAATGTTGTTTCATCGTGTCAAAGCAAAACGTTGGTCAAACCACGCTTATCTGTGGTTTAACTTTGTTTTGAGTCCACGTTTTGCATGATAGGCTAATCGGGAAGGACCTACAGTTTAAAGTGGGATTCGAGCCTCTGATCAATCTGCCCCAAGCAGGCATGAAAGTACGATCTCGGAACCTCTTGATTACAAAGCGAGTGCGTTGGGCATGAAACAATCAGGGAGTCCTTTATCTTTGAAACGGAAGGCAAAATATGGGTGTAACATCATCATACAGACTCTTCGTCGTTGCCTTGTAATCAAAGGGTCCCGGGTTCGATGCCCGGTGGAGGCACATAGTGGTTCGGTTCCCACCTTAAACTGTAGGTCCAGTTCCGATTAGCATTACTGTGCATAAAGTGGACTTAAAAAAAAAACTTAATCGATCAATACTGACTCTTCTTCTTTTTGCTTCGTGTACATGGTGTGAAATCACTGGTTGAGGTTTACAAAGATCTTAATCTACACGTACGTGCTCACTAATATGTATACGTAATTAAATACAACATTACTAATTACTAAATCACTAGATACTTAAAAATAACATTATTAAATACATTTAAAGGATTTTTTTTACTTTTATAAATATCAGATTTGCATAAAGTAGCAAACTGATTTCTTTACTAAGTGGTTAAAAATGTCAATTAATTTCAAAATTGTTGACATTATTTTATTATGGAACAGGTGAAAGATTGATTGATTGAATTGGTTTATTTTACTTCGCTTTTCTGCCACTTTTAGCTAATCGAGAAGATGGAAATGGCTGATGTACAATGAAACCGATGAAGGGACACTCACAAATACCCATACCCAGGCCGAGATTCGAACCTGCGACCTCAGGCGTCGTAGCAGGCTATGCTAACCACTCCTCCACGGATGTCGGCGTAACACTTGAAACATTGTGTTTAGTTTTTCTATGAATATAAATCAATTAGGTTTCATTCTTATATTTATTGTCCTTTCTTGTTTCACATTAATTGTGAATACGTTGCTATTGCTGTACATCTGTTAATGATCTTTTGAAAGAGAGATTGTTGGGGAAATACCCCCGTTGCACCTTGCCCTTGGACCTCTCCACTCCCAATAGTTCTCATGCACTCTCATCCGCTGAGAGGAGATCGTTTCCAGGGATATTGAGCTATCGAGTGTTACGGTGAAAAACCTTCCTTCGTTTCACTTCAGGTGACAAGAAAATCGCAAAAAAAATCAAGTATAAAGAACAGATTGAACTATTTGTGACATTTTGATCATTTTTCTAAGATTGTACGTGTAAGATGTACATGGTAAGATTTCACTTACCGTGGTTTACACCAGAGCACTTCATTTAATGAATTTATTTTGCCTGTAATTTTAGTTTTACGTTCAGTAACTCAGGGCTGGACCTAAAGTTAACTTCTCAGTACGGACCTTTGGGTGCACGAGTTTGGGGTGGCAAAATGCCTTATCTTATTTAAATCTTCTTTTCGTTAACATTCGTGAACTGTAGTGATAGTGAGTTGCATGTTATTGAGTAGGAAAGCAAGCAGAGAATATCAATTTCAGTAAATGAGGCTCTGATTCTGCCCTTTGGAAAATTATATCTTACTTATCGCAGACGATTATTTGAACAGAACCTTTGATAACTTTCAGGAAACATCCCGTTTCTTCCATTCTGCACGCCCTCTCATATCTGCGTTGTGGTTAACCACACGGTACAAATTAGTTACCTTCCACACAATCCACAATACTTTTACAAAAAAAAAATACTTGGAACGGTAGCCATATTATTGGTATTATAACCTGAGCATTTCATCGGTTTGGTTTACAGTACGAGGTCGTTGTATTATGAAGTTTATCTAATTTTGTTTGGTGTCGCCAGTGTCACATGTTGGTACAATGCTGAGGATTTAGGTTTTCCCCTTAGTTGACTTATATTCAATGACAGCTTAAGGAAAGCTAAGCACTTGTTTATCGCAGAAGAAAATTATTATAACAATGTAAAATGTGACAAATCCACAACAAAATTATGTGCAAGATAATTTCGTACTTTGTAAGTCACGCGTATATAACCTATACTGAATGAATGAATGAATACTGCACTTAATTTCTTTGAAAATTGCTCATGTATTAGGGGAGTGTACAAATCAACCCCCCCACCCCCCGGTACGCTCTCAGACAAAAAAATGTAGAGTAAAAAGTAAAGTTGTTGCGTGGAAATATGGCCATTCTATTCAATTGCTATTGCCTTCGGTTTGTAGACGGATTGATTATAAAAAAAGTGTTTTCTAAACTTTTCTCGAATAGCTTGCGTGTACAGTACTTACAAAAATGTGTACATTTTTACTATTTTATCGCTTGTCGCAGCTGTGTTGCATGTTGCGCAGAAATCTCAAATCATTATTATATTTTCTGGAAGTTGCACATATTTTTCGCTCATAAGTCCTATTGACCGAGATACATAATTTGTAAACACATGTAATAAGTTATCGTGAGAATTTGTTTTTAATCACTTTCTGCATTTCTAAGTACGTATTCTTTAATCTTGAATTCTGAGAATTCTTGAGATGCTCAAAGTTAATAACTTCTGCATTTGTTTTCTCATATCCCTACAAAACAGCTACTTAAGTTCACTGGACAAGGTTTTCAGTCAACTCAGTCGTGAAACAAACTGGACGCAGGGGTGTCCGGTGGGAGGGTGTTGGGACACGATGCTTGATGGGAATTATTGGAGGGGAAAACAATATTTGAGCTTTGATAATATAATACCGAAACGTTTAAACGTATGTTTATACTATTTCTACCATTTTACCTAACTTCGCACAAAAATGTGTATATATGCATGTGTGGTTGATTTGAATTGTTAATAAAGTGCACTTTATGCACATATGGGCTAATCGGAACGGGACCTACAGTTTATAGTTGGATCCGAACTACTGTACTATGTGCCAGACCTCTTGGCAAATCGACAACGTTGCCCTACGCCATCGGAGAGGCCCCAGGTACGTGTGTGGTGTGTTGGAGCAGAAAATTACTTGCGAAAGTGAAACTAACAAATAACCAAGAGCACGGTTCGATACGCTAAAAAAAGTGCAAAGTTTGTTTTGTTTATTTTTATGTTTCATAACATAAAGTGTTCTTACATTCACTTCGACAATCTTTTAATTTCAACTTCGGCAATGGAGATTTAAAAGATGCACGGATCCAGAAACTGCCAGTTTTATTTTCTTCAGCTTTGGTTTCAAGTTTGGTCCTGAAAAATGGTTTACTCGGATTTGCGACCGCCCAAAGGGATGGCCTGTTTCCTCCGGCCCATTTCTTTCAAGAACTTTTAAGAAATAGTCGAGCTGTTTGCTTTGCTTTATATCCTGTGTAAACTCACTTTTATCGGGGGCTACATATCTTCGCTTACCTACGAACATTTGAATCCTCTATTAAATCTGTTTGTAATTTTAAATTTCCTCTCCTTGCCGTCTTTCGTTTATTTTCGAATTAAACTTGCAATTTAACTTCCAGGTTATTAGTTCTTACTAGTGTTGCGCAATATATCGTCAATAAATTTTAGAACATCTATCGTGTCAGCTATGTAACGTCACGATATTTGGCGACATATATGGTGTCAGCGATATATCGTCACGACATTTGGCGATATATATCGTGAAGACGATATATCGCCGCGGCAGGCCCCCGTGTAGGACTTGTTAGCACATCACGCTACGACACTAGGGGTACCAGTTTTGAATGCAGCCTAGGCATGGATGTTTCTGTGTTCATTTATCAATATAAGGACTAAAAGTGGTAAACGTTGTAAGTGTCAAAAGCGAAAGTGTTGTGAAATCGCATCGTTCCGCACATCAGCCGTAAGAACGTGCACACTAGTGACCTCTTTACACGCCTTTTGAACTACTTAGAGAGCTACCAGCAACATTTCACGTTTACCACATTATAAAGCATGGCTCATTTCACAGTTTAACGTGGAAAACGGTGTTTGAAGTATTGTGGCATTTACAGCGTTTACCAATTTTATCTCAATTTTCGAAAATAAAGGAAATCGATATATCACCGTTATCATTATACGTAAAAATATCGTATCACCTGTGATGATGTTTTCTTGATAATATATCGCGATATAAAATTTCCGAAATCGTCCATTCCTACCTCTCTCTAACTCTGAAGTAGATTTCATGAAGTAAAATTTTATTTTTAAACGAGGGTACTGTTTCTGCATTTGTACTTGTTTTCACATTCAAATATCTTCGGTTGTTGCCACCTCGCCTTTTCTTCATGTTGGCTACATGCAGAGGATGCAAGATTGCTGGCGCCTTTAGCCGCGGCTGAGGAGAGAGGAATGCGTCACCCCACAAGGTAGGGAAAATGCAATACGTATATGTATGTTATTGAGTTTCCTTGTATTATATCCCGCCCGAATCAAAGTTAAAGTACCTACACGTGTGATTGCAAGTACATTTAGTTCCACGCCTACGCGCATTTGCGTATTATTAATGTAAGAAATGGTCGAACAGTTAGCAATGTTTTCCAGTTTTCTATGTTTAACAAATGTAAAAGAATAATCATGCTTAAACGCTTTTCGAAATCATTTTAAATACAGATGTCTGAAAGATATGTGCAATCAAACCATGGCCAGTATTAATGGAAGGACTATTATGCCTACTCATTTTATGCAGGCACACTTTGTGCTTGGGGGAAGTAGGTGGTCAGACGAGGCACTTTCTGCCTGTCCCAAATAAATCAGCATTACATTCTGACCTCCCAGCAGCCACTTACGGTTAACAACTTTTTACTTTAGTATGAAATTTTAGACTTAATTTTTGGTCAAAATTGCCGGGTTTTCCCTCAATTTTGCAAAAAATTTTTCTTGCTTGCTTCGATTGTAATATAAACGTTTCTACACGTCACATTATTTTGAAAGAATTTGCGACCTATTCAATTAAAATGTTCCCTACATAGCTATTTCTATTTTGTTTATTTTACGTCGCTGGTCTATTTCGTGGGTGAATCGAAACAATGAGGTGGAATGATAAAATGATGAAGGTACAAACACGATAACCATGACTCCATATAATCGCGTTTATTCTTTAGATTTATTTACACCACGGAAAATTGTGAAAAAGTATTAACGCAATCTTTCAAAGCAGAATTTTGGTAATTGTTTGAGACCCTCAAGATTGGCCCATGTGCACATAGACCTCCGACACTGTGCTTCTTGCTTGAGTGCAAGGGGACGTCAAGGGAGGGAAGGGGGGGTTGGTGACGCCTTTCGTGGCTGATTCCAGGGTTGCCGCTTGAAAGTACGGAAAGGAGGGAAACTATGCCATTTCTGTTTTATCTGTGTTGGTAATATTTCAGAGGATTTGACCTGAAAGCGAATGATTGTCTTCAGTCGGATTAAACATTATGGAGACTCGAGTTTGAACTCCAATTAAAAAATTAACCAGTAGAGCTACGTATTTAAATTTTGTCACGATTGGACCACAAGTTTTTAAATTACAGAATCTCAAAGAGAGCGTAGTTTGAAAAACACCAAAAAAGCGGTTTTTTTGTTCTCACGACGATAACAAATTGAAAGCATACTTGAAAGAAATTTAGTTTTTACAGCTTAACTTAGAATTCAATAAGTTAACTGGTTAACTTTTAATTCTAGTGCAAACTCGAGTAGCCATAATTTTTAATTCGACAGTAGTTCGGCGGAATCTTTCTTTATTGTTTCCTTTATGACGCAGTGTTTGTGCGAGGGATCGTGATGATTAGATATGAAGAGATATCGCTGTTCGTTAACAGCACATTTTAACGGCTTGTGAACCAATCGCCTGTTCTCTGTCACCTTAGAACATTTTAAGTCTAAGCACCTTTCAACTCATTCAGCAAAGTGTTATCATGTTTTAACTTGATATATAAAGAGCAGGTATTAACATACTAATTAGTTTCATAATTTAAATGAATAATAGAAATATGGGCACACATAACACGTACGCAAAATTCAAAACTATTTACTAAATTGTGTTTCAAATCGGAGAAACTTGATGAATTCAATTTATCATCATAATTATTTTCTATCCTTCACTTTACGGTCTCGGAATGGAGTCTTGAGGCTTGGACCCCCTCCTCTCGCAGGGCGGCTAGTGCGAAGTCACCTATATCAAACATTGCGTATATTTTTCGGGTGAAGAGAGACATCATACAATTGTTGCAGTAATCAGGTCATCTTATCATATTATGCCCTTTAACTCCACAGTCCACTCCCATGAAATTCAGTCATGGCGCAATACACAGGGAACAGCTGTACCTTTACTGCACAGACAGGTCTGTAGCTTCCCCCTTCCCTGCATTAGGGAGCTGCTGCTATGCCCCTGGACACCGCTGAAACCTACTTTGTTCTTTTTATGTCTTATATTTTGTACAGTTATAAGCCCACGAAATCATTCCTTGTTCAAAACGGACGTGGGGGGGAGGGAGGATGGACTGTTAGGTTACTTTGTGCAGTTATGGACAGTACGAAGCTTTGTCGTCTGCCAGGCCAGTGTATTTTAGAAGTTATTTGTATTTGATATTTATTATTTATTTTACGTCCCTTTTATTCCACTTTTGGCAATTCACGACGATGAATCCTGATTATGTTAAATGGATGAAGAGACACTTACAAAACAGCCTCCTCCAGGCTGACGGGACTCGAACCCGGAGTGTACGATCACTCAACGCACTCATCAACAGAGCCGAACTTTTAGAAGTGGGGGAATCCATCTTTTCACACCATTTCTCAGGATATTACGTTACGACTATGCGTCAATCAGTGATTGAAAATATGAATATATTTTAACTGACATTAAAAGTGTTGTTGAAAAGCCGTAATTTATTTCTATAAAAATATCTGTTTCAAAACATGCATATAGGTGTAAGAATAGAATTTAATTGGTAGGTTTTTATAACTACAATTTTATATCTTAAAACTTTGTTGAAGAATTTGTTTCATGTTCTAAGATTAATCTTTCATATTAATATGATACTTTTGGAGGTTAAGGCTTTCATATTAAACCTAAAATTCCCAATCGGTTGTTCGGCGTAGATATAGGCTAAAAAACAGAACACTGAGCGGCGCATAATATGTTGACGTATTACGCTACCGTTCTGCCATTTGGGACGCACTACTGTGCTTTCTGTGACGCCGCCTGTTTTGTTTGGGTCCGTGACATCGATACAAAAAGATAACGGCCAAAGAAATTCAAGGCGATAGAAAAAAATCACCAAGAAGAGCTTGAAATGTAATGCATGCACATGAAACAGCACATAAAAATTCGAAAGGATAAAATTAAATACTTTATTTTGTTTTCAGCCACTGCCAACTGCCATACATAATCATACAACCATCGAAAACCCCTGTTTTCTGAAAATTGTTACTTTTAGTGCTGTCAGCATATTTTTATGATCATGTGATTCTGAGCGGCTGTCTCTTGATATGTATTACAGTTCCCGAGAAACAGTTTGTTACTTTGTAACATTGTATATCTGACAATTATAATACAATAAGATGTTCAAGGGGTGTAAGAAGCAACCCTTTCCGCATACATCATAATGTCAATCTCTCTTCCACGTAGATCAGCCTCGACTACATTTTGCAGAAGAGCGAGGTTCTATCGCATGCATTCACAGTCAGTATAATCCTCTGTGGGGTTTGCGTTATATGTTTGTGATTGTTCCTACTCCATTTCTAACATTCATTTGCATCCTCGCAATTAGCCAGAAATGGTAGAAATGCGACTTTAAATAAACTAAATGAACTAACAATTAAATGCTCTTAGTGTAGCATAAATCTATAAAATATATGTGACGCTTCGAAAGATGGTATTTTGAATTTAGTAATCCCCCTCGCATGCCTTTCATTACCTCGAATGAAAATATTCCTTACGTTGCTCAACTAACATTTTCCCCTAGGATATTGAAATATGTCACGGTATCTAGTGACATGTGAAACGCAGTTCGATATAAATTATTTTTTGTTTATCGATTCATTTTATGTTCAAATATAAAAGTGTGAGGTTTTGATTTATTTTGTGATCCGAGCCTGACGTCGGGAGTTGGGAGACGGGTTTTCCTGAGTGACAGTCGAACTGTCATTGCGGCTTTGAATATGACATATTTGCACCGACACCGGACGTCACTGAGAAAAGGAAGGATTATTTTCGTCGGGACCGGGCTAGGAGTCGCAGCGGGTAGGCGAACCCATTCTTCACGGATGACCAGGAAAATCAGCCGGAGCCCAAGCCTGCAAGGATCGAGGACGCGCCTGGTGACCGCGTTTCAAGACAATGGACAGAGGTAATTTCCATCTCATCGGAAACCCACGCCAAGCCACTTTAGAGTGCATCTTAACGGACAAATTCGAAAGTGATATAAAAGCAAGAGTACTACGAGTCCAGACACAGTTTTTACCAGGATTTCATAGAGAGAGCATCTCCGCGCACAAGGGCAAATTGTGAAGAATATGAGAATAAAAGGAGAATTGCCAACAATGTATGCAGAAAGAAGAAAAAAGAATGGATAAATGATAGAATCAAAGAGATTGAGGAATACCATACAAGAAAGGATTCAAGAAATTTTTTTAAGGCTGTGACATCTCATGTAAGGAACTACACTCATGCAACTTCATTATGTAAAGATGCATCTGGAGAAGTAATATCTGAGAAAGAAAAAGTATTACTCCGTTGGAAAGAGTACTTTCAGGAATTATTAAATTGGGAACACTTACCGTCTGAAGATGAAATACCCGAAAATTGGAAAATGATACTGAAATTCCAATACCAACATATGAGGAGGTAAATAAAATCATAAAATCCTTAAAAATGAATAAGTCACCTGGTTCAGATAATATCACAGCAGAACTGATAAGACACGGAGGATATATGATAAGGAATAAAATTTATAATTTGATACTCAACATACGGAATAAAGAGGAAATGCCACAAGAATGGCTACATGGTATCATTTGCCCAATCTTTAAAAAAGGAGACAGGTTGCAGTGTAATAACTACAGACCAATTACGCTCCTGAATGTCGCATAAAAAATCTTTGCAATTCTTCTACAAAATAGAATCTCTGAAATTACAGAAAACAAATTGGGTGAATATCAAATGGGATTTAGACCAAATAGATCTACAGTTGATAATATATTCATACTGCGACAAATATATGAAAAATGTTATGAATATAATATTGAATTGCATAACATATTTATAGATTTTATGGAAGCATTTGACTCAGTAAATAGAAATATAATTCCTACATGTCTAAAGAAAATTAATGTCCCAAACAAACTAATAAGATTAATAAAGTTGACATTACAAAACACTACAGCAGTAGTAAAAGGAAACAATGATTTTAGTGAGAAATTTGCAATAAATAGAGGAGTAAAACAAGGAGACCCATTATCAGCAACTTTATTTAGCATAGTCATGGATGAAATGATTCAGAAGTTGGAAATCAGAGGAAATATTTCAACAAGATTAAGACAGATCTGTGCATATGCAGACGATATAGTAATTACTACAAGAACTAAGCAATCAATGGTGGACTCACTAGTGAAACTAAAGCAACAGGCAATGAAATATGGACTAATAGTGAACGAAAAAAAGACAAAGTATATAAGATGTACAAGAAGAAAAAGCCAACAACAAAAAGAGGATATAGATACAATGCACATAGAGCAGGTACAGTCATTTAAATATCTCGGGTCAATAGTAAATGGAAACAATGAAATCGAAGAAGAAATTAAAGAAAGGATTGCATCTGGAAATAGAACATTTTATGCGAATAAGAGGATATTCCAATCAAAACTAGTTTCCAGAACAATAAAATTAAAGCTGTATAAATCCATAATAAGACCTGTGGTTACATATGGCTGTGAAACCTGGGTGCTGAAAGAAGATATAATTCGAAAACTAATGATATTTGAAAGAAAGATATTAAGGAAAATATATGGCCCAACGAGACAATCTAATAATATATGGCGAATAAAAACAAACGAAGAGCTTGAAACATTAATAAAGAGTAAGAATATAAGAAGATTTATCAAAACACAAAGATTGAGCTGGTTGGGTCATATTGAAAGAATGCCCGAAGAAAGAATTGTGAAACAAATTTACAATTGGAGACCTATTGCTACAAGATCACAAGGAAGGCCCAAAACCAGATGGATAGACGATGTCAGAAATGACATAAGAAAACTGAAGACACAGAACTGGAAGAAATGTGTGTTGAGTAGAGAAGAATGGAAGGATGTAATTGAGCAGGCCAAAGCCCATAAAGAGCTGTAGCGCCTTATAAGAAGAAGAAAGAAGAAGAAGAGCATCTCCGCGCTACACTCTCGCGTGATTATTATTGTTGTCTCCGTGGACTTCGTTTTCTTACGTACCGTGAGCGAATTGCAGATATTGTGCGCCTTATTTCGGTGAAGTATTACGCGGTGATTTGCTTTTGCCAAGCGTGGACTACATAATAATGGGCGGTTAAAGGAGATGGAGAAGGGAGTCCGTCGACTTCCCTAACGGATGCAACGATGCATCACCATCATCCGGCGAAGCCAGTCAGCCAGCGCCAAAAATGACGCCAAAACCCGAAGGACGTTTCCAGTTCGACGTTCCAATCGAAGGCCGTTACCAGAGAGAGAGAGAGAGAGAGAGAAGGACGACTCCAGATCGACATCCAATCGAAGCCCGTTACCAGAGAGAGATGATTCCAGATCGACGTCCAATTGATGCCCGACACTAGAGAGATTGCGGACCGGCGGGTGACCACGTAAACCCGACGCTAGTGACGAGAGGAACACCCGAAGTTCTAAGGAGGTGCAAATACACCATATCGTCGCAATCATCCTTCGTCGCGATCGACCTAGAAGAACAATTTCGCCGCAAAGGAACCGTGCGCAAGTCCCGCATCCAGGAGAGATTAATGACCACACGATGTAGCATAGTCCGGTACAATATTATTCAGATGTTCTATGTCCATGTAAACGTGCATTGTTAGTATCAACACCGTACTGTTAACGCCGAAGTCTCACTTATTTGCAAACTGACTTAGGAACCCCGAACCTAACTTCCGTGTCTGATAAATTCTTGGTATTGTTATAAATGAAGGGTCATTTCGTGTTCAGATGTTCTAATTTAATTATCTGCATTCAGAGTTAGAAGCTCCATTCCATTACTTTAATTTTTAGTGTAAATTGTCAAAGTATGCTCCATTTTTGTGTAACCGACCGCCCCGTCGCGTCATTTAGTTTGTCAATAGTTGACTCATGAGTCCTTTTAATTGTGGAAAGCGTTTTTTATATTGCAAGGTTGTGCGCGTGAAGTAGTATTATTTATTGCACAGTGGGTTTTGACGTAATTTTTGCTCGCGCCGACGATTGATTTGGGTAATCCGGCAGCTGGAACCGATTAAGTTTTGCATCACTACGTAATGGTGTAGTTGTTCTCCTTGGGCCAGAGAGGCTTATGTGTATTACCCCCGTCCGAGAAACTTGTTAAATGTCGTGCTTACGACTGGATGCATACGTTCATTCGAACGAAAGATTTAACCAAGCCGACCAAATTGTTTTAGATAACCGCTTTCCGAGGGGTTGCACATAAATTAATTTAAAAAGGCACAGGAGCTGGCAGACAAATAACCTAAATTCACATAAAGGTTTAAAACTAAAATGGGATGATATGTTAATGAGATCCATGATTTGTATCTATACTTCACATGTAAAAATACCTCAGATGTGTGAAAGAGAGAGAGAGAGAATGAGTGAGTGATTGAGGAGGCAATGTAACAGTTGTTGATTGCAATACTTTTTTTTTGTTACAATATATATTCACTTTTTACCGTTCGTCAGTGTTGTTATTTGACGTTCTTTCAGGTATCGGATATTATGCTGTTAGTGTGTTATGATTGTTCGAATCTACATATCTAAGGTAAACAAAGCAGTGTAATGTTTCAAGGTATTTATCTCCGCCTCGCAATAGTACGACAATAAATGACCGTCTCAGTTCCGAACTTGCAAACCTGGACCGTAAGAGTCACGACCGGTCTCCCGTACACATAACGACGTTTGGCCCCGTGCTGGGGTATGACTGACACGTCATTTCGGGAACCGTGAGTGCACTCGTTACAAATGATCCCCATTAATGAAGCGACAGAAAAATTCAACGTATAGTATATTAAAGTTAATCTGAGTCGCTTTTCTTTAGTTAATCGTTAATGAGCATTGATGATGGAATGCAAAAATAAATGGTAAAACGAACACAATGGCATATCCATGCCTTACACAGGATTATAAATTAGGACTTCTGGCTTCGTAGACACTCCTTCCTGGAGGCCGCAAGGTAAAAATAATGAATAAAATACAGTTGATTTGATTAGATTATTATTATGTAGCGTCGCTTTTCTTGCTCTTTTGGCTAGTCGAAACTATGGGGATGAGTAATGATACGATGAAATTGATGAAGAGCATCCACAAAGGAACACCGAAGTAGCGTCGTAATGCGCTTTGCTAACCTTTCCGCCACGAAGGTCATATGCAATAGATTGACGGATTGATTTACTTTATCTTACTTCCCTTTGTGTGTCACTTTTGGTTTATTATCGACAATGGGTATGATGATGATATGATGAAATTGGTGAATGGGCACTCACACATCCATGCCCAGGCCGGGATTCGAACCCGGGCCCCTGTTGACGTAGCACGATGTGCTAACCACTCCGCCATGGGGGCCGGTAGCTGCAATAGAGTCGAATTTACTGAATGATTGATTGATTTAGTTATTTTACTTCGCGTTTTTGTGGCTCTTGGCTAATTTGCGAAGATGGAAATGAGTGATGAGATGATGAAATTGATGAATGGACATTCACAAACAACTAAGCCCGAGCGGGATTCGAACCCGGGACCCTTGAATTTACTGAATGAGAACATATACGCATTGAGTAATTAATTTTGTGTTTTAAGTCCACTTTATGCACAGTTAGGCTAATCGGAACTGGACCTTCAGATTAAAGTGCATTCCGAACAACTACGTGCCTCCACCATTTATACGCATTCGTTTTAAGGGGAAGCTTTCTTTTTTTACTATCTCTTCACCAGAGCGTGCTGTTGATAATATCACCCACAGTATGGCCGAGATCGAGAATGTGTGGAGCCATATCTTCTGCTTGAAAGATAGCACCGTAAAAAGCACAATAAAGAACATTACCTTTTGTAGCACTCGCCCACTCACATTATTATGGCATAACCTCTGCCTAGGGCTTCGCTGTTCCTCTAAGTACATTTGCTTGTGTAACTTTGTAAATGTCGTCTTAATAAAGCCACATGAAATGAACACGCTTCCTTTTACTAAACCTAAATTTTATTTGGCCCTTTACTTTATTACATAATTTGTTTTAATATATATTGTTTATATTTTACCTTGTCATTTCAAAATTAATGGAATTAATATTTTCTTTATGATCGTAGATGGTATGGTAAGTACAAGTAGTTTCCAGGCATTATTTTTCATAAAGGAATAAAATCAATGTTTTCTACTCGAGGTTTTCCCCCTTCCCCAAAGTTTTCTCTTGGGGAACATTAGCAAAGATGCACTGATTTAATTGTCCTTTGTTTTACATAAGTAGGAAAATGCATTAAAGATGATGCGCATACAATAATTCGAATATCCCTGCGTAAGAACATCTGTGTTATCTATTTACATTTTCTCTTGAATACACACACACATAAACATAAACCACACGACAAAAAGAACATCTATACCCAGACCAGGATTCGAACCCGGGTCCCCTGGCGTCGTTTTCGAACCAATCCGACACGACAAACAACACGTGTCGCTTACGTGTCTCTCGAATGAGCGTTACCGTGTTTCCAAGTTATAAACTTCGCTTTTCGCTTTGGTCTGGAAGCTCCCTAAACTCGTACAGGATTCGAACACAGAATCCCCAGTCGTAGAGCACGGAGATAAGTGTTCATACTTCTAAAAGCTAACTGCCTGATCTGAGTCCTTAACTTCAATGTAGTTATTTTTCTAACGACCGTGTTTGGCAACACTGTTGTTTTATGCGATCCACCTCTGCGACCACTGTGTCGTGCATGGTTTGTTTTGCTACGTTGCCACACTTTTTGGCGTCTTCACTTCCCGGCCTCTCTGCATAAAGTGCGACTTGAAAAGTGAGAAGCTCCGCACCTGACAACGTCGCGGGGGAACACAAGCACGCTCCCCTCTTGCAGAAAACGATCACCGCGACTTGCTTAGCTGCCTGTTATCACGTTCATCTATCTCTAAATTGCGTATCAGCTTCACAAAGCAGGAAACACATCATTTCCTATGTCTGGGGTCGTGCCCACGCTTGAATGGTTTCTTACGGAGAGACTTCAAACCGAATCTACAGGCAACAAGTACGAGGGGCGATCAGGTTGCTCTGACCCTAACATAGAAAGAGCGGCAATAGGGTTTCAATTATTTTTTTTTATTTTGAACATACTCCCCTGCAACTCCAATGCACTTTTCCCATCGGTGCTCCAACGCCTGGATACCTTGCAAAAAAAAATCTTCCGACTGGTCCTCCAACCATGAGTCCACAGCTCTTATCACCTCAGAATCATCAGAATTTTTTTGCCCACGAATGTCATTCTTCAAATGTTTGAACAAATAGAAATCACTGGGGGCCGAATCTGGGGAATAGGGTGAGTGGGGCAACAATTCGAACGATGCATCTGCGATAGCGGCGCTCGCAATGCGTGAGGTGTGGACAGGTGCATTGTCCTGGTATAGGAGCACACCACGGGTCAACATCCCACGCCTCTTTTTCTTGATGGAATCACGTAAATTGTTAATTAGGTCACTGTAGTATGTGCCAGTGATGGTTTGACCTCTTTGTAGATAGTCCACAAGAAGGACACCCTTGCAGTCCCAGAAAATTGAGGCCATCACCTTCTTGGCTGACGTTTCCACCTTGAACATCTTCGTTGGTGGAGAATGTGGGTGTTTCCACTCCATGCTTTGTGATTTTGTTTCTGGGTCGAAGTGATGGACCCATGTTTCATCCATAGTTACAAATCGGGGAAGGAAATCGTCTATATCAGCACGAAACTTGTCAAGAATTTCTTGACTGATGAGCACTCGGGTGCGCTTCTGATCTGGGGTGAGGTTTCGAGGGACCCATCTTGCAGCAATTTTTTTCATTTGCAATTCCTGGGTAATTATGTTTTAAACAATACCATATGACAGGCCACACATCTCAGCAACAAGACGGATAGTGACTCGACGATCCTTCAGCACGATATCGTGGACTTTGTTAATGTTTTCGGTCGTCATGACAGTTTTTGGTGCTCCACCTGCATGTTCATCCTCACACGACTCTCTCCCACAATTCAACTCACGACACCATCTGTTCACCATACTGTATGAAGGAGCAGTGTCCCCTAGTGTATCCACCAAGTCCTCATGAATTTTGAATACCGTCCACTTCTTCTTCACAAAATATTTGATCACCGCTCTCACCTCAGTTTTCTCCATTCTGGCACATTGACGCAACTTCACTCAGTTAAACCCCTGTAAAAAGAAAACTGTACGCTACTCAGACTTGCAATTCAGAATGAAAGCATATAAAGGATCACTAAACAATAACAAAATAAAAAATCAATCGTGACGTCATTCCTTCTATGTTAGGGTCGGAGCAACCTGATCGCCCCCCGTAGCACACAACGCCGGCAAGTGACAATTAAGGTTCACAACGAAATGACAAGTGACAAGACACACGGTTCACTTTAGTCTATCAGAAAGCATTAAAATGCGAAAACCCGAACACCAAACCGATGCGACATAATTCACGATATTTAGAAAACTGCCCATTCTGTACAACACGGGAGCAATAAGCGAGACGTGCAACTTGTCACATTGCTTCGTTTCGAAATGTTGAATTCATTAGTGTTGCAATTGTGTCAAATTTGCCAACACATGTACATACCACTAAACCTTTATGTACGTACGCTTCCATGCATTGCAAGAGAAGGTAACTTCCGAATATGTTGTAAAGATTTATGCTGTTGAAACTATCAGTTTGAATTGAATCGGTGAATTTTTCTGATGGTTCTGAAGTCAAAGTAATCTCATAGAGGTCCAAAATTTTGGGAGGTGCTATGCCAGTGTGTGTGAGAACTGTGCATGAATATCAGGAGATTTTAAGTAATTTAATTTTATTGCAAATGTTGGTGCAAGCTATTAGTCTTGCTTTAAGTATTATAGCATTATATGGCCATGCAGTCTAAGGTACCTTGCTTAGGACGGCGGCTGCGGGACGGCATAGGTTCGATGTTCAGTCTCAGGGAAATTTCGACCTGTGTATAGGGCCGGTGGCAACCCACCATGATGAGGAAATTGGGGAGCTCCGAGTGAGTGAGCGTAATCCGGTCGTGACCACCCGTCCCCCTAGTCTGGCTGCAGATCTCCATGCCCCCTGGTGGCACGCGTGGGAGGGAGGCCTACAGTCAGTAGGTAAGCCTTGGCCCAATATTGGGCTGTAGCGCTATAGGGTTAGGGGGTTGTTGACACAATAAACATTAGCCTAATTTGATACTTACAGAAACATCGAAGGCTACTTATAGAGCAGATCAATAAGACGACTCATCTTTGAAAATAGTTATATGATGCTGGGATCCCGGGTTCGAATCCTGGGCATGGACGTTAGTGATGTCTATTCATCAATTTCATCATATCATCACTCATCCCCATCTTCGCAAATTAGCCAAAAGTAGCACAAGCGAAGCAAAATCAATCAAATCAAATCAAAAAGTTCTATGATGCTGTCATAAAGTGAAGTTTTTCATTTGAATTTGAATATTTGGGTACGTCATGGTCTGGTCATGGTTAATGTTATCTACACCTGAATTCCACTGTTGTCGCTGCAAGATATACGTTCTGATGTTCCCGTCTACTACACACTAAAAAATATGCTGTTGTGGCAACTTATAGCCACAACAATTTGGTGCTATACAACACCTAAAGGTAGGCCCATAGCTAGATATTTTGGCGCCCTAAGCAGGATTTTGATTTGGCGGCTCCCTCCGCACTACCATGCACTGATACTTTATGTGGGTCCTTCGATATTTTCTTCTTGTTCTAGGGCTTGTGATATATACGTCCTAATTGTATCTTTGTGTAGTAGTTGTGCTGTATAGTATGTTTGTGTTTGTCTTGTGTAGTAGTTGTGGTGTGTAGTTTGTTTATGTTCATATTGTGTAGTAGTTGTGGTGTGTTTGTGTTTATATTGTGTTATAGTTGTGATGTGTTTATGTGTGTCTTGTGTAGTAGTTGTGCTGTCTAATGTGTTTGTATTCGTCTTGTGTAGTAATTGTGCTGTCTAATGAGTTTATGTTTGTCTTGTGTAGTAGTTCCTCCATTCATATTGGGGGTTAGGCGTAGAGCTGACAACTCTGCACTGTTAAAAAAAATGTCAAGAAACAGAAATATAAGGCCATGGATGTTCTCAAAGTAAAATATTCCGGAGGTAAAAAAGTCCCCCGTTCGGATCTCCGGGTGGGGACTACTTTGGGAGGTCACTGGACTAAGGATAAGATCTACATTAGGAATAAGGATATTAAATTAGGCACGTGGAATGTTCTGAGCCTTTACCGGCCTGGAGCATTTCAGTGTACAGTTAATGAGATAGTTAAGTATAAATTAGATGTAGT
Organism: Lepisma saccharinum; assembly: GCF_977018435.1. Taxonomy (NCBI): domain Eukaryota; kingdom Metazoa; phylum Arthropoda; class Insecta; order Zygentoma; family Lepismatidae; genus Lepisma; species Lepisma saccharinum. The sequence continues at coordinate 73,259,956 of NC_139230.1, forward strand.
AGCTGTCCAGGAAGTTAGGTGGCCAGAAGAATCGAATTGTAAAACTAAAATTTATACTTTTTTCTATGGTGGTACTGAAAAATCATAATTTTGGAACAGGCTTTTTTATAAATAATAGAATTATTTCGGCTCTTAAAACGGTAGAATTTATTAATGATAGGATATAATATGCAGTTTTACAGGGTAGGTGGTGTAAAATTATTTTAATAAACATACATGCACCAACGGAAGATAAATATGATAATACTAAAGATGATTTTTATACAGAGTTAGAACAGGGCTTTGATAAATTTTCTCAGTATGATATGAAAATTCTGTTAGGTGACTGTAATGCACAGATTGGCAAAGAAGAGACATTTAAACCCACGATTGGTAAAGAAAGCCTTCATGAATTAAGTAATGATAATGGTATAAGATTGATTACTTTTGCAACCTCAAAGAATTTAATTGTGAAAAGTACCACTTTTAAACATAAAGAAATCCATAAATATACCTGGTCTTCTCCAGATGGTAAAACTCATAATCAGATAGATCATATTCTCATTGATAAGAGAAGGCATACTAGTATAATTGACGTTCGTACACATAGAGGTGCTGACTGTGCCAGTGACCATTATTTAGTAATTGCTAAATTAAGAGAAAGACTCTCAGTGATAAATCATAAGCAACAAAATCTAAAAGTTCTAAAATTTGATACAGGAAAGTTTACTGATGAAAGAATTAAGAAAGATTACCAAATTAAACTGTCAAATAGATTTGATGCTTTGCAGGATTTAAATGATGATGGAAATATAAATGAAACAGACGTAAATAAGAATTGGGAGCATATACGTAATGCAATAGAATCAGCAGCTAAAGAAAGTATAGGATACCATAAACCGAAAAAAAGTAAGCCATGTTTTGATAATGAATGTCATAATATAATAGAAATAAGAAATCACGTTAAACTTAGGTGGTTAAATAACTCTGATAATACAAATATAAACAATTATAATAGAATAAAGCGAGAAGTTAAAAGCACTTTTAGAAGTAAATAAAGTGATTACTTGAAAAGCAAAATTAACGAAATTGAAACAAACAGCAAAAATAAAAATATCAGACATTTATATAAAGGTGTAAATGAGTTTAGAAAGGGGTGGCAACCTAAAGTAAACTTGATAAAAGATAAAGACGGTGATTTTCTATCTGACCCAAGCGATATTCAAAATAGATGGAAGAACTACTTTAATGACCTTTTAAATGTCCATGTAGGAGATAAATCAGAAGTAAATGAAGTACACACAGCAGAACCTTTAGTTCCAGAACCTAACTTGACTGAAGTTAAAGATGCTATTAAAAGGCTAAAGAATAACAAAGCACCTGGCATTGATTTAATACAAGCTGAGTTAATTAAATATGGTGGAAATTCGTTAGTATGTCAAATTCATAAATTAATTTGTTTAATAGGGAATAAAGAAGAAATCCCTCAACAGTGGAAAGAATCCATAATTGTTCCTGTGTTTAAAAGAGGTGATAAAATGAACTGCAATAATTACCGTGGAATTTCTCTACTCTCAACAACATATAAAATATTATCTAACATTCTTTAACAAGACTAACCCCATATGCTAATGAAATTATAGGTGATTATCAATGTGGATTTAAACATAACAGATCAACTACAGATCAAATTTTTCACATCAGATAGACACTTGAAGAAGAGGGGGAATATAATCAAAATGTGCATCAGCTATTCATTGATTTCAAAAAAGCATATGATTCGGTCAAAAGAGATAAATTATATAATATATTAGTCGAGTTTGGAATACCTAAGAAGCTTGTTATTATGATACAAATATGCACCAGTGAAACAGAAAGTAAAATTCGTGTGGGTATTAATATGTCTGACAAATTTACAATTAATGATGGGTTGAAACAAGGAGATCCATTATCTCCATTGCTCTTTAATTTTGCCTTAGAATATGCTGTTAGGAAGGTAAAAGATACTAAAGAAGGACTAAAATTAAATGGTGTGACTCAGTTGTTAGCATATGCAGATGTTGTAGACTTACTGGGGGATGATGTGAATACAATTAAGAATAATGCTAAAATATTTTTCAAAACTGCTAAAGAGATAGGTTTGGAAGTTAACAAAGAGAAAACTAAATATATGCTTACAGGCCGAAACCAAGTGTTAGGTAATAATCAAAATCTAATTATTGATAACAACTCGTTTGAACCAGTTTCCAAATTCAAATACTTAGGAGTAATATTAACAAATGAAAATTATATTAAAGAGGAAATAAAAAGTAGGCTTAATTCAGAAAAGGAAAGTTACTTCCCTCTTCATAAACTTTTGTCTTTTCGTTTAATATCTAAAAAACTAAAAGTTAAAATATACAAAACAGTAATTTTGCCTGTAGTATTATATGGATGTGAAACTTGGTCCCTTACATTGAAAGAGGAACATAAATTGAGAGTATTTGAAAATAAGATCCTTAGGAAAATCTTTGGACTTAAAAGGGATGAGGAGACAGGTGAGTGGAGAAGGTTACATAATTTAGAACTACATAATTTGTATTCATGTCCAGATATTATTAGATTAATTAAATCAAGAAGACTTAGGTGGGCAGGCCATGTGGCACGAATGGGAGAGGAAAGAGGAGTTTACAGGATTCTTGTTGGGAAACCTGATGGTAAGAGACCTGTAGGAAGGCCAAGACGAAGAAGGAGGGACAACGTTGAGATGGACCTAAGGGAAATCGGTAGGGATGGAAAAGAGTATATAGAACTTGCTCAAGATAGAGAAATATGGAAGGCCTGTGTTGCTGCAGCCATAAACCTTCGGGTTTAAGAAGGCTAGAGAGTTAGTTAGTTAGTTTGCAATTGTGTCAAAACGATACGTGTCACTTGTCGCCTTCCACTTCGGTCTGAAAGTTCCATGAATGTTATGCATCATTTCGTCTTGGTCTGTTGTTTGCGGAAGACTTGCATATAGACCAAGATACCTGTGTCACTTTCACTTGGATATAACCCCCCACCCCTATTGCCCCGTCGGTTGTCACTTTTGAACAGAAGTCTACATTCTTGTTTCTTAAAAAAAAATATATATATATATATTATTTTTTCGTTATCAGTTCATTTTTCTTCAGCATGACCGAAACAAGTAACGAGATGTTACCAATAAAGTCTGAAAACTCTGCTATTTGTTTCTTGGCAATGGAAGAAAATGTGCTTTAGAAATGCATTTATAGTGCATTTATTAGTGTTACATTAAAACCAACTGATAATTTGTTATGGGTACATAAAAAAGTCATATTTGGAGAAAGAAATTATCTTGTAGAGTATTGTTTGAGTATAAGAATAAAGTATAATAGAACAACAGATTTTGTTCCAAAGTTTTAAGTTGGTAACATTGACAGCTCTGGAACAACAGGACGGCCAGGCGAGCGGGGAACCCCTTCGATCGCCGAACGAACCTTTCCTTGCCCCTCAACCTCCTGGGATGTTCGGTACCAATACATGCGAAATAGATCCAAAATTTTACACACCCACACTTCACGGTAAAAAGGGATGCGATTAAACACCACAGTTTTGCACAGCCTTGAAGGTACCAGCTTTCCCTACAGGTGGCCGAGTGTAACACAGCCATATAAACACTAATCCAACAAATATGAACTTTTTGGTATCTTCGAAATACTTCGCGTACAGGTCGCAAGAGGTCTCAGGAGTCTCGAAATGGCCTTTTCCTTGTTGGGACCGGCAGAAAGTCCCAACAATTTTTTTGGTCCCATTAAGAAAGGTGTTTAAAGATACTCCTGTCCTAACAAGAATATATCTGCGTACCCCCCCCCCACACACACACACACGCACGCACAGGCAAGTGCCAGACTAATGCATATATTGATCCTTAAACTCCAAGAAAATGATCATATAGTGACCATAATAACACAAAATTGTATTGAATTACATAGCGAAATCAAAGAGAGAGAGAGAGAGAGAGAGAGAGAGAGGGAGAGAGAGAGGATGGGAGGTGGTGTGTGCTTTTATCAATAAGGCTTAAGAAAAAACCTATAGCAAACCAATTTAATTGTCGAAAACTACAAACGGAGCAGCTGAAAAAACTAAAGAAGAAACAATTCTAATCAACAATGTCGCGGAAAGAAAAAAAACAGTCGCTGATATTTGTAGAAATTGCCGCTAGTAATGGAAAGTAAATACGGCTTCTCTTTCAGAGTAGGAACGATGGTTTGCCTTTTATATGCAGTAACAGCGGTCTCACAAACTTCTCTCAAAGAAGTGCAGAGCTCTCCCCTGGCGCTGCCCCTGGATGACAATATATATTGAGGCATGTCCTCCTCCCTGGCCGTGCGGTCTAAAGCTCTGTGCTTTGGACTCAGACTGCTGGACGGCATGGGTTCGAGTCCGCCTTGGTTCAGTCTCTGGTCTTCCGGCCTGTGTATAGAGGACCGGTGGTAATCCACCATCATGAGGAAATTGGGGAGCTACGAGTGAGTAGCCTAACTCGGTCTCGGAAATCTCTACAACACTTGAGGGTTAAACATGCTGACCCCACGTAACACCATGAATGGTTGAAGGTCTCCAAACCTCTAAGTAGGATTGTTTGATTGTTGGAGGGAGACTGGCAGTCGAAACATAGGCCAAGGCCCATTAAGGGCTGTGGTTATATTATAGTGAGGCATAGTTACAGGCAGTAAAGCGGTTTGAACACGATCAAATTAATCATGAACGAGTCGTTGAATGCCATGTTTATAGGAAGTGACATCAGAGTACACGACATGCTGCTTCTCGCATTTGCGATGACTGACCAAAATATTCTAAATAGGAACGTTTCTAAATAACTCAATCCAAGCCTGATTGCAGACCAATTAGAGCACATGCTATTGAAATAGATTATCGAAAAGAGTCATCGAGGTACAGATGATATGGAGAAGAGAAAGCGACGTGATGAGACGTGTTACGTGTTTTTGTGACTTGGGAGAAAAGAAAAGGAGGAGCTGCGGAACACTGTTTACTGTATTTATTTCATCACAATTATGCAACAAACAATGATGTATATTTTTGCAGAACTCTTTTATTTGATAACAAAATATATTCGACAATCAACCGTAAACATAACATTCTTTGTTGATATTAAATTGAAGTTTAGATATTGACAATGAAAAACAACTATCTGTATATCTGAAGAAATGAGATCTTTATGCAACTATTTTGTAATGTTCACATTGTTTTTCTGGTGTCTCAGAATACATTTGGACCATTGATAGCAAGAAAATACAACATCAAGCATAATTCTTTGGAATTTCTAATGTACCCTCTATTTCACAGAAAGAAAAATATCTATGTTACGGCTAATCTCTAATATATATATATTTGTTTTCGTGCGTACACAGAACCTTTCCAATTTTTCTTTGATCGTGTACGTACATGTGCAATTCAGACCATTAAAGAATTCCAATAGGAACGCTGCTCAACGACTTTCAATTGTCTATTTTAAGAGTGGCCTGGAGGTTGGCATCAAAAGAGTTTTCCTGCCCCGGCGCGATACAGAGACACCTATCGACATATCAGGGAACTAGGAATTATTCTCTTTTGTGTCCTAAGCCAGAGCACAGGCCGTGTTCAAGAGGACCTCCCCCCATGGAGGAAAGACTTTCCACCATGCCTCCTCCTGCCTTCACCACCCCCTCCCTTCCGTGACCGCTGCGAAAGGGCACCACCTGTTTAATTTCATTCTGGTTCCGGCTTCTTTCAAGATTTCTCCACTGGCAAAATATTTCAATTAACTGCTGGCTGGCCCTTGCGCCATGGCAAACAGTCAGGACCTTCACAAATGAGATTTGGATTGAATAAAGTTTGTTGATTACAGTGGCTGCTATAATTATGTGGAATTTCTCTTAGCGGGGTTGAGATTATAAATTGCGAGTAAAGAAGGAGGTAGAGATTATCAGTTGAAAGTAACGACGAATCAAGTAAGAATAACTAATTGAAAGTACGCTGGGGATGTGTAGTCTTTCTAATGGACCGTGTTAAAAATGTAAACATAAACATTGGTGAGGTCATGCCCGGTCCCCCCGGAACTTCCGGTTTAGGCCAGTTCCCGTTGTTTCCAGTACAGAGTCACCGGCATACGAAGTAAGAAATGAGCGCTTGTTTTCATAAATTGTGCGACGATAGTCAAGCAAGGTATTTGTTAAAGTTCTACTATGAAGGAGTGGACGTCAAGAATCCGTCGGATGATTAACTGCAGAGCAGATTATTAAAACATGACGTGTCTTTGTGTCCGCCAGTTGCACAGCATACTACCACTACGTATCTCACGTACACGCACGACGAACTGACAAAGAACGAAAGTTTAGATATATATTCAATTATTTTGCAAATGGAAAAGTGAGGGAAAGAGAATTCTATAAAACTAGTGATATTATATTATCAAGTACGCTTAAGTGAATCTTTGCCAACAAATCTGTAGAAGTAATGATACATGCAAATGCTAGTAAATATGTGTGCTTTCAACTTCGCTGGAGAATCTATAATATGGCATGCCACTTTCACTTGCTCGAATTTACTTCAAACAACAAGGAAGTTTTCAGACTGAAGCGACAAGCGATATCGAAATTTCGCACAGAAGCATTCGATCTAAAGCAAACCATTCACCAAGCTTGCGCAAATAACAGGTCGGGGCAACACAATGCACAGTATTGATAAAACGGCCCAGTCCGAGCGACATGAGAGCGAGAAGCGACACCTGCAATTTGTCGTGTCGCTTTAATTGGGAAGGTGTTGCTTATTTTTTTAATGTTGGTTTCCAAGAGACACGTATCGCTTCAGTCTGAAAGCTTCCTTTCGAATCAATTCACCACGAGAAAATGCACGTGTCGCTTGGACTGGTCTGTTTTCTCAGTACTATGCATAGTGTCGCCTCGGTCTGTTGTACTCATATGCAAGGTGGATTGTTTCCTTTAGAATAAGGGGCCGTTGCTTGTCGCTTCGGTGTGTAATCTCCGTGCCACTTGAAAGTGAATCCTCAGTGATCAACAAAATGTATCGAACCGAAGGGACGCGACAAGCTGCACGTGTCGCTCAGATTCGCAATTGTGCCTCCTGAGACTTGATTTCCCATGCGCGGTAAATGCTTATTTATAGACTAAATGGACCTGTGTCGCTTGTCACTTCGGTGTGAACCACTGCTGTCGCGTGTCGCTTCGGTTTGAAACCTTGCTAAGAGCCGTTCTTTTCACCACAACACAATACGCAGATAAGCGATCAACATGCTTGCAACAAAATGCAAGTCGTACAAATCCTTTACGGATACCAATCCTTTTTTCGTTCTGCTTGTATCCACAGGTATCGTCTCTCTACGTCCTTCGGAAACCTATGAAGTGATAATTGACTCAATAAATTTGTTCCCGATCGAACTGTGCAACCACACAGCTGACACGCTATTTCCTTGTAAAAGAATCTCCACTTTGCCTTTTCATATTATCGTCCATAGCACCGTAAGCGTAACCGGATGATACAAAATTTGTATCTAATAGTAATAAGCACAAAAATTAGTAACAGTTATTATTTTAAGTACTACGAACAGTGCTGATAATAATTCGAGATGGATTACTTTCAATTGATAATACGCACCTCCCCCATTTCTTTCAATTGATAATACCCACCTCCCCATTACTTTCAATTGATAATCCCCACCTACCAATTACTTTCAATTGATAATCCCCAACTCCCCATTACTTCTATTGATAATCCCCAACTCCCCATCACTTTCAATTGATAATCCCCACCCCACCATTACTCTCAATTGATAATCACCACCTCCCCATTACTTTCAATTGATAATCCCCACCTCCCCATTACTTTCAATTGATCATCTCCACCTCCCAATACTTTCACTTGATAATTCCACCTCTCCATTACATTCAATTGATAATCCCCATTACTTTCAATTGTTTTTCCCACCTCCCCATTACTTTCAATTGTCTATCCCACCTATTACTTTCAATTGGTAATCCCCCTACCTCACTATTACTTTAAATAACTAATCCCTACCTCCACGTTATATGTAATTACAATTGCTCACAGCCCCATTATTTGAACTTACTAAATTTCGTGTCTCATTATTTTCAACTTTAACGCCCTATTATTTATTATTTGGATTTACTACATTCAAATGAAATTCGGTAAAATTATATGTATAGAACTCTTAAAATATTAAAAATTTAAATAATGGAACAAAACATTTGTGGTGGTTGTGCAAAATGCAGCAAATGCATGACGAAGATTAATATGTACACATTCATAATTAACAAAATTCACAAATTAACAATTCAATAAGTTCCATTCGAAGGCAGGACTTAGTAGTATAAAAGTATATACTACTGGGACGAGAAAGTATGAGCCCCCCTCAGGCAGATTTGGCTACACTTAAAACTAGCTCAACATGCCCATATGAGCTTTTTGCTCAAGTGTGGCACCCTGTCTAATCCAAGATTTTTGTAAAAATGCCCTCGGGAATTTCCCGTGAAAGTATGACCCCCTCAGATTGATTTGCCTACACTTACAAAAGCTACATCTGTGAGATTGTTGTCCATAAGCCTGTCAAAAATATGCCCCTCTTGATATTTTTTTTGGCTACACCTAAAACTAAGCCAAAAAGCCACCCTCACCACCCACACCCACCCACACCCACACATATTTACTTCTGGTTTAAGTTCAATTGAACACCAGCCTCAACTTGCATATCTAGTACTAAGACATTGTAATATGCAGAGACCCTCTAGAATTGCTCTGTGACTTTCTCATTTCTTACATCATAAATATATGATTTTTCACCTATAAAAATAACACTACATATGGTGTCATCAGGAAGTGTATCATGGAATTCACAGATAATTTTAATGTTTGTCCTGTCATTAACCACAACTTGTTTCCTTTTTGAAGTGTTGATGACAAACATGGGTCTCTGTGCTTTGAATTCATCTGGTGTGTAATACATGTCAGTATTGCCAGTAGTGACCCTTTTGTATGCTGTAAATGCTTCATATAATTTGAGGAAATCATCCTTGGACATGTTTAAATTATAATTTTCTCTAGGGAACACCTCATTTCTGCCATTTTTAAGATAAATGTTCCTGATGTTGCAGTTATCAAATTTACTTGAATTTTTTTCCTGATTATTGTGTCTTCCAGTCTGAAACAGTACCACCACAAAATCCGGCATGTCATATTGTATACTGGAGAATGAATTTGTAGCATCAAACTCATAATGGGTACCAGTGGCAGGCTTCTGCACATATTGATATGTATAAAATTGTAAAGGCACCTGTGGATTTTTTAGGATATCTGCTTTGTATTTAAGAGCATAACTGGCTTCATATTCAACAACTGGCATTCTTAGCTCCATAGTCTGAATAAGGCACTTGCCCTCATCAGGTAGGGTATTAGGCAGAGCTTCCCCGGTAGAGTTTAATGTACTGTACCTCATCAAAGCATTATTATCATTGGCAGCTCTTCGAAATGTGATTCTTAAACCACCCTTCCACATAATATCTTTGTAATCTGAGAAGAATCCTGGCAACAGGCGCATAGGAAACAATACTGTGTGACTCTTAGATATTATCTTATCACCAGCCTCAAATCCACCTATTTTGTAGTATGATGCCTCGGTTTTGGATAATTTTAGTGTGGCCAAAGCTGTAGAGGTAATGCCGGGGTAATCTACTCTGTTTATAACAACACCATGTTTTCTGATCTCAATTTCAGAGAACAGATGTGGCACAAAATTGTCTGATTTTTTCAAAAACATGTATAACAGCCAGGAGAGTTCAAATCTCAAACCCCCGTGCTTGTCACATGCATCATTTTTTAGTTATTCAAGCACATAGGTAGAATTACAAGTTTTCTGAAAAAATTATAGAGGCACAAAACATAGAGAATTGTATATGCATGACATCTGAAAAGATTCCAGGTCTCCCTCACTTATAGTTTCTGAGATAATCAAATTCAAAAAATTATCGATTTTTTCAAAAACATGTATATCAGCCAGGAGAGTTCAAATCTCAAACCCCCGTGCTTGTTACATGCATCATTTTTGAGTTATTCGAGCACATAGCAATTGCATGCACCACATGGCATATGAAAACATTACAGGTCCACATCACTTATAGTTTCTGAGATAATCAGAATTCAACAAATTTTGAGTATGTTGTTCAATAGGGTACCACAAGTTTATATCTCCCTGCTGGAGTGACACAAAATGCATAATTCTCAAAATACTGTTAATACTGCACTTTTCATAAAATTCTATTTATAGAACAGACATAAATCAGAGATTTACAGCTTAAATATTGCATATATCAGGAAAATTATAGAGACAAAAAATGTAGAGAATCATGCCTAGAATATGCCTACAAAATTTTAAGTCTCCAGCACTGATAGTTTTTGAAACAATCACAAATTCAAAAAAATATCGATTTTTTAACAAAACTTCTAAACAGCCTCTAGATTTCAAATATGCAACCCCCATGCTCCTATCTTGAAAAATAGGCAAGTTATTCAAGATCTAGAGAACAACAAGATATTTTGAAAAATTTATAGAGATCAAAAAGTTGCATCTTGAAATGCCCATGAGAAATCACCAAGCCCCATGTCTCTAGCATTCATGGTTCCAGAGATAATCAAAATTCAAAAAAATTATCGATTTTTTCAAAATTTGAGTATGTTGTTCTGTGAGCCATGCCTTGTCATCCCATCGGCCCAGAATGAAATTATTTGTATATGGGCACCTGTGTTAATTCTGAAATTAAAACTGTAGGCCCTAACTGAGTCTCTGCATTGAACATGTGTCAAATTACACAGCAGGCAGGTTATAATATTTTAAGACAGAACTGAGAGTAGAATATCATGTTTCTGGATTGAACATGTCTCAACATTACTACACAGCAGGCAGGTTATAATATTTTAAGTGTCCACAGAAATGTATGAATCATGGAGGCACCAACACGGAAGGTATTGTTTCAAGCCTCAAGATGTGGCTGATAAGAGTGTCCACAGAAATGCCTTTTCTGTTAAGAACATGCAACATAAATTGATTTTCAGAGCTTTGCAGGGTACTTTAATATAAGACCGTGGCTCTGTTTGAATTCACTTCAACACAATTTTACCTACCAAGTGGTTGTGCCTTCCTAGAGCAGGTAAATATTCTATATACACCCAAGCATGGAATACAAGGAAGAGTAAGTTCTATCTGCTCCTCCACCCTATCTTCCCTATAGTTGCAGTGTTGGGCAGTGTTGTATGGCCATCCTAAAACAATGCTGCCCTACAGTTCTTAACCTGCCTGTTGTACTAAAACCTACCTGCTGTGTAACATGTTCAATCCCCCAACATGATATTCTCAGTTCTGTTCTAAAATATAATAACCTGCCTGATGTGTAAATCCCTAATACTCGAAAATATTATAACCTGCCTGCTGTGTAATAATATTTATACCTGTTAAATCCTAACATAATATTCTCAGTTCTGTTCTAAAATATTATAACCTGCCTGCTGTGTAAATCCCTAATACTCGGGCCTAAAATATTATAACCTGCCTGCTGTGTAATAATGTTTACCCATGTTCAATCCAGAGACATGATACTCTCAGCTCTGTCTTAAAATATTATAACAACATGCCTGCTGAGTAATAATGCTGAGACATGATTAATCCAGAGACATGATACTCTCAGCTCTGTCTTAAAATATTATAACCTGCCTGCTGAGTAATAATGTTGAGACATGTTCAATCCAGAGACATGTCTCAGCTCTGTCTTAAAATATTATAACCTGCCTGCTGTGTAATAATGTTTACCCATGTTCAATCCAGAGACATGATACTCTCAGCTCTGTTTTAAAATATTATAACCTGCCTGCTGAGTAATAATGTTGAGACATGTTCAATCCAGAGACATGATACTCTCAGCTTTGTTTTTATAACCTGCCTGCTGAGTAATAATGTCAATCCAGAGACATGATACTCTCAGCTTTGTTTTATAACCTGCCTGCTGAGTAATAATATTGATGCATGTTCAATGTCTTAAAATATTATAACCTGCCTGCTGTGTAATAATGTTGATGCATGTTCAATCCAGAAACATGATACTCTCAGCTTTGTTTAAAATATTATAACCTGCCTGATGTGTAATAATGTTTACCCCTGTTCAATCCAGAGACATGATACTCTCAGTTCTGTCTTAAAATATTATAACCTGCCTGCTGAGTAATAATATTGATGCATGTTCAGTCCAGAGACATGTTCAATCCAGAGACATGATACTCTCAGCTTTGTTTTAAAATATTATAACCTGCCTGCTGAGTAATAATGTTGATGCATGTTCAATGCAGAAACAGTTCTGTCTTAAAATATTATAACCTGCCTGCTGAGTAATAATGTTGATGCATGTTCAATCCAGAAACAGTTCTGTCTTAAAATATTATAACCTGCCTGCTGTGTAATAATATTGAGACATGTTCAATCCAGAAACATGATACTCTCGGTTAGGGCCTATAGTTTTAATATTATAACCTGCCTGCTGTGTAATAATGTTGAGACATGTTCAATCTAGAAACAGTTTTGTTCTAAAATATTATAACCTGCCTGCTGTGTAATAATGTTTACACATGTTCAATCCAGAAACAGTTTTGTTCTAAATTATTATAACCTGCCTGCTGTGTAATAATGTTTATCCATGTTCAATCCAGAGACATGATACTCTCTAATATTATAACCTGCCTGCTGTGTAATAATGATGAGACATGTTCAATCCAGAGACATGATACTCTCAGTTCTGTCTTAAAATATTATAACCTGCCTGCTGTGTAATAATGTTGAGACATGTTCAATCCAGAGACATGATACTCTCAGTTCTGTCTTAAAATATTATAACCTGCCTGCTGTGTAATAATGTTGAGACATGTTCAATCCAGAAACATGATATTCTACTCTCAGTTCTGTCTTAAAATATTATAACCTGCCTGCTGTGTAATTTGACACATGTTCAATGCAGAGACTCAGTTAGGGCCTACAGTTTTAATTTCAGAATGAACACAGGTGCCCATATACAAATAATTTCATTCTGGGCCGATGGGATGACAAGGCATGGCTCACAGAACAACATACTCAAATTTTGAAAAAATCGATAATTTTTTTGAATTTTGATTATCTCTGGAACCATGAATGCTAGAGACATGGGGCTTGGTGATTTCTCATGGGCATTTCAAGATGCAACTTTTTGATCTCTATAAATTTTTCAAAATATCTTGTTGTTCTCTAGATCTTGAATAACTTGCCTATTTTTCAAGATAGGAGCATGGGGGTTGCATATTTGAAATCTAGAGGCTGTTTAGAAGTTTTGTTAAAAAATCGATATTTTTTTGAATTTGTGATTTTTTTCAAAAACTATCAGTGCTGGAGACTTAAAATTTTGTAGGCATATTCTAGGCATGATTCTCTACATTTTTTGTCTCTATAATTTTCCTGATATATGCAATATTTAAGCTGTACATCTCTGATTTATGTCTGTTCTATAAATAGAATTTTCTGAAAAGTGCAATATTAACAAAAATGTTAATATTTTGAAATCTATGCATGCTCAGACACTCTAGCAGTCAGGTATAGGCTTGTTAGGTCCCACTGAGCAACATACTGAAATTTTGGAAAAAAACAATAATTTTGATTATCTCTGGAACCATGAATGCTAGAGACATGGGGCTTGTTGCTTTAACATGGGCATGCCGAGATGCAACTTTTTGATCTCTATAATTTTTCAAAAATCTCTTGCCGTTCTCTAGATCTTGAAAAACTTGCCTATTTTTCAAGATAGGAGCATGGGGGTTGCATATTTGAAATCTAGAGGCTGTTTAGAAGTTTTGTTAAAAAATCGATATTTTTTTGAATTTGTGATTTTTTCAAAAACTATCAGTGCTGGAGACTTAAAATTTTGTAGGCATATTCTAGGCATGATTCTCTACATTTTTTGTCTCTATAATTTTCCTGATATATGCAATATTTAAGCTGTAAATCTCTGATTTATGTCTGTTCTATAAATAGAATTTTATGAAAAGTGCAGTATTAACAGAATTTTGAGAATTATGTATTTTGTGCCACTCCAGCAGGGAGATATAAACTTGTGGTACCCTATTGAACAACATACTCAAAATTTGTTGAATTCTGATTATCTCAGAAACTATAAGTGATGTGGACCTGTAATGTTTTCATATGCCATGTGGTGCATGCAATTGCTATGTGCTGGAATAACTCAAAAATGATGCATGTAACAAGCACGGGGGTTTGAGATTTGAACTCTCCTGGCTGATATACATGTTTTTGAAAAAATCGATAACTTTTTGAATTTGATTATCTCAGAAACTATAAGTGAGGGAGACCTGGAATCTTTTCAGATGTCATGCATATACAATTCTCTATGTTTTGTGCCTCTATAATTTTTTCAGAAAACTTGTAATTCTACCTATGTGCTTGAATAACTCAAAAATGATGCATGTGACAAGCACGGGGGTTTGAGATTTGAACTCTCCTGGCTGTTATACATGTTTTTGAAAAAATCAGACAATTTTGTGCCACATCTGTTCTCTGAAATTGAGATCAGAAAACATGGTGTTGTTATAAACAGAGTAGATTACCCCGGCATTACCTCTACAGCTTTGGCCACACTAAAATTATCCAAAACCGAGGCATCATACTACAAAATAGGTGGATTTGAGGCTGGTGATAAGATAATATCTAAGAGTCACACAGTATTGTTTCCTATGCGCCTGTTGCCAGGATTCTTCTCAGATTACAAAGATATTATGTGGAAGGGTGGTTTAAGAATCACATTTCGAAGAGCTGCCAATGATAATAATGCTTTGATGAGGTACAGTACATTAAACTCTACCGGGGAAGCTCTGCCTAATACCCTACCTGATGAGGGCAAGTGCCTTATTCAGACTATGGAGCTAAGAATGCCAGTTGTTGAATATGAAGCCAGTTATGCTCTTAAATACAAAGCAGATATCCTAAAAAATCCACAGGTGCCTTTACAATTTTATACATATCAATATCTGCAGAAGCCTGCCACTGGTACCTATTATGAGTTTGATGCTACAAATTCATTCTCCAGTATACAATATGACATGCCAGATTTTGTGGTGGTACTGTTTCAGACTGGAAGACACAATAATCAGGAAAAAAATTCAAGTAAATTTGATAACTGCAACATCAAGAACATTTATCTTAAAAATGGCAGAAATGAGGTGTTCCCTAGAGAAAATTATAATTTAAACATGTCCAAGGATGATTTCCTCAAATTATATGAAGCATTTACAGCATACAAAAGGGTCACTACTGGCAATACTGACATGTATTACACACCAGATGAATTCAAAGCACAGAGACCCATGTTTGTCATCAACACTTCAAAAAGGAAACAAGTTGTGGTTAATGACAGGACAAACATTAAAATTATCTGTGAATTCCATGATACACTTCCTGATGACACCATATGTAGTGTTATTTTTATAGGTGAAAAATCATATATTTATGATGTAAGAAATGAGAAAGTCACAGAGCAATTCTAGAGGGTCTCTGCATATTACAATGTCTTAGTACTAGATATGCAAGTTGAGGCTGGTGTTCAATTGAACTTAAACCAGAAGTAAATATGTGTGGGTGTGGGTGGGTGTGGGTGGTGAGGGTGGCTTTTTGGCTTAGTTTTAGGTGTAGCCAAATCTGCCTGAGGGGGCTCATACTTTCTCGTCCCAGTAGTATATACTTTTATACTACTGGACTTGCACACGCATATGAAAAGAAACGTGAGCAGAGCAGAACAAGAAAATTGCCCTTCGCACCCTCTGAAGTCTTGAAACCTGTTTCCAAATTCATCACGTAGCGTTTTTACTGTGGACAAATATTCCTGCCATTCCTGGTATTCCTGAGAAGTTGGGAAGGGCAAATTATAACTTTATTAAAAAGTTTTAATATAACGGAAGACTGTACCTTTGCAAAATGGCCACCACTTCCTTGAAAATATCAGCCCTTGTGTCACGGGGAGTAATCATTCAAGCAGTTTTACTGAATCGCATCCACGAATGAAGGGAGCTAACCGAGCTAGTTCACAGACGTCTCCTCAACTGTATTTCTGATTTTGTTAAATATTTTTTTTATTCGCGTTGCTTTTCTGCCACTTTTGGCTAATGGCGACAATGAGGATGAGTAATGATATGATGAAATTGATGAAAGGACACATACAAAGAACACCCATGCTCAGGCCAGGATTCGAACCCGCAACCTCTGGTGTCGTAACGGGCTGTGCTAACCACTCCGCCACAGAGGTTGGCAAATACATTTCGTGATAAAGAAATAGTTCTGAATGAATTAACTTTATCAGGGTACAAAATTTCTACGCTTTTCACTATTCACTTCACGACAAAAGTAAGCAATTCACTTGAAAAATCTGCATTCCTCTTCTATAGTTATTTTCTTACTCCCACGAAGTTTGGGCAGCGATATGGTTCTCTGAAACTTTTACAGAAACTGACATTTCTTCCAGGTAAATCCTTGAAAATCAAGAAACAGACTCATAGGCGACAGAAAGTACGCACGCTGCTTTCCCCCAGCTGGCAAGAAATTTTCGTACTTCAGAAGTAACTTGTCCATCAGCTTGCTTAGTTGACACAACACCTACTCTATAATGGAATGTATAACTGTGTAGGGAAAATTGGTCAATGTGTTGAAGTTTGGATGAGTCTGGTCTTGTATCACGAGAAAAGAGAAAACGGGATAACTACAAATGTATAGATAATTTCAAGCATGAAGTGTTAAGTGGGGCCAAGGCGGGCCGCATTAACGGATGCTGGGGCCCACATGCGGCCCGCGTGTTTGACTGGCTGAAATCTCAGGAGAAAAGTTGTTACGCTTCTCCCAGGAGACTCAAATTAGAGCGCGTCCCGTAGCTGGAGCCCAAAGCATGACACCTTAGACCGTACGGTCACGATGCAGAACATCATCTAAGGGCGAAAAAGTGGGGAACACCTGAATATGAGTTTTTGTGCCCTAATTTTGATTTGGCAAAGGGGGCTCTCTCACTGCACCAAGCGCCGTCAACCCTATGCCGGTCGATTGAGTATCTTGAGTTTGAGTTTCTGTAAGTCTACTTTATGTATAGATAGGCTAATTGGGACTGGACCTATATTTATAGTGGGATTGAACTATTGGGTGTCCACCAGGTACCAAACTCGGGACCTTTTGACATTACGAGGGTCACCTTTACCATTACGCTATAGGGGAGGCAAAATATATGTGAAACTAAGAAGACATTTTGAACGGACATGTAGAATGTAGGAGGCAGGGTTCGCCCTTTCCTAACCTGTATATCTCTAATGTAATTCTCAACTAAGCCAAGAATCTTTTCCTTCTACATTTTATATCACTTTTGTTATTGTTAATGAAGAATTAGAATTAATAATTTGTCTTTAAATCTCAAGTTAGCAAGTCAGCCAAAATTATGTTTTTATATTAATTTTACATTATTTGAAGATTTGCAAAGAAATAGTAGACGTATTCATGATCCTTCCACTCCAAAAACAAATATTTGTAAGAGTCACATCAAGTTTATGCTTGGAGGTAGTGAAGTTTTAGGAAACACACTCATATATATATAAAAGCAACAACAATAGTATTGTAATTTGGAGAGGATGTGATTTGTGAGCGGAACAAGCATGGGAATTTAACGAAGTTCCTTTGCGAATCATCAATTATGTATGCATGTGTATGTGGGTGTGTGTGTGTGTGTGTGTGTGTGTGTACACATATTTTCTATCTGCACCGTTGACTCACAAAGTACTACATGTGAGGTAAAACTATCGAAATGTAAAAAGAGGAAGTGCTACCACCCTCCCCGCCTTGTCTAAATTTTATTCAAATCGAACACGTGGCACGTATCTAGATATATATTTCGGAGGGGCGTCCTAACGTATTGTCTCAAAATAATAATATTAATAATGTTAAATTAAAATAAGTATAATTATATTAAATTAATTAATATATTTTTATTACATGAATAGGTAAGAAGGCGGTGTAACAACAGTGATACGGTAGAACATCACGTATTCATTATCTAGCTTACGTGTAGTTAAGGTCGGCAAAATTTGTAAATAACATGGATACCTGGGTACCTGGGGGAAACCCTGGGGGTAAAGGCGGTCAGGGGCGTGATGCTGATCACATCACACCCACTCACGACCGGATCAAGAAAGTGTGGAGCGTTACCCCCACACCCCTATACGCCTTTATGGCGTGGTGCTATGCACAGGGGAGCACTTTACCTTTTTACCTTTGTTATTATAAGTAGTAATAATTCTTGCATAAATCTTATTTGGTACTGTCATTCAAAGTCGTATTGCTTTCCAATATTTTTGCGGAAATAAACAAATTGCGATTAAACAAATTGCGATTAAACAACAACCTTATTTTCATTACTTAATTGAAGTTATTTTATGATTTCATTATTTTCATTATTTAATGTTTGTACTTGGTAGGTCTTTCGGGGGGAGGGTGGGACTCCTGGACCCCCCTGAATACGTCCTTCGCGGTAGGGGCCGAGATAAAGTTACTGTGTCACTGGTTCCAATTCACGGTAAATATGCTCTGCTTCTCTACACTCAAACATACACAAACTCATGGCTTTCCTGCTTTCTTGGTTTCTTGCCTGGGAAAGAGGCAATAAATCAAGCTGTGACAGCTACGGGACCTTCTGACGAGGGGACGGAACCCAGCTGTGCAGAGGATTCAAACACCCGCGCGAACTAGCCTTCCCCGTCAGCCTGAGGCAATTTTTGAACAGAGACATCTAGTAGTCAAGTGGCGAACTATGATCTGAAGCGGTCGTATCTTTCGCCGTCGATAATACATGACATTTTTAAACAATCATTTTGGGCTGTGCAAGTGACTTTTGAAAGAAAAGCCCTCCCTAGCTTAGTCATAAAAGGATTGAGCATTACATTAGTATGCATCATAATGGCCATTTTCGTTGGTGCTACCCACAAATTGTATAACTATTCTGTGCTTATTTACGTATTTCCTTATGCGAAATTGAAAAAAATAATGGAATTTGTGCACATTTATCGAACTGAAATTGCATAAATGTGTCATATACTCAAAGTTTCATAAAGTAAGTTCATATTTACTTCGTATTTTCCGGCAAATTTTTGTTCTAAAACGTTATATTCAACAAAATGCAAAAAGTCCATGTTAAATTTAAGCGCTTTCCACGGCAACCTTCGCCAAACTTCACCGCCCTCTTAAGCGTTCAACTCAACAACTTTTTCGTGATTCATTTGATCTTGTACACTTCTGTTCAGAGAAACTAGCACACTCGTTTGAGTTAAAGATCAGCCTAGGAGCCGATCGAGTGTGGCAGTACAGCCGAAGTAAAGAATCGGAAAAACAACACTCTGCAATGTTGCTTACCACTAAAGTTTTCTTCACCGGATGCAGGGAATTTTCGAGACTTGCCGAGTGAAAAGAAACGACTGTTACAGGAAAGTTTTACATTTTAATTATTAATGCAATTCAGTGTCCAATTTTACAAGAGAATGGCGGGAAAAAAATCAGGAAAATATTTTCGAGATACAAAATAAAAAAACTGCCTCAATCCTTGCGTTTGGTAAAAATCTCATATTCATTTGAAAGCAGGGGGAGTGGATGATGATATCAGTAGTGTAATTGATGCTACAACCAGCGCACTTATAGCGTACAAATGATGAGCACCCCTCAAGCAGATTTGCCTACACTTAAACCTAGCTCAACATGCCCATATGAGATTTTTGCTCAAGTGTAGCACCCCGTCTAATCCAAGATTTTTGTAAAAATGCCCGAAGCTACAGTGTACAAATGATGAGCCCCCCTCAAGCAGATTTGGCTACACTTAAACCTAGCTCAACATGCCCATATGAGTTTTTTGCTCAAGTGTAGCACCCCGTCTAATCCAAGATTTTTCTAAAATTCCCGAAACTACAGTGTACTGAGCCCCCTCAGATTGATTTGCCCATACTTACAAAAGTTGCATCAGCCAGATTGTTGTCCATAAATTTGTTACAAATAAGCTCTTCGTGATATTGTTTTGGATACACTTGAAATTAAGCCAAAATCCTCATAAAACACACACCCACCCACACCCACACACATACACGCACACAGCTACCCACACACATACATGCTTACTTCTGGTTTATTTCTATTGCATCATGCTGTGAAACAAATTATTATCCAATAAATTATTATGCATGTGTTGTTTTCTGATTGGTTAATTATGACATAATGTGATGATGTGTTATATTCTGATTGCTTTATTGTTTCAGATGTTTTAATCCTTGCTTAGGGTATATAAAGAGATTTTGCGCTACTCCTCAGCCAGTATTGTGAGAGTGGCTGAGGAGAACAGATGTGTTGTTACAGTGCTTCTCATACTTACAGGCCTGTTTGGTTTAATATATTATTCATATTAAATATATTTCTGGTATATTGAACAAAAGGGCTTATATTTTGTATAAAAAATCTGATATTTGTTACATCCAGCTTGTTTGTTGTAATCCACTCATATTTAGAGTCAGGCTTATATTTGTCCCAGCCTGTTATACAAAAATCAATACATAACACAGCGCTAGGTCATTGCCTTTCTAGGACATGCATGTCTGTGCAGGCATTTGCGGAAGGTCAGTGTAGATCAATATTTATTCTCTTTTTCCACTTGTAGGCTATTGGCTTTACAACCTGTCATAATAAGCATAGAGTTTTGGTTTAAAACCCAAAAAAATTTATATAATAAACCGAGGATAAAAGTTAACAATATTAACATATTAAATATACAAAAGAAATAAACAAAGCACACAGCTGAACAAAATATATATATATATATTAAGTACAAAATTTTGAATTGAACCCCAGGAAATCTTATATAATAAACCAACAACAAAAATGCCAAATCAAAAATATTGCAATCAGTGTAATAAGAATATATCCAGCCCCAATTGGGCCAGACACCAAAAGAATTGTAACCCAGGCAAATTCAGAACTCCCACTAAAATATGTCCTAAATGCAATAAAATATTTAGCAAGGCATATTTCAATAGACATGTGGGTTCTTGTTCTGTACAGTCATCAACATTGCCCAAACAACAACAATCTACATCTGGTCTGAAAAGAAAGCATGAAACACCTGTTAATGCTGGACCGGCAAAGCAGCCACGCTATGTACCCATCCATAGCAGTTTTAACGGCCAATTAAGGGATCACCGGTTTGTATCAGAGCCAAGATGTGACATTAAGAATTTTTTGAACAGTATAAATCCAGATGTACAGGCAATTCTAAATGCACAAAATGGCTCTTATAAGCTGTCCCTCAAATTGTTTACACAATATAAAAAGCCAAATGGCACAAAATTTACACAGCCCCACATAACAGAAACTGTACCGGTATATTCAAATGCAAATTCAAACAAAATAATAAGCAGTTTGATAGATCAATTTAATATTAAACACTCTGAATTTGCTGCAAAAGAGTCTGGATGGAGCCTATGCGGATCTCCACACAAGTTATATGTTAATATTTCTGAATTCAACCCATTACAAGGTTCCACTTATGTGCCATTACCTGCCAATATCAAAAACAAAACAGCCGTGGTTAATATAAAAAATAATGACCAGAAATGCTTTTTGTGGTGTATTTTAGGTGCTTTGTATCCAGTTTCAAAGGATCCTCAGCGAATAACTTATTATAAACAACACGAACACAATTTTGATGAGGCAATGGAGGGTTTAGAATATCCAATGCTTGTTCAGAATATTGATAAATTTGAAGAAAAGGCCAGGCACATCAATGGCAAACAATTATCTATTAATGTATTTACTTGTTCTACTGGCCGTGGCAATTGCTTGATAAATCCTCTCAGAATCAGTACACTTGATGATGAATCTGCTATTCCGATTGATCTGCTCTTAATTGAAGAGGATGGCACATGCCATTACACTCTGATACATAATCTTGAAGCTTTAGTCAGAACACAACTAGACAAAACTCATAGAATATTCAAGTTGTGCAGAAGATGTTTGTCTGTATTTGATGGTCAAAAAATGGTAAATGGGGTTCGTGAAAAAAATGCAGAAATTGCTAAAAACAAGTTAATTGAGCACCTGAAATACTGTGGCAATTATAAACCTGTTCATATGGTGATGCCAATGCCAAGTGAAAATGCAAAATTCAAAATGTTTGAAGCCCTGTTGGAACACCCAGCATATATAGTCTGTGATTTTGAATCAAACCTCAAACCCCTTGCATTCTGCAGCCCAGACCCTGAGGAATCTTCAATTACATCATATCAATTACATGAACCTTCCAGCTTTTATTATGTGGTTGTACAGGGTGGTGTGGTTAGTAAAGAATATTTATACATGGGAGCAGATGCCATCAAAGAATTTGCACATAGAATAGAAAATGAGTGCCATGACATAGCATCTAATATCTTATTAAAATCAAAATCTATGTTGCCTTTAACAGAGAAACAGATTGAAGATTTCAACAATGCAGAAAAATGCCTGGTATGTGATTCTGAATTTTCAGATATAAATATCAAGGTGAAACACCATTCTCATACAGATGGTAAATTCTTAATGGCCCAGTGTAATAGCTGTAATATTAAGATCCAGAGACCAAAATTTGTCCCTATATTTTGCCATGGTGCATCCAATTATGATTTTCATCATTTGATCAGGTACGAGGTGTTTGACAAGCAGAATTTAAATATTTTAGCTGAAAATAATGAGAAATATATTGCCATTAGCAAAATAATTAAAGTTAATAGTGTTCCTATTCACTTAAGATTTCTTGATTCTTACAGAATTTTATCGGCTAGCCTGGCTATACTGGCCACTCAATTATCTGATGATCAATTCAAAATCACATGTGCTTTGTTTCCAAATCAGGAGCTGAAATTAATTAGGCGGAAGGGTGTATATCCATATGATTATGTTACAGATTTTTCTAAATTTGATGAGTGTTCTCTGCCACCACGACAAGAGTTTTACAGCAAAATCAGAGGATCTGGAATCACTGATGAAGATTATCACCATGCCCAATTGATGTGGAACAATTTAAAATGCCAGACATTTGGTGATTATCACAAGGCTTATTTAAAACTTGATGTGACCCTCTTAGCTGATATACTGCAGGCATTCAGAAAATCTTCCATGCAAAATTATAAGCTTGATCCAATGTATTTTTACAGTGCTCCGGGCCTAGCATGGTCTGCAATGTTTTTAAACACTAAAATGCAGTTGGATCTGATCCAGGATCAAGATATGTATCTGTTTATGGAACAATGTATAAGAGGAGGCATGGTGCAATGTTCTCAGAGATATGCCAGAGCAAATAACAAATATATTCCTGATTATGATCCAGCTCTGCCATCAAATTATATACTGCATGTAGATGCCAACAGCCTCTATGGTTATGCTATGATGAAAAAATTGCCATATGCAGGGCTTGAGTGGGTTGAAGATTTCAACATTGAAGATCTTAAAGATTTTGATGACAGTAACTATGGCCTGTTCTTAGAGGTTGATCTGACAATTCCTGATAATTTACACAACACATTTTCTGATCTGCCCCCAATTCCTGAGGTTAAGTGTTCACCTGGCTCTAAACAGAAGAAATTGATGATGACTCTAGAGCCGAAACAGGATTATGTTATATATTACAAAAACCTCCAGTTCCTGATGAATCATGGTGTTCAAGTGACCAAAGTTGGAAAAGTTTTGAGGTTCAGGCACTCAAGATGGTTGAAGCCATATATTGATACAAACACAGAGCTTCGAACATTTGCAATGAGCCAATTTGATAAGACCTTGTTTAAATTGATGGTCAATTCAGTGTATGGCAAAGCAATTGAAAATGTCAGAAAACATAGTGATGTTAAAATAATTACTGACCCCAGCCGGAGCAAAAAATTGATTGCAAAGCCCAACTTCAATTACAGAAGAATTTATGATGAAAATATGGCACTTTTCAACATGAAAAAAACAAAGATCAAATTTGATAAGCCTATTTATGTAGGGGCTGTGATATTGGAATTGGCCAAATTACACATGTTAAAATTGTATTATAATGTGTTGAAACCTTTTTATGGTGATTGTGTAAAACTGATGTACATGGACACAGATAGTTTTGTTCTTGATATTCAAACAGAAGATGTTTATCAAGATATGTCCCAGCCTGAATTGTTTAAATATTTTGATACCACTGAACATTCAAAAATTCAACACCACAACAAAAAGGTGCCTGGCAAGTTAAAAGATGAGACACTTGGTGATGTTATTGTGGCATTTGCTGGGTTAAGGGCCAAGATGTACAGTTTTGAAACATGTAGTGGCGCTGTTGCAAAAAAGGCCAAGGGCATTGGAAGAGTAATTGTTGACAAAGAGCTTGAATTTGAGGATTACAAAAATTGTCTCAAATCATGTAGCACAATCAGAACATCAGAAAATAGAATTCAGAGTGTGGATCACTTATTGACTAGCAATATTGTAAGAAAAGTGGCTCTGGACCCACATGATGATAAGAGATGCATTTTGTCATGTGGCATACATACTTTACCATGGGGTTATTGTGATTTGAAAAATATCAATCAATGCCCAATTACAGAGCATGATTTGAAATAAATAAACATGCCTATGAACTTATTTGGGTTCAAAAAACAGGCTATTATGGACCTGCCAACAGCACAACCCTCTTCTGATATAATATCTAAACTAAGTGCTTTGTTAATTATCCATCTGAACAGCATACTTACAGATGTTGATGATGAAACAGGTAAAATATTGTACATATTTAACAATAATTTAAATCATTACCAATTACCTGTAGGTGGTCAATTGCAATTTATTACAACCCCTGAGGGTAATGTCAAGATTTCAGTAGGGAGAAATATTTATAGAATTAAGCATTCAAACATGATTTCTGGCACTGTATATACTGTTTCTGCTGGTGACTGCTTATATATTGAGGTCCCGGGATCATATGACAAGCTTATACCTTTTTTATAGAATTAAGAATTAGATATTCAATAATAAATAACCACTAAAACAAAATGCCTAATGATATATTTGGCCATACAAGGCATGAAGATCACAGTGATGAGATTCTTATGCTTGATGTCAGAGTCAAGAAATTAAGAAGTGATTTACAAGCTTTACAAACCACACTCAATGCCAGTCTTCAACTAGAAATTACAAATTTACAATCACAATGCATGGACCCTCTTCTTAAAATTGATTCTGAACTGAAATTATTGCTTCAGAAATATACTGATTTGGCCACATTAGATAATTTTCAAAGTTTAGAAGAAGCTGTAGCAGCTCTTCAAGCCAAATTTAAGACCCAGGCCACCAACTCTGAGCAATTGAAACAACAATTGGAAGAGCAGATAAATGATGTCCAGACACAGCTCCAAACAATTGTCAAAAGCATAACATCACAAGAAGATTTTGATCTAGTGATTTCCACTCTAAAAGAACAGATTCAATCATTACAGATACCTAATCTGGACCCCTTGAACAATGCCATAGCCGAGGTTAAAGAAAAAATTGAGACACTCGAAAATTTTATGAACAACTTGCCATCTTCTGATGCTTTGAGTGCAATAACTCTGAGTGTTGCCAACATTAAGCTGCAACTTGAAACATATGAAGATTTTGGAAAAATTCAAAGTACCATAACCCATCTTGAGGGTACAATAGCAGCAGTGCAAAGTGATTTGACAAATGTACAAGAATCTCTAGAATCCCGCCTGCCTGGTATTGTAGACACACTTGTCAGTGTCCAGCAACAGATCACAAAGCTTGAAAACCTCAACACTGAATCTGAGCTATCTCATTTTCATCACTTGATCGATGATATCCAAACAAAGCTTGAAATTTTACAACAATCAACACCCACTCAGGCAGATATAGCCCTGCTCCAAAATGCTATGCAAAATGTGGCTTATGCTTCTGAATTAAATAATGTGAAATTGGCACTTGAATCTTTGCAAAATACTGTATCAAATCTCCCTACATCACAGGAACTTAAAAATATTAAGAGAGCAGTGAATCGCATATTGAAATCAGAAGATATCAAGAATATCCAAACAGAGATCAAACAACTTACTCAGACAGTGGCCACTCTACCAACCAATCAATATATTAATGAACTGCATGCCCTGTTTGAGGATATCAGAAGACAAGTCCATGATCTTACTGCTCAAAATTCATAATTGGCAGTTATTGAAAATTTGCAACAAATTGTAGCTAATATCAAGCAACAGCTAGGGACCATGGAATCCAATCAAGCAAATGCTCTGTCTGTTTTTGCCACCCAGCTTCAAGAGATTGTGCAACAATACAAGAAACTTGTTGTGGACATAAAAATCAAGCAAGGCCATAATGATGTTGTTAGGACCATCAATGAGCATCTTGAATCTGTAACAAGCAGATTGCTTACAGCAGAAAAAGAAATAACAGGCATAATCGAGAATCCAAAACATACAGTAATTCTTGAATTGTACAGCATCCCCAACAAAGAATATGATTCACCATTTACACCAGGTGGCAAAATATATATGCTGTCCCCTGCACAATTTTATTACCAGTTTTTTGTTGGGGGCACACTGAGACCAATCAAGATCAAACATTGGCTTCAACCACAGGCACACCACTACCCCACCTTATCAATAACAAATGCTGACAACAAACCAAAAATCACCAGTGTAGAGTTACAGGATTTTATAGATCCCAATACATTAGAAACATCTTATGCTGAAGATGAAGGCTCTCTGGAATTTAAAATACAAGTAGGGGACAAATTATATTTAGAAAATTCTGTAGTATCAGCTGCTGAACACCCCATAGTTGCAATATTCTTGTTTTCATATTATGTCTAGACAAATTATTGTTGATGAATTACACAGACAAGCCAGACATAATTATAAGAGACTGCCAGTAGTCACAAAAGGCATAGATGATTTATGGCAGAGCGACTTGATTGAAATGGCAAGTGGACAGCTGAAAAACTTAGACAAAATCAACAAGGGCTACAAGTATCTACTCACTGTAATAGACACATTTTCAAAATTTGCCTGGGCTGTGCCACTCAAATCCAAGACTGGAAAATGTGTTACAGAAGCCATCAGAACAATCATCAATCAGAGTGGAAGATCACCGCGCTATTTGTAAACAGATAATGGCAAAGAATTTTATAATTCTGTGTTCCAACAATTTATTAAAAGCCAGTCAATAAAACATTACTCGAGTTACAGTGATCTCAAAGCCTCAATTGTAGAGAGATTCAACAAAACCCTAAAAAATCTTATGTATAAACAATTTACACTTCAAGGTAATTATAAATGGATTAATATTCTTCCAGAACTTCTACATAAATATAACAACTCGGTTCATTCCACAATCATCATGAAACCCTCTGAGGTAACTTCATCTGATGAGCAAAAATTGATCAGGACTGTTTATTATCCTAGAAACCAGCCAACAACAAGAAAAGCCAAATACAAGGTGGGTGATCAAGTAAGAATCAGCAAATATAAGCACTTGTTCAAAAGAGGCTTTACAAGAAACTGGGGCACTGAATTATTTACAGTGGTTCAAGTTAAACCTGGGACCCTTAACACATATATAATAAAAGACCACCGAGGAGAAATTCTCAAAGGCAGGTTCTATGAAGAAGAACTCAAAAAAACTAAACAGCCTGACACATATCTCATAGAAAAAATCATCCGCAGGAAAGGCAACAAGTTATTTGTCAAATGGCTAGGACTTCCAGAACACAGCTGGATCGATGCAGACAAAGTGATAATATGAGCACCTGGGATGTTATAAAAAGGCTGCCAGAACCTGAACAGCAGATTAAGAGAAATGGCAAGTTGCTGCCTGAAAATATTAGATGTCTTATTGTTGGGCCATCGGCTTGTGGTAAAACTACACTAATGATTGATAATTTTTTATTGGCACCCAACTGGTTAGATTGGAAAAACAGGCACTTGTATGTCTTCTCTAAGAGCTTGGAACAATTAAAATATCAGCAGCTAATGAAGCTATATGATGGATTGGATATAGCCACTTTTGAACCAGATGTTAAGCCACTCCATGAATGTCTTGATAACTCTGTTGTTGTGTTTGATGACATTATACTGGATAATCAAAACAAGGTTAGAAATTTCTTTACACAGGGGCGACACAAAAACATTGATTGTTTCTACCTGGCACAGACTTTTTCTAAAATACCGAAGCAGCTGATCCGAGACAACAGCAATTTTATATGTGTGTTTCATCAAGATCATACCAACCTCAAACACATACATGATGAATATGTAGGTGGGGACTTGAGCTACAATGATTTTTCCAAGTTTTGCAGTAGGTGCTGGAACCAGGACAGTTATGGGTTTGTCACAATTGATATGACAAGAAAACCCAATAGTGGCAAATACAGAAATAAAATCAACAATTTTCTAGAAATTGAAACATATATAAATAACCATGAAAAGGCCAATCATTGATGATCTTAAATTAAGAGATTATCTTGTAAAAAGATATAAGGGAT
The DNA here is from genome assembly GCF_977018435.1 of Lepisma saccharinum. Classification (NCBI taxonomy): domain Eukaryota; kingdom Metazoa; phylum Arthropoda; class Insecta; order Zygentoma; family Lepismatidae; genus Lepisma; species Lepisma saccharinum. The sequence continues at coordinate 73,288,635 of NC_139230.1, forward strand.
GGAAATCACAGAACCGAGGAATTTAGGAACAACACAAACAAACAGAACAGCCTATCATTGATGCTATTAGTGAATTAGGTAAAAATATGAAAACTGTTACAGAGCAAAATCAAAATTTGATCACAGAGCTTGTACCTGTAGCTGCTAGGAACATATTAGATTATCCGATCACCCCACTTTCCACTATTCATACACCTAGTCCTGTTGCTCCTCGAAGAATTGAAGCTACTCAGGATCCTATTGAATTGGGTCTTCTTGCTCAAAAATATTTAAGCACACCTAAATACAACAAAGATGAGGTCTTTGGCTTATATGCTGACACAGAGCGTGATGGTAGCATCATACATAGAATTGGCAACTTCAGAGTAACATTTATGGGAGATGATATAATTGTATATTCAGAATCTCATCTTGGAGAAAAAGGTGGTTTTGTTAAATATCCCGGAACACCTGGATTGTGGGAACTGATGACTAGGAAGAGGCCTGGCAGCTATACAGATCAAGACTATGAGCACTACAAAGAAATATTAATAAAATCAGATGCTCTATACCAGGACAATGATCCCACACAAAAAAGAGTCAAGTCTAGCAGTGGAGCAAAATATAACAACTTAATCAAGCCCATATGGTCACAGATCAAGACTGGCATTGGAATCAAACAATACAACACCCTGCCTAAAGAATTTGTGTGGGTTGATGATGTCAGGAAACTTGTAGATAGGTTATTGGTGATAGCTGGGGAGGAAAATGCTGGCAACCACAATTTTTACAATGAAAAGGTTGGAATTATGGACATGATAAGCACAAAATTGTCTAATTTTATAGTGAATGACACTAAGGGGATTGGATATCTTATAAAATTTATTAATACTCTACCACCGAAATTTGGAATGAAGGCCAAGGGTGTTATAAATCAAATACCTTATGCAGGTCTTAAATCTCTTAAAACTATTGATAGTCTTTTAACCAAAAAGCAGCGCAAGAAAAAAGAGCTCTTGTATTGCCAAGGGTCATGGTATGAAATTGTTGCTTAGTACCCCCCAATTAAAAAAATTACAACAATCCAGAAAAAAATCACATGTGGGGGGTTTCATATTTACTATCCCGGCCATCTTAGCAGCACTCGGGGCTGTTGGGAGCTTGGCTGGGGATCAGCAGCCATAGCAAAAACAGTAATAGATGCCAAGAAGAATAAGGCAGAATTAGATGAGCAGAGGCGCCATAACCTGGCAATGGAGAAACAAGGCAAAGGTCTTAAGAGAGCCATGAATAAGTTTAAAAAAAACAAGAGCCGCTTACAAACCAAGATATTGAAGCTTTAATCAAGCCACTGGGCATCAAAAATTTTAGAGGTGTGTACATGTCTGATTCTTTGCCAGAGCAACCACTCAACAAAGAGTGTGGCATTGTTAATTTGGATAAGTACAAAAATCAGGGCACTCACTGGATCTGTTATCTTAAATATTTAAACAATGAGGCATTTGTGTTTGATTCATTTGGAGGTGTTCCACCTGAAAATTTAATAAAATATCTAAATTCAGCTAATCTTTATTACAATAATGCCCGTGTTCAAAACTTCAAAGATGTTAATTGTGGACATTTGTGTTTATCTGTTCTTAGATATATGTCTCAAATAAATAAACCATCAATTGAAAATTTTCAAAAAGCCTTGGGGTATTTAAAACATCATGGGGGTATTCCATCTCACCAGCCAAAATTCAATATTGAAACTCAAATTACATGATGATATAGTGTATCCCAAAACAATAGCTCTCAGAGCATTTTATGGCATGTACTTAATCCCTAATATTACTCACCACAACAACAAAATTGCAGTAGGGGATCAAAAAATTGTCATCACTCCAGGGCAGTATAATCTGTCCACTCTAAATGCTCAATTACCCAGAGGTATAGTATTAACTCAAAATTCTGTCACTCACAGAGTAGAGATTGTATCTGCTACAGAAACAGTGGATCTGGGTACTATAGGAGAGCTCTTAGGATTTGAGAACAACACAAAACTTGAACCAGCCATCAAACACACTGCTATGAATATACCTAAATTCTTAGCCATAGAGACTCTGAATATTCACTGTAATGTGGCCGAGGGTATGATCACCAAATCAAATGGCATAGGCACTCACAAACAAACTGGCATCATTGCAACATTTAAACCTAATTCTGAATTTATGGAGCCAATCATCTACACTCCATCCCCAACATTATATTTTCCTGTGTGCCATAACAGAATAGATAATATTGAATTGATGGTCACTAATGAAAAAGAAGAATTAGTTGATTTTGCTGGAGCCACAACAACTGCAATCATAGAGATTAATATTTAAATAAAAATACATACAAAAAAAATGGAAAATATTGAGAGTTATGAGCTACAATCATTCCCCCCAAACAGGAGGACATTTGCAAATTTAAATCAACCCAACACAGAAATTGAGGTTGATCTTGATGTAGGGGATGGCTTTATACACCCCCACAGAGCAGATCTATACATCAAATTTGATGTTGTAAAGCTCGATGGAACAGATTATCCGGCAAATTCAAAGATAAGATTGGTAGACAATTTTTTGCCGCATCTGTTCTCTGAAATTGAGATCAGAAAGCATGGTGTTGTTATAAACAGAGTGGATTATCCCGGCATTACCTCCACAGCTTTGGAAACACTAAAATTATCCAAAACCGAGGCTTCTTACTACAAAATAGGTGGATTTGAGGCTGGTGATAAAATTATATCTAAGAGCCACACAGTGCTGTTCCCTATGCGCCTGTTGCCAGGATTCTTCTCAGATTACAAAGATATTATGTGGAAGGGTGGTTTAAGAATCACATTTAGAAGAGCTGCCAATGATAATAATGCTTTGATGAGGTACAGTATATTAAATTCTACAGGGGAAGTTCTGCCCAATACCCTACCTGATGAAGGCAAATGCATTATTCAGACTATGGAGCTAAGAATCCCAGTTGTTGAATATGAAGCCAGTTATGCTCTTAAATACAAAGCAAATATAATAAAAAATCCACAGATTCCTTTACAATTTTATACATATCAATGTGTACAGAAGCCTGCCGCTGGAACTTATTATGAGTTTGATGCTACAAATTCATTCTCCAGTATACAATATGACATGCCGGATTTTGTGGTGGTACTGTTTCAGACTGGAAGACACAATAATCAGGAAAAAAATTCAAGTAGATTTAATAACTGCAACATCAAGAACATATATCTTAAAAATGGCAGAAATGAGGTATTCCCAGAGAAAATTATAATTTAGACATGTCCAAGGATGATTTCCTTAAATTATATGAAGCATTTACAGCATACAAAAGGGTCACTACTGGCAATACTGACATGTATTACACACCAGATGAATTCAAAGCACAGAGACCCATGTTTGTTATCAACACTTCAAAAAGGAAACAAGTTGTGGTTAATGACAGGACAAACATTAAAATTATCTGTGAATTCCACGATACACTCCCTGATGACACCATATGTAGTGTTATTCTCATAGGTGAAAAATCATATGTTTATGATGTAAGAAATGAGAGAGTCACAGAGCAATTCTAGAAGATTTTTGCATATTACCGGACCAGAAGTAAATATGTGTGTGTGTGTGGGTGTGTGAGAGTGGCATTTTGCCTTAGTTTTTAAGTGTAGCCAAAACAATATCAAGAAGGTGCATATTTTTAACAAGCTTATGGACAAAAATCTGGCTGATGCAACTTTTGTAAGTATGGGCAAATCAATCTGAGGGGGCTCATCATTTGTACACTAGAATTCAAGATTCTTGGGATTTTGACAGAATAACACACTATAAACAATAAAATCATATGGGTACTTGACATAATTTTAAGTGTGGGCAAATCAATCTGAGGGGGCTCATCATTTGTACACTAGGATTCAAAATTCTTGGAATTAAGAGCATATTAGACTTGAAGAAATGGGGAATAAGAGGATCTTGGCATAATTTTAAGTGTGGGCAAATCGGGCTGTTTAATTATATGAGCTCATCATTTGTACGCTATAAGTGCGCTGGTTATAGTACAAATCACACTACTGATATCATTACCTCTTTCCCTAGCTTAACGTAACAACATCGTCGACGTTTGCAAAGAGAAACCGGGTTTGAATTCCGACCTGAGCGTTGGTGTTCTTTGCGAGTGTCCCTTCATCAATATTCCCATATCATCATTTATCTTATTCGTCGCGATTAACTAAAGTGCAAGAAAAGCGAAGCTAACAAAAAATATATTAAATTCACGTTCAAGATGCGGACGGGACAAAATAAACAATCCAAGGCAATAAGAATATCTAGTATCACGGCCCGAATGATGTGACTTCAGGATCACTTTCGTTACTTTCTCTTACGTATGCAAACTGCTTTGCTAGCTAGTAATTTGAACACGAAAGTAGGATAATAAAGCTCCCAAAATCACTACAGGCTGGATGAATGTCTTCATATTTTCCTGAAAAATCACTCTTCTTCCTCAAATAGTTAGTTTATAGATATAATAATGTATGTGCCATTAACTTATAAGATTCATCGCCATAGATCAGAACCTGATATGTTGGCAGAAGTTAGAGCACGAAGATTATTAGGGGTTGGAAACACTAACCTTGCACAAGAGCACGACATCAAACGTCTTCTTTAACTTATATTCTGTGAGCATTGTGTGCACAGCATAGAGACACTTTACCATTAAGCGTATTGCTTTCAAATTAATGTAATTAGAGAGAAGGGACATTGAAAGTTTGGAACCCGACAGGTAAAAGTGCAATCTTCAGGAGAAATCACCCCAATAGCATGTCTTTTTTCACCGCGACTTGTGTCCATGTCACAGTCCGTGCTTGAGCACGGGAGAGGCAGGTCGAAGCTAAGCAGTCGTGCGGGCTTGGATAACGCGTGACGCGTAAAACCGAGTGCGAGTGTTGGGCCAAGTGAAAATAGGACTCTGATAGGTAATAGTATTGACAATAGTTAATAAGAACAAGAAGGTTACCAATGGATCGTGAAATACCATTTTGATAAATTTCGCATATGGAGCAGGAAAACCTAGTGCAATGGACATCACATGTGTTCATTTACAGTCAGTTTAAACTTAGTATTGATGAAATTGTAGCAATACAAATACCGACAACTGCGTGAGGTGTTTATTTGAAATTAGTGCAACAACGTACTATGTTAAAATTGCTAGAACAGTACCCAGGTTAATTAGAATTTAAGTATGATAATGGTAATTTAGTGAAAGTAAAAATTAGCGACGCAAGTCGAATAGTGAAATACGTACGTGTATTTAATTTACCTATGGAAGTTGAATTTAGACAAGTGCACGGGGAATTCAGTGAATATGGAACAGTGGATGAAGTGATAGAAGAAATGTGGAGTGAAAAGTTTCGTTACCCTGTGCCTAGTGGCGTACGTATGGTAAAAATATAATTAAAGATGCCAATACCATCATTCGTAACTATTGGCAAATATAAGGCCCACGTGATATATACGGCACAAACTCCAACGTGTGAGTTTTGTGGATCGGATGAACATTTAAGATACAGTTGTAATCAGCGGCAAATGACTACCCTACGGGTCACACCGAAAGTAAAGGTAACCTACAGTAAGGCAGTTTTGCACAATGAGACCGACATAGTAAGCTCAGAGGGATCAGCGAGTGCATCACATCAGCAGAAAAATGAGGTTACCTTACAAATGAAGCCAACCTGTAATAATGAGATGGACAAACAAATAGGAAGAACACCAGAGGTGGGAGCAAATAACAAAACGACAGAACCTCAAGAAAAGAAACACTGGAAGGAAGAAAAAGAATCAAACGAATTATTGAAGAATGAGGAGAAAAGGGAGGAATTTATGGACCCCCATTACCTTATCAACAGAGGAAACTGCATCCGCCACTAAATCACTGAGTGACAAACAAGAATCAGGAGAAGATAGTGATCTCATTTCCACTTGTGGGAGTGAGAATAGTAATCAAATGAAGGTAAGTATAACTAAGCTCAAACGAAAAACAAAAACAAAAAACTCTATAGCAAAACGGCGTTCTACCAGACGATTAGGAAATAACTTTTCAAATAGTGCACCAATTATCGGATTAAATGCTTCAGCATGGAAGATGTGGAATGCTAATAGAAGTATAGAAAGTGAAAAGGAAGCTCAAGAAAATAGTATTTAGAGTAACTTATTTATATGGAAAATATGTATTTTACAAAAGTGTGGATTATTTTAATACTATTAATAGCATTATATAGAAATATGGAAACATCAGTAATACGAGTAGCAAATATAAATATAAATAATATACAAAAAGAAACAAAGTTAAAATCACTAAGTAGTCTCTTACATCAAAAAAGTATAGATGTTGCGATGTTGTAAGAAGTAGGCAGAAATTCGCTAGAATGTAATCAAAATTACATAGAATACAATAATTATAATTCAACTGGTACAGGAACTGCAATTTTAGTTCGTAAAGGACTCTCATTTATTCAAGTACAAAAAAGAATTAAGATTGGGACATTAATTAACATTAATTAACGTTTATGCCCCCTCAGGATCAAGATACCGGAAAGAAAGAAGTATCTTTTATACATATACAGTACTACAATACATTGCAGATAGTGCAGGTTCAATATATTTAGCAGGAGATTTTCATTGTGTATTATGTAATGTGGATCAAACACCGGGTTATAATTTTTCAAATGATTTGCAAAATTGGTGCACAATTTGCAGTTAAAAGATGTGTGGCAAGATAAAAGAGGCAATGAGCTCGGATACACATACATTACTGCAACTAGTGCCTCGAGAATAGATAGGGGATATGTTTCGAGTGAACTAAAATCAAATATTACCTCTGTTCATATGTAACCGGTGGTTTTTAGTGACCACCATGCTGTAATTACAACAACGAAATCACTGCTAAGGTTAACTAGAATAGGGAGGGCAACTTGGAAAACGAATACATCATATTTAATTGAAGAAGATTTTAGATTTGACTTTGAACAACAGTGGGGAAAATGGACTAAGAGATCATTATATGAACAAAATATTAATAGATGGTGGACAGAAATTTTTAAACCAAATTTCCAAAGATATTGTAAACAATACTCCTGGGAAAAACAACACGAATGGTATAATAAATTTAATTTCCATTATGCAGTCTTACACGATCTATAATATAGATATATATTATAAGAAAAAGAAAAAAGACAGTGACGAAAATTAAAAAAGTAAAAGCACAACTACTGCGCCTAGAGGCAACAAAAGTAGAAGGAATACGTATACACAGTGCGCTCCCCAACATAAATATTGAAGAAGAAATCAATTTAGTTCACGTAACAAATATATATCAGAGACAAAAACAGAGTCTGATAACAGAACTGCAGGATAACTATGGAGTAGGCCATAATGAGAGGAACCAAATACAACAACTAGTGTAGAAATATTTGGAAAATAAATATTCAAACGCGTTTCAAAATAATGAGAAGGCTAGTCAATATTTAGACAAATACATACCAATCCTCCAGTCAGAAGAAATGGTTGGATTAAAGCAACCATACACAAATGAAGAAGTGTATAAAGCAATAGTACAGGGATTACGGGGAACAGCACCTGGGGAAGATGGAATAGCGACTAATGCATACAGGGTGATTCTAAAGGTACAGTACAAACGAAAACCACAGATACCTCCCATGAAATAGAGACGAAAGTTCCCCTTCCACTTTGCCGAGAGATGCCTCCGTGAGGAGCTAGACAACACCGAAAACGTGTGAAAATGAACTTCACACCTCTGTACAGCCAGTACCAGTGAAGATAGAAAGTCGGAACAAACGAAGTCAAATGGAACACCAAAGTCGCCCATCCGAAAAACACTAGGCGGCAGCTGCGCAACGCATGCGCATGGGGTTCCACAAAAAAAATAGGAGTGTCCCGCAAGACAAGTGAAGGGAAAGGGTAGCGATCGACAACGGTAGGGAGAATAGAAGCTATGAAGCATGAAGTAACAATTGCACAGCGGGAAACAAACACCATGACTGAAGTAGTGCAGTAGAGAAAAATAGTGCGGCGTTGTAGAACCACGGGAGGACGACGTAGGATTTAAAAACACACCGAGAATGCAAGCAAAGTGGTCCGTGACACTCGACAGGCAACAGACGCGTACATGGTTCGGGGCAGAAATGGCGGCGCTGGCGGTGCAGCGCAAGGGGAGTCCACAAAACACAGTGGGGAGACACCGCAGCAAGAACACAGTGCGGTGCAACAAAAGAGAAAGAGGACCGGACGGGGAATGGTACCTGCCAAGGAGACAACAAATGCGGGACGAGGGATTCCCCGTAGCAGCACCGAGGGGATGTCACACAGAGGTCGTGCGCCAGCAGGATAAACACAGCAACTACAGGCACAGGAGGTTATTGCTAATGAAAAGTGCACGTACAGATAGGACCACGTACCCCGTACTGACGTTGTAACAAACGTCGTGATGGGGCCAAATCAGCCTCTTAGAAATGAAGCCGGAGGCACATCGCTGGGTGGGAGCGGGCGAAAGGCTGCTGGAGTGTCGTACGGACCCCACCACTCCGTACGGTGGACGACACTAATGGACGAGGTCGGAATGTTTCCATCCCGATCACCTGGTCCACCGTTCCCAGACCTGACGCGGCTGCTTGCTTCCAAGCGCAACCCCAGCCGAACAACTCGAGTCCCTCCTCGGCCGCAGCCTTCCGCTCCGAAACCAAGCGTGGCCTCACACCACCGCAGCCGCACACTGCCGCGTGGGTGTGAGACCGGACTGAGCAAGTCTGGACAGATAAACTGCGTGGGACAATCGTGTAATGAAGCTACGTGGGGGTATGTACGTCTGTTCAACTGCTGGGTTAACCCACATTGGTGTACACAAACACCACACGATCGTACGTAGTGCTCCCCGTCGGCTCGAGCAAGACGGACGAAGTACGTGTTGTGGGTGAATGGGGCAAGAATGAAGGACGCTACATGTGTTCCACGATGACATGGCCCCAGAGTACATGGCCCCACCTGACGGCAGTGGTCAGGTAGTGAAGAGCACAGGCACGGGTGGCTCAAGAACGTCAGCTGATTGTACCACAGCGCCGTGCGGACGTGTGGGCTGATTGGAAGTGCAGCGTCAGGGAGCGTGTCAGTGAAAGAGCCGGTGCGGTGGTGGTGTGCTTGACGTACGACAATTGAGTACGTTGTTTCGAAGCCGTTGTGACCAGTGTGTGTGTGTGTGCCACCTGTGCACTGCAGTACAGTATTCCATAATTGGCACTATCCTCACCGTACCATGGAACGCTACACATTTGTAGAACTGAGGGACATGCATTTTGTCTACGGTCTTGCAGATGGCAATGGCCGAGCAGCTGCACGCCTTTATCGCGGACGGTATCCGGAGAGGCGACAACCCGACAGCAGGTTGTTTTCGAACGTGCACCGTACCCTTGGTGAATCGGGTGTGTTACGTGCAGGCCATCATGTCGGTCACCCAAGACATGTGCGCACCGCGGCGGTCGAGGAGGACGTACTTGCTCGCGTGGACGACACACCGTCCACTAGCACCCGTAGCATTGCATTTGCAGTGGGAGTATCACAGTCGATAGTGTGGCGTGTCCTTTATGATGATCTGCTGTATCCCTATCATCCACAGCGAGTCCACGCGTTGCAGGCTGGGGATTACCCACGACGTGTGGAATTCTGTCAACGACTGTTGAAGTTTTGTACCGACGATCCCCGTTTTTTGCGCCATGTGCTTTTCACGGACGAGGCAACATTCACCCGTGAGGGCATTTTCAATTGCCGAAACAGCCATGTGTGGGATTATGAAAATCCACATGCAGCAGTCGAGGTGTACCATCAGACCCAGTTTGCAGTGAATATCTGGGCAGGTATCATCGATGAACAGATTATCGGTCCATACCTGCTGCCACCAAGTTTAAATGGCCGCCTCTATCGCACATTTCTTGCATCAGTCCTTCCAGAGCTGCTAGAAGATGTACCCCTCAACGTGCGACATCGTATGTGGTTTCAATTGGATGGAGCGCCTGCACATTTTGATTGCACAGTGCGAACCCTTTTGCACCATACCTACCCACAGCGCTGGATCGGCAGAGAAGGCCCCGTCCCCTGGCCCGCCCGTTCGCCTGACCTCACACCAATGGATTTCTTCTTGTGGGGCCATGTGTAAACACTCGTCTACGAGACCCCGCTGCCTGACAAGGAAACATTGGTATCACGGATACTTGCAGCATCGGCCGAGGTGTGTACCATACCAGGGATTTTTGATAGGGTTCGCCAGAATTTCCTGCGACGCTGCAATGCCTGCATTGAATGTGGTGGTCGTCAATTTGAGCAACTTTTGTAACAACGTCAGTCCGCGGTACGACTACGTACTACGTACTATTCCTATCTGTTACCCCCACACCCCCTATACGCCTTCATGGCGTGGTGATATGGACAGGGGAGCACTTTACTTTACTTTACTTTTTTTACTTTAAGTGCACCTTTGCGTGGCAATAAACCTCCTGTGCCCGTAGTTGCTGTGTTTGTCCTGCTGGCGCACGACCTCTGTGTGACATCCCCTCGGTGCTGCTACGGGGAATCCCTCGTCTCGTATTTGTTGTCTCCTTGACAGGTACCATTCCGCGTCCGGTCATCTTTCTCTTTTGTTGAACCGTGCTTTGTTCTTGCTGCGGTGTCTCCCCACCGTGTTTGGACCGATAATCTGTTCATCGATGATACCTGCCCAGATATTCACTGCAAACTCGGTCTGATGGTGAGTAGTATTGATGTACGCCAACGTCTGTTGCTATTTAATATTCGCAATTCATTTGTATGTACTTAGAACTAATTTGCACGGGTTTTAATTAATTCGCATGTACTTAGAATTCATTAGCATGTACTTAGAGTACTTTACATTTATGTATTTGCATGTTTAGAACTTTTTATGAATATATAATTATTTATTTTATGAAAAATATGTATATAGAAGGTAATTAGAGGTACTAAACGCTATGCATATGGTTTTATATTCATTACTACAAAGTATGTAATGTATGAAACTATAATAATTAATGTTTATAGTATTGAAAATAAGTTTTCTATGGTTTATGAACCGCTATGAACGGTGGTAATGGGTGTAGGTACAGGTCCAATTACGATTGGGGACGGTCCCGGTACTCGAACCCGCGATATGTAATGTTATTAATTAGTACTATGCAGTAATTTCATCATGTTATGAAACACGATGGTGCAACACGCTAGACAGAATACTGTATCCGAATCTCGACTCCGCTCTGATGCCAGACAGACAAGGGGAACTCTGCGCAGGTAGACGAGAAAGGAATTTTTGGGGAAGCGAGCTCAAGGTCAAATGACGTCACAACGTCAGAACAAAGAAGGAATCTGAATCACCAATCAGAGAACGCGTCGGTAGATTTTCAGAACCGGTTTTTTCAAGGTTAACCAGTACGCAATAACAGGGGAAAGCTATGCAATACTGTAGGGCAGGGGAGGTATTCAACCAGACAACAAAGAATGTCTGGAATGCACAGCAAGGGTCAAATCTCTGAAGCTATGCGGTTTCCGCCGCCAATTAATATTCCGCTCAGGTTTGCCTCCAAGGCACAGGACGCTTTAGCGCAGGGTTTTTTATCTGTACTATGAAGAAGGGAGAGCTATTAGGGACGGGGCCTACAGTTTTCACCATTTGCTTTTATCACGGGGTAACGAACCTAGGACCCTTTGATTATTGATTTAGGTAGTAAATGTATGTTACTGTGTGCTATTTAATTTAATTTTGAGTTTATTTTTTACCAAACTTTGACTTTATGTCAAACATTTTCACAGCTTATCCTTATTTTTACAAAAATAACACTATTTGTACTATTCAGGCAACATTTTTTATTAAATTTTGGACTCGCAAAAACATTTTTTTCAATTTTTAACTTATTATTTTACAATTTTATGTTAATTTTTTTACCAAAATAACACTATTTGTACTATTCAGGCAACATTTTTTATTAAATTTTGGACTCGCAAAGACATTTTTTCAACTTTTAACTTATTATTTTACAACTTTAAGTTAATTTTTTTTCCAAAATAACACTATTTGTACTATTCAAGCAACATTTTTTTATTAAATTTTGCACTCACAAAAAACATTTTTTCAATTTTTAACTTATTATGTTACAATTTTATGCCTATTTTTTACCAAAATAACACTATTTGTACTATTCAGGCAACATTTTTTATTAAATTTTGGACTCGCAAAGACATTTTTTTCAACTTTTAACTTATTATTTTACAACTTTATGTTAATTTTTACCAAAATAACACTATTTATACTATTCAGGCAACATTTTTTATTAAATTTTGGATTCACAAAGACATTTTTTTCAACTTTAAATTAATATTTTACAATTTTATACCTATTTTTACCAAAATAACACTATTTATACTATTCAGGAAAGACTTTTAGATATATTTTCGACACACAAAGTGTGTTTTTTCAACTTCTATCTGTTTATTTCACAAGTTTATACCTATTTTTAACCTAAATAACACTATTTATACTATTAAGGAAAGACTTTTAGTTATATTTTCGACACACAAAGTGTGTGTTCTCAACTTCTATCTGTTTATTTCACAAGTTTAGGCTTATTATTACCAAAATAATACAATTCAATCTGTTCAGGAAAGACTTTTAGTCGCATTTTCGACACACAAAGTGTGTGTTCTCAATTTCTATCTGTTTATTAGGCTTATTAGTACTCAAATAACATTATTTATACTATTCAGGCAACATTTTTTATTAAATTTTGGACTCAGAAAGATATTTTTACAACTTTTTAACTTATTATTTTACAAGTTTATACCTATTTTTAACCTAAATAACACTATTTACACTATTCAGGAAAGACTTTTAGTTACATTTTCGGCACACAAAGTGTGTGTTCTCAACTTTTATTTGTTTATTTCTCAAGTTTAGCCTAATATTTACTCAAATAGCACGATTTGATCGTGTCTTTTATTACATTTTGGACACACACACACACACACACACACACACACACACAGAGATAGAGAGAGAGAGAGAGAGAGAGAGAGAGAGAGAGAGAGAGATTTTCCAAGTTTACAGGATTATTCTCTAGTTTACTCAAATAACACAATTTAATCCAGTCAGGAAGGATTTGTTATTATATTTTGGATGCACAAAGAGAGGTTTTCAACTTTTTTATTGATTTTTTGCAGGGTATGTATTAATTTTTATTTATTTTGTTTTGTATCATATATACATTTACAAATTTTTAACTTAGAGTTTAGTATTTATTTATTTTTTCAAAAAACACTAAAAAAAGTACTTTTAGCTAAAATGTAAGCCACAGAATATATTATTATTATTATTATTATTATTATTAGGGTTTACTGATTTCCACTATGCTATTTTTGGTTCTGTATTTCTATATGTATTTATTTAGGGCAGGTTACGCCTGCCACGTAGGAAAGTTTGTTTATTTTAGAGTTTGCTGAGTATTTTGTTACTGCTATACTAGGTAAAAGTTTTCTAAATATACCAGATAGAGCTCTATATACTTTTGTTTTTGCTATTTTGGAGATGATGCGATCAGCACCACTCTCCATCTGCTTTTTATTTTATGTACCCAATATTATTTTGAAGCTTAGTGAATTCTAGAGCCTAATTATGCAGGAGAGAGGACTTGAAAATTTTGATCTCAGACAACCCACAACTATTTGTCAGAGTATTTTAAAGGATATTTTATACTTATTATGTGCCACTAGAATATCAAAGCTTGCTTAATTTTTATGTCTGTAACGCATTTATTGTATTTCTAGCTAAGGCTTACTGGATAAAGTACACGAAATGTTTATCATTTCGACTATTTACTTTTATACGAGGCCAAATTTTTAGTGTAACGAAAATTATTGTGTGTCTATAAAGACTGAAATCCCTTTACCGATGGGTCCATAACTGGACGCTTACCAACATTGTTTCTTTTTTAAAAAATATATAACCATTTATCAATATATTCTCAATTCACAGGACAAGACGAAGTTCACAGACGACTGACTATATGGACCATAGGTCCACTTGCTAAACTTTTTTTCTATGCTAGAAGAATAATTTAGCCTTATAGCCTTTCTCAAGGTATTTTTGAAGTATTACTGGCTTCTTTGGGTGCATCAACACTTGGGTTATTTCCATTGGTTTATTATACGAGGTTTATTTTTTACTCTAAGATCAATATATGTCTCCGAGGACTAAAATACATTTATTGAAGCTAAAAGCTTAGGCTGTAACTAGGGACTTAGCATGTATATCGACAATTTATAGGACAACACGAACCTTACAAAGGATTATAGGTGACGTACGACCACACGCCAGAGCTTTGTTAATCTGCAAGAAGCAGTTGCAACTAATGCTATGAGGATATAATGTTAATTTTTCATTGTTTCACAAGAAGGCTATTTTTTACACAACCAATATTTGCTTTTTCAAGTAACTACATGTACCAGAAGCACACATGCCAACACTAACTAGATTTTGATTTATACTATCTCAGGTGCTAAATGTATCAAGAACACTGATTGTATATATTTTTGAGAATCCAACTATATCAGGATTTTTCTATGTAAGTATATTTTTATTGACTGGCTTATTTAACAGATCAAACAGAAAGACGGCAAAATTCACTAAATGTAGGTGATTGCATGAAAATAACTAGATCAAGGGGTGACCAACAGTGAGCTGAATGTATATATAGAGGGTTGCGCTCTATTATTCTCACCTTCGCTGGATTGGCGAAGGAACGCACTTGTGGGCGGTAGAACCTGAACGGGCTCCACCATGGCATCGGAGACTCGAAGCAGATGTTTTGGAGGATGAACCCAAGTAGGGTCATAGGCGCTACGACCAATTTGGTCATTGCTTTTTATATGAGGAACCAATTTGGCCCACTCCCAAAATTAACTTAGATTGCTTATAACTTATGAAATTTGAAGTCTGCACAAGATCCGATGACAAAATCTAAAATTGTAACAACCCTGCCAGGGACTTGAACCCTGGACAGATAGGTTAAAAGCCTAGCGCTATACAAACTAAGCTACCTGCATTTTTAAAAAGTTAGTTATGTTAAGAAATATATTGAAACACCTGAGAACACTCTTGGTCTGGTTCGACAGAGAAGGAGACAACATTTCCAAATTTTTACAGACTGGGTGTATTTTTCCACTATAGAGGCCTTCACTATATGTAATTCGAAAAGCTAAAGTTCAGCTACCTTCCAAAATTGAGGTAAAGATTGTGTTTGGCGAGATTAACAAGTTACAATTATATCCAGTTACGGACAAATAAAGCTAAAAGTCTAAGATTTGCTGTACTAGCCAAGTTTTAGTAACATTTTCTTCATTTTAGTACAAATACCAAAGAAATAGGTATATTTTATTTATAATTTGACAAAATGTACTAGTATTTAATTCACAAAGTTAGGTAAAAAACAGTATTTTTAAAAAAATATTGTTACTGCCTTCAAATTTTATGTTATTTAGCCACTAACAACTGGTTTACACTGTTTGGCATTCTTTAAATAGGAAAAGAAGGAATTATTTGTTTAATATTTTTACTACTTTATATTTATTTAAGAAAACAATTCTACAGTTTAACTTAATTTTAACAAATTGTTACTAATTTATATATCAAAGTTATGTTATTTAGAGTGTGTGAAGGCGTATAAAGTTAATATTTGTACTTATCAGTTCAACTAACAATTATATTTTACACAAAAAAGATAATGTTTACAGTTAAATTACTTGAATCAGAGAATAATATTTTACAGTAATTGATTCATTCACCACTAGTCAGTACTTTTATGCATCAGAAAGTTTTCTTAATTTTCTATTACGCATGCTATTTTGGGCTATTCTTAAAATGTATTTCTAGGGCAAACTGGTTTAATTTTCTGCTTATAATGCAAAGTTGACAGTTTTCGCACAATGCATTGTACATTTGTTATATTCTCTACTTACAATCCAAATAATATGCTTATTTAATGTATAACTAACTAACTCTCTACCCTTCTTAAACCCGAATGTTCATGGCTGCAGCAACACATGCCTTTCATCTGTCCCTGTCCTGAGCAAGATCTATATACTCCTTTCCTTCCCTACCAGTTTCCTATAGGTCCATCTCTACATTATCCCTCCATCTTTGCTTTGGTCTTCCTATTGGTCTTTTACCATCAGGTTTCCCAACAAGAATTCTGTATACTCTTCTTTCCTCTCCCATTCGTACCACATGATCTACACACCTAAGTCTTCTTGATTTAATCATTCTAATACTATCTGGACATGAATACAAATTATGTACTTCTAAATTATGTAACCTTCTCCACTCATCTGTCTCCACATCTGTTTTAGGCCCAAGTATTTTCCTAAGGATTTTATTTTCAAATATTCTCAATTTATGTTCCTTTTTCAATGTAAGGGACCAAGTTTATTTACTGTATTTAACTTTTATTTTTTTGTAATTAACAAAAATTAAAAGCTTATACTGTAGTTATTATATCTTTTTCTATCAGCTTATTTTGAAATCAATATTATTAGATATAGTCTTTGATTTATAACTATATTGCTTTTTTTATCAATTTATCTAAGAGTACACACAGACAAACACATCTGTTCACACTTTTATGTACATAGATATGCCTTTTTTCAATATTTTAGTATGAAGATTGCACTTTAGCTATTTAAGCAAGTGTAGGAAAGGTAGGATTTCTGAGAATTTGTTGCAGGATTTTGTTGTCCAAGTATAGATGAGAACTGAGCTGGGAGACTGTTTTGAACCTTTTCATGAGAGTTTGCATGTGAACTGTATGCAAATTGACCACTATTGACTGTGCATGCTTCTAAGTTTTGATGTTATTTTACATCAACCCTGTGAGACTGTAGTCAGTTTTCCCATTTCAAGTAGTTTTTATTGATTGTATTTGTATATGTTGTGGGGACTTAGCAGTTTTATGTTATGAGTCAGTTTGTTGTAGAATATTTTTACATGATTGTTTTGAGATATTGAGTGTCTGCTGTTTTACTTGTAATTATTTTCCTTCTTGTGTTGTGTATTTGACTATATTTTGTCCAAGTTCGTAGTATTTAGAATAATTGTTATTGACTTGTAGATGTAGGGAGTAATAATCCTTTGCAAGATGCCCTATACTTTAGTCTGAATATTATTCTTAGTGTTCACTTTTGAAACCTTAGTATTCTGGTAGTATTATTAATGTAGAGGTAAATTAGGCTGAAACGTAGGCATTTTTTCTGATAAATTATACTCACTTAGTTGTTTCAGCAGGTAGAAGTTGCATGATGGTTTACTGCTGATGATGTTCATTTGCTCTTCTTATGTACTACGTATGATGTAGCTTACTTGAGTAACTGGAATTTTCTACTGAAAAAAGGATTGCTTGTCTATTTTATTCCTATGTTGTTGAGTTTGTCCATAAGCAAGCCATGTTTTTTACTCTATCCTATGCCTTGGAAGAATCTAGATATATTGTGTTTGCAGTTTTATGTTTCTCTAAGGTTTCAGCTATGTAGTTTTAAACTGTGCTATGGGTGTGACTATTAATTTCTCTTTCTGGATGCCACGTTGGTTCCTGTGTATTCCTCTTGCTGCTTGAATTTGACTTAGGTTGTTTGCTTTTTTCTTAGATCTTCATTTGTTCAGTATTTTTTATTTTTTTAATATTCTTTTACATAAAAAATTCAAAGTACATTGTTAAAGTCAAAGTGTGTTAAAATTCAATTTTTCAAAGTTAAAGTTTTAAAAATACAATTTTCTAAAATTAAAAGTTATAATAGTACATTTTTGTTAGTACAGGTTTTTATACTAGGGTAAATTGTTTTGTTGTTAAAGTAAAATATGTTAGTTAATGTAAAATTAAAGTAATTAAAATTCAATTTTTCAAAGTTAAAGTTTTAAAAATACAATTTTCTAAAATTAAAAGTTATAATAGTACATTTTTGTTAGTAGAAGTTTTTATACTAGAGTATATTATTTTGTTAAAGTAAAATATGTTAGTTAATGTAAAATTAAAATAATTAAAATTCAAAAAAATAAAAAATACTGAACAAATGAAGATCTAAGAAAAAAGCAAACAACCTAAGTCAAATTCAAGCAGCAAGAGGAATACACAGGAACCAACGTGGCATCCAGAAAGAGAAATTAATAGTCACACCCATAGCACAGTTTAAAACTACATAGCTGAAACCTTAGAGAAACATAAAACTGCAAACACAATATATCTAGATTCTTCCAAGGCATAGGATAGAGTAAAAAACATGGCTTGCTTATGGACAAACTCAACAACATAGGAATAAAATAGACAAGCAATCCTTTTTTCAGTAGAAAATTCCAGTTACTCAAGTAAGCTACATCATACGTAGTACATAAGAAGAGCAAATGAACATCATCAGCAGTAAACCATCATGCAACTTCTACCTGCTGAAACAACTAAGTGAGTATAATTTATCAGAAAAAATGCCTACGTTTCAGCCTAATTTACCTCTACATTAATAATACTACCAGAATACTAAGGTTTCAAAAGTGAACACTAAGAATAATATTCAGACTAAAGTATAGGGCATCTTGCAAAGGATTATTACTCCCTACATCTACAAGTCAATAACAATTATTCTAAATACTACGAACTTGGACAAAATATAGTCAAATACACAACACAAGAAGGAAAATAATTACAAGTAAAACAGCAGACACTCAATATCTCAAAACAATCATGTAAAAATATTCTACAACAAACTGACTCATAACATAAAACTGCTAAGTCCCCACAACATATACAAATACAATCAATAAAAACTACTTGAAATGGGAAAACTGACTACAGTCTCACAGGGTTGATGTAAAATAACATCAAAACTTAGAAGCATGCACAGTCAATAGTGGTCAATTTGCATACAGTTCACATGCAAACTCTCATGAAAAGGTTCAAAACAGTCTCCCAGCTCAGTTCTCATCTATACTTGGACAACAAAATCCTGCAACAAATTCTCAGAAATCCTACCTTTCCTACACTTGCTTAAATAGCTAAAGTGCAATCTTCATACTAAAATATTGAAAAAAGGCATATCTATGTACATAAAAGTGTGAACAGATGTGTTTGTCTGTGTGTACTCTTAGATAAATTGATAAAAAAAGCAATATAGTTATAAATCAAAGACTATATCTAATAATATTGATTTCAAAATAAGCTGATAGAAAAAGATATAATAACTACAGTATAAGCTTTTAATTTTTGTTAATTACAAAAAAATAAAAGTTAAATACAGTAAATAAACTTGGTCCCTTACATTGAAAAAGGAACATAAATTGAGAATATTTGAAAATAAAATCCTTAGGAAAATACTTGGGCCTAAAACAGATGAGGAGACAGATGAGTGGAGAAGGTTACATAATTTAGAAGTACATAATTTGTATTCATGTCCAGATAGTATTAGAATGATTAAATCAAGAAGACTTAGGTGTGTAGATCATGTGGTACGAATGGGAGAGGAAAGAAGAGTATACAGAATTCTTGTTGGGAAACCTGATGGTAAAAGACCAATAGGAAGACCAAAGCAAAGATGGAGGGATAATGTAGAGATGGACCTATAGGAAACTGGTAGGGAAGGAAAGGAGTATATAGATCTTGCTCAGGACAGGGACAGATGAAAGGCATGTGTTGCTGCAGCCATGAACATTCGGGTTTAAGAAGGGTAGAGAGTTAGTTAGTTATACATTAAATAAGCATATTATTTGGATTGTAAGTAGAGAATATAACAAATGTACAATGCATTGTGCGAAAACTGTCAACTTTGCATTATAAGCAGAAAATTAAACCAGTTTGCCCTAGAAATACATTTTAAGAATAGCCCAAAATAGCATGCGTAATAGAAAATTAAGAAAACTTTCTGATGCATAAAAGTACTGACTAGTGGTGAATGAATCAATTACTGTAAAATATTATTCTCTGATTCAAGTAATTTAACTGTAAACATTATCTTTTTTGTGTAAAATATAATTGTTAGTTGAACTGATAAGTACAAATATTAACTTTATACGCCTTCACACACTCTAAATAACATAACTTTGATATATAAATTAGTAACAATTTGTTAAAATTAAGTTAAACTGTAGAATTGTTTTCTTAAATAAATATAAAGTAGTAAAAATATTAAACAAATAATTCCTTCTTTTCCTATTTAAAGAATGCCAAACAGTGTAAACCAGTTGTTAGTGGCTAAATAACATAAAATTTGAAGGCAGTAACAATATTTTTTTAAAAATACTGTTTTTTACCTAACTTTGTGAATTAAATACTAGTACATTTTGTCAAATTATAAATAAAATATACCTATTTCTTTGGTATTTGTACTAAAATGAAGAAAATGTTACTAAAACTTGGCTAGTACAGCAAATCTTAGACTTTTAGCTTTATTTGTCCGTAACTGGATATAATTGTAACTTGTTAATCTCGCCAAACACAATCTTTACCTCAATTTTGGAAGGTAGCTGAACTTTAGCTTTTCGAATTACATATAGTGAAGGCCTCTATAGTGGAAAAATACACCCAGTCTGTAAAAATTTGGAAATGTTGTCTCCTTCTCTGTCGAACCAGACCAAGAGTGTTCTCAGGTGTTTCAATATATTTCTTAACATAACTAACTTTTTAAAAATGCAGGTAGCTTAGTTTGTATAGCGCTAGGCTTTTAACCTATCTGTCCAGGGTTCAAGTCCCTGGCAGGGTTGTTACAATTTTAGATTTTGTCATCGGATCTTGTGCAGACTTCAAATTTCATAAGTTATAAGCAATCTAAGTTAATTTTGGGAGTGGGCCAAATTGGTTCCTCATATAAAAAGCAATGACCAAATTGGTCGTAGCGCCTATGACCCTACTTGGGTTCATCCTCCAAAACATCTGCTTCGAGTCTCCGATGCCATGGTGGAGCCCGTTCAGGTTCTACCGCCCACAAGTGCGTTCCTTCGCCAATCCAGCGAAGGTGAGAATAATAGAGCGCAACCCTCTATATATACATTCAGCTCACTGTTGGTCACCCCTTGATCTAGTTATTTTCATGCAATCACCTACATTTAGTGAATTTTGCCGTCTTTCTGTTTGATCTGTTAAATAAGCCAGTCAATAAAAATATACTTACATAGAAAAATCCTGATATAGTTGGATTCTCAAAAATATATACAATCAGTGTTCTTGATACATTTAGCACCTGAGATAGTATAAATCAAAATCTAGTTAGTGTTGGCATGTGTGCTTCTGGTACATGTAGTTACTTGAAAAAGCAAATATTGGTTGTGTAAAAAATAGCCTTCTTGTGAAACAATGAAAAATTAACATTATATCCTCATAGCATTAGTTGCAACTGCTTCTTGCAGATTAACAAAGCTCTGGCGTGTGGTCGTACGTCACCTATAATCCTTTGTAAGGTTCGTGTTGTCCTATAAATTGTCGATATACATGCTAAGTCCCTAGTTACAGCCTAAGCTTTTAGCTTCAATAAATGTATTTTAGTCCTCGGAGACATATATTGATCTTAGAGTAAAAAATAAACCTCGTATAATAAACCAATGGAAATAACCCAAGTGTTGATGCACCCAAAGAAGCCAGTAATACTTCAAAAATACCTTGAGAAAGGCTATAAGGCTAAATTATTCTTCTAGCATAGAAAAAAAGTTTAGCAAGTGGACCTATGGTCCATATAGTCAGTCGTCTGTGAACTTCGTCTTGTCCTGTGAATTGAGAATATATTGATAAATGGTTATATATTTTTTAAAAAAGAAACAATGTTGGTAAGCGTCCAGTTATGGACCCATCGGTAAAGGGATTTCAGTCTTTATAGACACACAATAATTTTCGTTACACTAAAAATTTGGCCTCGTATAAAAGTAAATAGTCGAAATGATAAACATTTCGTGTACTTTATCCAGTAAGCCTTAGCTAGAAATACAATAAATGCGTTACAGACATAAAAATTAAGCAAGCTTTGATATTCTAGTGGCACATAATAAGTATAAAATATCCTTTAAAATACTCTGACAAATAGTTGTGGGTTGTCTGAGATCAAAATTTTCAAGTCCTCTCTCCTGCATAATTAGGCTCTAGAATTCACTAAGCTTCAAAATAATATTGGGTACATAAAATAAAAAGCAGATGGAGAGTGGTGCTGATCGCATCATCTCCAAAATAGCAAAAACAAAAGTATATAGAGCTCTATCTGGTATATTTAGAAAACTTTTACCTAGTATAGCAGTAACAAAATACTCAGCAAACTCTAAAATAAACAAACTTTCCTACGTGGCAGGCGTAACCTGCCCTAAATAAATACATATAGAAATACAGAACCAAAATAGCATAGTGGAAATCAGTAAACCCTAATAATAATAATAATAATAATAATAATATATTCTGTGGCTTACATTTTAGCTAAAAGTACTTTTTTTAGTGTTTTTTGAAAAAATAAATAAATACTAAACTCTAAGTTAAAAATTTGTAAATGTATATATGATACAAAACAAAATAAATAAAAATTAATACATACCCTGCAAAAAATCAATAAAAAAGTTGAAAACCTCTCTTTGTGCATCAAAATATAATAACAAATCCTTCCTGACTGGATTAAATTGTGTTATTTGAGTAAACTAGAGAATAATCTGTAAACTTGGAAAATCTCTCTCTCTCTCTCTCTCTCTCTCTCTCTCTCTCTCTATCTCTGTGTGTGTGTGTGTGTGTGTGTGTGTGTGTGTGTCCAAAATGTAATAAAAGACACGATCAAATCGTGCTATTTGAGTAAATATTAGGCTAAACTTGAGAAATAAACAAATAAAAGTTGAGAACACACACTTTGTGTGCCGAAAATGTAACTAAAAGTCTTTCCTGAATAGTGTAAATAGTGTTATTTAGGTTAAAAATAGGTATAAACTTGTAAAATAATAAGTTAAAAAGTTGTAAAAATATCTTTCTGAGTCCAAAATTTAATAAAAAATGTTGCCTGAATAGTATAAATAATGTTATTTGAGTACTAATAAGCCTAATAAACAGATAGAAATTGAGAACACACACTTTGTGTGTCGAAATGCGACTAAAAGTCTTTCCTGAACAGATTGAATTGTATTATTTTGGTAATAATAAGCCTAAACTTGTGAAATAAACAGATAGAAGTTGAGAACACACACTTTGTGTGTCGAAAATATAACTAAAAGTCTTTCCTTAATAGTATAAATAGTGTTATTTAGGTTAAAAAATAGGTATAAACTTGTGAAATAAACAGATAGAAGTTGAAAAAACACACTTTGTGTGTCGAAAATATATCTAAAAGTCTTTCCTGAATAGTATAAATAGTGTTATTTTGGTAAAAATAGGTATAAAATTGTAAAATATTAATTTAAAGTTGAAAAAATGTCTTTGTGAATCCAAAATTTAATAAAAAATGTTGCCTGAATAGTATAAATAGTGTTATTTTGGTAAAAATTAACATAAAGTTGTAAAATAATAAGTTAAAAGTTGAAAAAAATGTCTTTGCGAGTCCAAAATTTAATAAAAAATGTTGCCTGAATAGTACAAATAGTGTTATTTTGGTAAAAAATAGGCATAAAATTGTAACATAATAAGTTAAAAATTGAAAAAATGTTTTTTGTGAGTGCAAATTTAATAAAAAAATGTTGCTTGAATAGTACAAATAGTGTTATTTTGGAAAAAAAATTAACTTAAAGTTGTAAAATAATAAGTTAAAAGTTGAAAAAATGTCTTTGCGAGTCCAAAATTTAATAAAAAATGTTGCCTGAATAGTACAAATAGTGTTATTTTGGTAAAAAAATTAACATAAAATTGTAAAATAATAAGTTAAAAATTGAAAAAAATGTTTTTGCGAGTCCAAAATTTAATAAAAAATGTTGCCTGAATAGTACAAATAGTGTTATTTTTGTAAAAATAAGGATAAGCTGTGAAAATGTTTGACATAAAGTCAAAGTTTGGTAAAAATAAACTCAAAATTAAATTAAATAGCACACAGTAACATACATTTACTACCTAAATCAATAATCAAAGGGTCCTAGGTTCGTTACCCCGTGATAAAAGCAAATGGTGAAAACTGTAGGCCCGTCCCTAATAGCTCTCCCTTCTTCATAGTACAGATAAAAAACCCTGCGCTAAAGCGTCCTGTGCCTTGGAGGCAAACCTGAGCGGAATATTAATTGGCGGCGGAAACCGCATAGCTTCAGAGATTTGACCCTTGCTGTGCATTCCAGACATTCTTTGTTGTCTGGTTGAATACCTCCCCTGCCCTACAGTATTGCATAGCTTTCCCCTGTTATTGCGTACTGGTTAACCTTGAAAAAACCGGTTCTGAAAATCTACC